>NC_059332.1:137088851-137391782 GCF_018350155.1 Leopardus geoffroyi | reverse complement strand
AGTACAAGAATCATCTCTTCAGTCATTTTGGGGGTCCTAAAATCCAGAAAATTGATTGTCACATAGCAGGCATTTATTAAATATTTGATGACTGAATATGAAATGAATGAATTACTAGGTAGATCGGATAGGTGGGGTATAAGACATTTTTAATGTAAAAGTTAACTGTACATATTACATAAAATCAATTGTTACATATATTTTTTAATCCAAAATAAGTATTTCTTTGCTTTGAAATGATTTCTCTTGGGACACCTGAGTGGCTTGGGATGCTCTTCATTTCGGCTCAGATCATGATCTCACAGTTCGTGAGACTGAGCCCCACATCAGGCTCCATGCTGTCAGCGTGGAGCCTGCTTGGGATTCTCTCTCTCCTTCTCTCTCTCTGCCCCTTCCCTGTTCACGTGCCCTCTCTCTTTCTCAAAATAAATAAACATTTTTAAGAAGAGAAATGATTTCTCTTTACCTTTAAACGATATACATGTCTCCAATGGCATAGTCAGACTGTTACGAAGCAATTGAGGTTATTTCCTCTTTTCTTTTTCTTGTCCCACTTTGAATTATTTGACAACTTGATCATTTGATTACTTGGCAACATTTGATGCTGGAATGCCTATCCATGCCTAGAGAAGGATGGAAATAAGCCAAGTGCTCTTGCCTGGCACAAGGAATCTGGAAAATAGGATGTATTTCTTTACTGAATCTATTATGTTGATTCTTCCCTCATAATAATTTATAATATGACTTACGCACGCATAGTGTGAGGATGTGGAAACTACCCAATTTAAGTGCTTGCTTCTCTGTCTTGTTATTTTCTAATAGGAGATACTGGATGCCCTACAAAAAGCAGAGCCTAAAACAGAGGATCTTAAGTCTCAGTTGAATGAACTTTGTCGATTTTCCAGAGACCTGAGTACATACAGTGGAAAAGTTTCTGGCTTGATAAAAGAATATAATTGGTGAGCATGGACCTTATTGTAGTCAAAATATTCTTATACAAAGAAGTAGTCAGAGTTTGTTTAAGGCATGATAAATTAATCATTAACTACATTACTAAATTTGACTGCATATTCTAAGAATTGCTGATTCTACCAAACTTTATTTTAATCCATTTGTATCATTTTTTTCCCTTTCTTTAAACATTTCAAATCATGGTTTTAGTCTTTGTTTGCAAGCATCCAAGGGCTGTCAGACTAGAGAACAGATTTTACAGCAACGGTTTCAAAGAGCCTTCAAAGATTTCCAGCAGTGGCTGGTTAATGCAAAAATCAGTACTGCCAAATGTTTTGATATACCTCAAAATATTAGTGAAGTTTCAACCAGTCTTCAGAAAATACAGGTAAGAGTGCCAAATATCAATGCTAATCACCGTGCTTAAGTGGATTAATAAGGTGCCTCTAGATCTTTTTATAAGCCCATTAAAAATTGTGTTCAGGAAACTCAAATTTCATATACATCCTTGCTTGAAACACTTCATTGTCTATGTAAAGAGAAACTAGTTCATTCACCCAAATGCATCCTGTATTTACATATGAATAGAGACGTAGCCGCTAATAAAAGTTCTTTATGTGTGACAAGCATTGTTCCTGAGCATGCTAAGGTTTTTCTCACTTAATTTTCACAGGAACCATATGAAGTACATGAGAGTATTATTCCCAGTGTATAGAGAGGGCACATTATTCCAAATGCGTACAGGTCCTAGTAATTTAATATATGCAATAAAAATGGTTTATTTCATCTCTGTGCTTTTATCGAGAAATAAGTAGAAAGTCAATGTATTTTAAAGCACAGACCATTGCATTAGGCCTAATCTTAGCATTTTTCTTGGTAGGAATTTTTGTCAGAAAGTGAAAATGGACAGCACAAGCTAAACGTGATGGTGTCTAAAGGAGAACTTTTGAGTACTCTGTTGCCCAAAGAGAAAGCGGATGGAATCCAGGCCAAAGTTGCCACTGCAAAAGAAGATTGGAAAAAATTTCATTCAAATCTGCACCAGAAGGAATCTGCACTAGAGGTATAATAGGCCACCACATGGATGGCTTCTCTGTAGTTTGTTGTTGTAGTCATTGTCAGTTAAAACCACACCTTCATTATATCCAAATACAGTGCCAATGATTTTTGGTCCTTCCTCTCTGAATATTAATAGATAACCAGATAACTGTAGGAAACAGCTCAGTTTTAGAAGTGGGAGCCTCACCAAGGAATTCAATAGCTCCTTGCCTGGTAGGGGCTGTTGTAGGCTTACACTGTCCCACCAGGAACTGTTGGTTTTTACTTTTAAACAATATCACTTAATCATTCATGTGAAATCCCTCAAGTTTGGAAGTTGTTCAAGGAGAATGAACAGAAATACCCATGTAAGACTACAAAAGGCTATGGATGGTAAGGTATATTATAACTAATGTGGGTAGCAAGTAGGAGGTTTTTAGGAGTTAAGTGTGCAAAGATCCAATGGTTATGCAATTTTCTTTTATTCAGAAACAACGTGAGTTGAATTTATTAGAATCATAACACAATTACTGCCACAATGCAATTGATTTTTTTTCTTGTGAGATCGCCTGTTTTGTATACCAACTCTTCTCTTAGAGGAAAATTCAGAGGCATGGAGAGTGATTTTTTTCCCTTTAAACCAATACTTCCTGGCAGAAGAGAACCTTTATTTGATTTGATCATAATTAATGCAGGGTGGGAAAAAATAATAATGGAGAATATTGGGAAAGAGAAAAAGTGTGTTCCCTCAGTTATTCCCTAGCCCGACACTATTGTAATTCTTCTCTTTTTTTTTTAATATAGTTTTTTTTTAATGTTTATTTTTGAGAGAGAGAGAAAGTGTGTGCATGCACACGTGCATGGGCTGGGGAGAGGGGGAGGTGGGGGGACAGAGGATCTGAAGGGAGCTCTACAATGACAGCAAGAGCTCAAACTCAGGACCATGATACCATGGCCTGAGCCGAAGTCAAACACTCAACCAACTGAGCCACCCAGGCGCCTCTATAATTCTTTCTAACGGTGGCTATTCCTTCACGGCAGGTATCTTCCATTTTATAGAGAGGGATAACCATTGTGCAGTGCCTAGAAATTTACTCATAACCTTACAGAGGTCCTTAGTGCCATGTGGCCTGAGCTCTGAAGCGTCTATTGTTGAAGGTAGTATATCTAGCCTCGATTACATGATTGCCTAGTTCAAGAGCTGCTCAGCCAGGAGGAGATGAGTAGGTGAGGAATAAGCTCTTTTGGCTTCCTTATCTTCCTTCCCTTTTTTCTCCCTCCCTACCTTTCTACCTTCCTTTCTTCCTTACTTCCTTCCCTGTTTCCTTCATTTATATTAGGAATACAATAGAAACAATATATACCAGCCACTATTTTAGGAATACAAAAGGGCTAGTCTTTTCCCTCTGCTCAGGGAGTTTACTTTCTAGAGAGAGAAACAATATGTAAAGAGATGATTGCAATATAACATAGATACATTCAGGATATGGCCGTCACTCAAAGAAGGATGCAACTAACTCCACTTGGAGAAATCAAGAAACGTTACCAGAAAGGTGACATTTTAACTGAACCTTGAAGGCAAGACATTCTTTGAATTTGACAAGGCTGATGTGCATTTCAGGTAGAAGGAACTGAATGTACAGGGCCAGTGTGTTGTGAGTGTCAGCAGGGGAGGACTTTGGGAAGTTTGACATCCACATGGGGTTTTGTGAGGAACAACAAAGATAAGATTGGAGATGAGGATTAGGGCAAGATAGGAAGTGTCTTGTGTACTAAGCAATTTGATCTTGACTCTTAACCAGGGTTTTTATCTGAACCCCTGAAGAGCATTTATGTTCTCAGTTTTCCCAAGGATGTAACATAACCCATACCATTTTAGATGCATAAGAAAATTACATAGTAATTACATAATTACATAGAATGGATTCTTTAGGACGCTAGGGCTCAATTCTTTCTAAAAATCCTAGCTGAAAGGGTTGAGTGAGGAACCTGCTGGTCTTTAAGCTGGAAATAAACATGTCAACTCTGACCACAGTGTAGACAAGAGTGGGGAAGCTGGACGACCAGGGAAAGCTTCTCATAATGGTCAAGATGAGAGAGCTGAGGGCCTGAGTTAAGGAAATGAGAACGGACAGAGAATTTATATTTAAGGTAAAACACAACAGGATGTGGTAGCGAATTCAATGAGGGAACATGGGGAAGAAGGGTAAGTTAAGTTTGAGTCTAATTTCTAGTTTGGAAGATGGCATGAATGGCGATGCTATTATCTGAGACATGAAAATGGTAGAAAAAGTAGTTCTGGAGGGGATAGCAAAAATTAAGTTAAACAGGCCTGTGAAATATCCAGCAGGTAATGCCAAGAAAGTAGCAGCCAATATGAATACCAAGTCCCAACAGAGAGGATGGAGCTGTGATAGGAATGATAGTGACCATTTACCAGTGCAGGCACTATGTGAACACTTCACGTGTATCAGTGCATTTAATCCTCCTAACCGTTATCTGAGGTAGGAACTCGCTCATTTCTATTGTGTGGATGAGGACATTATGGCAAAAGGTGATTAACTTATCTGCCAAGTTCTCACTGTGAGGAGGTGACGAGATTCAAACCCAGGCACTCTGACTTAAAGTGTTGCATAAATACAGTTCTATAAATAGGGGGTTTTAGGAGTTTGTAGGAGGTCATTGAAACCATAGAAGAAATAATGGAAAACACAGGCAGAAGGAACATTTATTTATTTATTTTAAAATGTTCATTTCCCGGCGCCTGGGTGGCGCAGTCGGTTAAGCGTCCGACTTCAGCCAGGTCACAATCTCGCGGTCCGTGAGTTCGAGCCCCGCGTCGGGCTCTGGGCTGATGGCTCAGAGCCTGGAGCCTGTTTCCGATTCTGTGTCTCCCTCTCTCTCTGCCCCTCCCCCGTTCATGCTCTGTCTCTCTCTGTCCCAAAAATAAATAAACGTTGGGAAAAAAAAAAAAAGTTAAAAATGTTCATTTCCTTGTTTTTGGGAGAGAGAGTGAGCACAAGTGCGGGAGGGGCAGAGAGGGAGGGAGGCACAGAAACTGAAACAGGGTCCAGGCTCTGAGCTGGCAGCACGGAGCCCGATGTGGGGCTCAGACTCACGAACTGTGAGATCGTAACCTGAACCGAAGTTGGACACCTAACCGACTGAGCCCCTCAGGCACCTGAAACCATATGCTATTTCTTATCCCATCATTGATCAAACTCGACAAAATATTTGTTAATATTTACTTATATTTCTACGAGGCCCTCCCTTCACAGAGCTTGTAAGCTGGTTGTGGAGACAAGGCATGCCTGCATGACAATCCATAAAGTACGTGTTGACTGGCATAAGCAACAAATGTGATAGAAGTTGAGAAGTGGGTATGAGCTCTGAGGTGGGTTGGATAATGAACCAAAAACTCCTTTTTGAAAAATTTGAGACTAAAAAGCTCTAAAAAGATGTTCAACATTTATACAGATGCTAAGGTGAAAGATAGAATGTTCTATACATCAGGACCGGGGTAGGAGGGAAGAAGGACTAGGAGGCCAGAATGTGTTGGGCCTTGAATGCTAAGTGCTAAGTAAGACTTTGGACTTGCTATTCATTTTTTTTTTTTTTTTTTTATCCCTAATGTGATCTAAAATCTGGTAGAATCTAAAGATCCAAATGAAGGACTTTGAAGTGAGCGCTGAGCCTGTCCAGGACTGGCTGAGTAAAACTGAGAAGTTGGTGCAAGAAAGCAGCAATCGCCTGTACGATCTGCCAGCAAAGAGGAGGGAACAGCAGAAGCTCCAGGTAATGAGACCATGTGCCCTTCTGGCCACGTCTTTACCCCTGTCCTCTGCACAACCTTGCATTCAGGCGCACCCTGGAATTAGGTCATGCTGTCTGGAGATGCAGCGTACCCTTGCCCTATTTCTGGCGGATTTTATGTTTTCTGGCTTTCCTCGGAGGTGTGATCTGTTTCGTTCCTGTAGTCTGTCCCGTGTGTAGCCTGGAAATTGTACAGCTTTCAGGGCGCACCAATTGCCATGTTTATTTCCACGTTCTTTGGGCCCAAGCTCCGTCCGCGGTGTGCTCTCCCCCAGCCTCTTAATAGTAACTTGCTTGTGCTTTTCAGTCTGTCCTTGAGGAAATAAACTGCTACGAGCCTCAGCTCAACAGGCTAAGAGAGAAAGCTCAGCAGCTGTGGGAAGGACAAGCTGCCAGCAAGAGCTTTATGCACAGAGTGTCGCAGCTGTCTTCTCAGTATCTAGCTCTAAGCAATCTAACAAAGGTAACGCCTGCCATGTGCTGTGTGTGCGTGTGGTACCGGGGCCACCCGTCTGTGCAGGGTGTCCGCTGGGTCAGGGATAAGGCGTGTGAGTGTCTTTCCCAGCCTCCCAATTCAAGTCACGCATTCGTGCAGTAGATCTTCGTGTGATTGACGAGAGCTAGGGAGGCTTCAGAGATTGAAGAGATTTTCCAAGCTCTATTATTGCACAAGATCGTCTCCTCAACACGGAACTGGTATGTTTCCCAGAGCTTTTATCCTGAAGACTCAAAGTGGAAACGTAAGGCAAAATTCAGAGTTTGAGGCCTAAACAATCTTAGGTTAAATTATGTTAGAAAAACAGGAATTCAAAGCAGTTTAAATTTTAGTAGACTACATTATAAGGAGTTTGGATCATTTTTTTTTTTTAATTCGTCTGAATTCTTTATGTTATTAATGGTTCTCAAGGACGTGTTGGTGGAGAGTTTCATTTCGGATTCTAGAGCAGAGCTCAAAATTGGCAATGATCCGTATAACTGATTAAGTACCTTTTCTAACAGTTTAATGTAAATGGGATACCGCTATGACCTAATTTAGAACATTCAGCAGGTGTCATGCAGGCCCGTCTCGAACTTTGTGAGCTCAGGTCTGCCTTGAGCTTTATGTGGCTTTAACATTTGTTCCCTGCATTTTCTCTTTTGCATTTCAGATCTTAGAGTGTAGGGAACCTACTGTAATATGGCTTCATCTATTTTAGTGTGGACTTATTTCTGGTCTGCTAATTTGGGTCCTCAATAAAGCATCACTGACACAGTTATAACTAGTAGGGGTCTTGTTGTAAATAGTCTCTGCTTACACCCATTTTTTCTATAAATAAGTTACTTTTTTGTCTTTAGAAAATCTGGCATATATCTGAAATTAGAATGAATTAAGGGCATCTTTATATTCCTTTGCATTTATTTAGATAGCAAAAATCAATAGATACTTGAATGCTTTAAGAGCTATAACCATAGAAAAAAGAGCTGTAAACATAGTCAAAATCTTCACTGTGTTGGATATAACCTTTAGCTAATAACTAAAATCATATCCATGGTCCCAATTTTTGAAATGTAGAGCTATTACAAAATCTCAGATAGTTGAGCCAAATGTGGTATGGGAAAGCTAGAAAGTACCGTGATTCATCTCCCACACAAGGCGTTAGGCAGAGATTTTGCCGATTCCGGAAAAACGTCACAGTTGTCATGAAGAAGAGTAGTGACTAAAGTGAGGGCAGTCAATTGTAATTGTTCTGCTTTTGGCCCAGTTATTCCGGTCACAAAGGTATTTCCCGCATCTCAGGTTAATACAGACTCGCGTCATATTTGTGCAGCATATGGACCCATGGCTGATTGCAACTACTTGAAACCAATGGTTAGCTTTACAGGTTGAGTATCTGTAGGTTGTAAGGTGGAATGGACCGCTGGAAAACGATTTCTGTCATTTCCAGGAGAAAGTGTCAAGATTGGATAGAATTGTCGCAGAACACAATCAGTTCTCCCTCGGGATTAAAGAGCTACACGACTGGATGACGGATGCGGTTCTCATGCTGGACTCTTACTGCCACCCAATATCCGACAAAAGTGTGCTGGACAGCAGGATGCTCAAGCTTGAGGTGTGCATCTTTAGAGAAGTGTCTCTAATCTACAGAATTTGTCTTAGAATTTCTCAAGTCTCCATCTGTTTGGTGTGATTATGTCCCACTGTCTCCACAAGAAATTCAGGAATGCTCCGTGGGTGTGACCCTGTATGCAGAGGGGTGGCCTTGCCTAAGCATCCCTGAATCATTTGGCCCCAGACATATTCACTTCTAAGTACTTTACAAAAATTAAACAAAAATAGCAACCAAATGTGGTTCCTTCTCGGATATAGTTAAGAGGCGAGTTTCCAATTACATCACAGAACGTTTATTCTTCGAAAATATTTCGATGAAACTTTTTTAGAGCAAGCCACTTCCCATTTTGGTCAACTCGCTTGTCTGCCTGTATCGTTCAGTCAGTTCTTCTCCCATCCCAGGATTTTAGTTTTATTTCACATTTGTGGTAAAGATAATAATCTGCAGTCATTCACCTTCCATTCATATACTAGGTGTCTTATAGGACATTGGCTCTCTGTCTTGATCCCAAGGATTCAAAAGTGAATAAAATATGGTTATTGTCTTCAAGGATTTCACTGTCCGAGGCTGGGGGCTGAAGCAGAGAAGACAATTATAGCAGATTGGGATGTGTTTGTGGTGTTACAGACACACAGAAGAGTGGAACAGGCAGGAGGGATTTGGTTGAGAACTGGAATCGATTTCTCAGGAAGTCTCCTATCTAAACCGAGATTTGAGACTGTACCAGCCTAAGCAAAAGCCAAAGAAAACAAATAGCATTGTGTGAGAGAAATTGCTAGCAGTTCCTTCTTGCTGTGGCAAAACCTGACAGCCATGAGGAGCTGAAGCTGAACCTGTAGAGGTTGTTGGGGTCCGATTAAGGAGAGGGATGAAACCTTGCCTTTTAAGTGATAACACCAGTTTTAGCCCTTTGGATTCAAACTTCTATTTGTATAGAAAAAGAAGAGTGCCGTGAAGACCTCGAAATATGTAGAGTAATATATACTGTGAATTAATCTACTTCTTTGGGCTTGTTGTGCTAGAGACCTCAACATTATAAAGCCCTTTATCCTGTGACCTTTGAAAATCCATGAATTTTATTGTAGTCTATTTTTCCCTTGTTGAAAACCAGTAAAACAAAATTTCAGTGGAAAGAAGGGATTATTCAGAGAAGAATCAAGCCCTAAGAAGCTGAGGCCACTTGGGGACCAGCGGGTGACCGGTGATTGGTTGCTGACACTCACCAGCAAGTGACTCTCCCACCTGCCCCCCAGTCAGCCTGAGAGGTTCATGGCTCAACCTGATTGCATGTCCTTCTCCCATTCAGGACCTCTGAAACATTTAAAGCCACAAATGCTAAACGTGCAAATGACAAAGGGCTTCTGTAATTTGCTCTTCTAGGCCCTGTTATCAGTGAAACAGGAAAAAGAGATCCAGATGAGAATGATAGTGACCAGAGGGGAATCTGTCCTGCAGAATACCTCTCCGGAAGGCTGGCCTGCTATTCAGCAGCAGCTGCAGAGTGTGAAGGATATGTGGGCTTCCCTTCTGTCCGCGGCCATTCGTTGTAAAAGGTAAGGGGAACCACAGCGAACTATCATAGCGCCGAGCCGTTACCAGAAGATCAACAGAACAGCACAGTACCCCGCCATTCCTGGGGTTTTCTTGCCCTTCTTCTTTTCCTTCCCTCTGTCCCTCCTTTTGTTCCTTCCTTCCTTCTTTCCTTCCTCCCTTCCTCTCTCCCTTCCTTCCTCTCTCCCTTCGTTTCTTTCTTCTTTTCTTCTTTCTTTCCTCTCCTTTTTCTTGTTAGAACAAAAGAAACTTGTAAGTACAATATTGCGTTTAGGTTGGCCTGCAATACCATACCTACACTTTAATATAACTACATATTTCTTTTTGTTATTGTTCACTGCTTCACAAGATAAAAGATAAACAGATGTGTCATCATGTAAAGATATATTATTTATAATTTTTAAACATTTATTTAGGAGAGAGAGAGAGTTTATTTATTTATTTATTTATTTATTTATCTATCTATCTATCTTTGCGTGGCAGACAGAGAGGGGGACAGAAGTCCTGAAACAGGCTCTGCACTGACAGCAGAGAGTCTGACTCGGGGCTCGAAGTCACAAACGTGAGATGATGATCTGAGCCGAAGTCAGAGGCTCAGTCAACTGAGCCACACAGGGGCCTCTAAAGATACATTATTTAAAGCAAGTAGTTGATTTGGGAGGTAACCCCAGGAAACACCAGGAGGGGATGGGAGAGAGAGATGAGAAGGGAAGAGCAGCTGATAAAGGGGGTATTCTCAAGGCGGTTCCCGCAGGGAGCACAGTGAACGCAGTTCCCGCAGTGAGCGCAGGGGACAGCTGGAACTTGATCCGATGGGCAGTGCCGGGAGCCAGCACAGAACAAGTGGCTCAGAGTCACCCATTGAGGACAGAACTAGAATGTTTGTAAACAAACTTCCATGAGTCAGGAGGGCAGTTGAGGGCTACTCCCAGGGGGGGGCAACAATCCCAGGCACTTCTCACCTACATTGCCCTCCAGCTGAACAAGCTCCAGGGACCAGAGAATGCCCTCCCGCCCAGGAGGAGGTGACGCTTGCTGGTCCTCAGGGGGCAGCACGCTGCCTGCCGTGGTGTGGTAGGAGGGTAAATATGGGTGGAGCTCCGAGTGTCTGCTACAAAATAACCCAAAGAGTGGTAGTTAAATTAGGCACAAATGATTAATGGCGTTGAAAACATAACATCAGTAATTGAGAGAAGGAGTGCTTAATTTACCTGTAAGAGAAATAATCAGATTAGACCAGTTCAGAAAACGTTACCCTATTTTTCCATTGTGATTTTCTGATTTTTATTTTTTAATTTTTTTTTTCGACATTTTATTTATTTTTGGGACAGAGAGAGACAGAGCATGAACGGGGGAGGGGCAGAGAGAGAGAGGGAGACACAGAACCAGAAACAGGCTCCAGGCTCTGAGCCATCAGCCCAGAGCCCGACGCGGGGCTCGAACTCACGGTCCGCGAGATCATGACCTGGCTGAAGTCGAACGCTTAACCGACTGCGCCACCCAGGCGCCCCTTTTAATTTTTTTTTTAAATGTTCATCCATTTTTGAGGCAGAGACAGAGCACGAACGGGGGAGGGTCAGAGAGAGAGGGAGACACAGAATCCAAAGCAGGCTCCAGGCTCCCAGCTGTCAACACAGAGCCCGACGCGGGCCTCGAACTCACGTGAGATCATGACCTGAGCGGAAGTCAGACGCTCAACCGACTGAGCCACCCAGGCGCCCCTGATTTTTATTTTTATATTCTTTTATTTTATTTATTTTGACAGAGAGAGAGAGAGAGAAAGCATGAGTGGGGGAGGGACAAAGAGAGGGAGAAAGACAGAATCCCAAGCAGGCTCTGCACTGTCAGTGCAGAGCTAAACAAGGGGCTCGGACTCACGAACTGTGAGATCATTGGCCTGAGCCAAAATCAGGAGTCAGATGCTTAACTGACTGAGCCTGCCAGGCACCCCATGATTTTCTGATTTTTAAATCTCATGCAAGATAATTACTGTGCTTTTTCTTATTTGCTTCTTCCTTCCTTCTTTTATTAATTCCTTTTTTTTCTCTCCTCTGGACGTCCTGCTCAACTTGACGGAGTTAAGTATTGGTCCTCTTCCTCCCTAGAGTCTTGACTCCGGAAAAGCTTCCCACGAGGGATCTCTCCCAGTTTGGCCCTCAAGCCTCTGCCAGGGTCTCACATGACCTGCTTACTGATTCCAAGTTTTATGTCCAGTCCCACTTTTCCACCTATCAGCCTGGACTTAAGTGTCCCTTGCTTCCTGAGGTTATGCTTGCCAGGGACCCAGACTCAGATTTGATCAGCCCTTGCCTTTCCGCCCATCCCGAGCCAGTTCCTGCCTGTCCTGATCTGTGGGCTCCCTGCTGGTAGGGTGGACAGAGCAGAGCAGATAGAGATCGGGCAGATTGGATTTATGTGGCTTCTCAATGTAGATTGTTGTCTTTCGAATACCTTTCAGTCAACTTGAAGGAGCTCTTTCTAAGTGGACAAGTTATCAGGATGATGTTCGACAGTTTTCCAGTTGGATGGACAGTGTGGAAGCGAGCCTAAATGAATCTGAAAGGCAGTATGCCGAACTGCGGGAGAAAACAGCCTCTCTGGGAAAAGCCAAGGTGGGAGCTGGATTTCAGACTCCATTTGTCCTCCAACAGGCGTTTTCAGAATGCCTTAGTTACGTAAAAATATGACTAGCTGCATGCTAGCACTGTATACATAGGTAAACTGTATTTGGGGCTTTACTATAATTTCTAATGGCTTCTTAAACCAGACTTTTGTTTGTGACTATTTTACTAGTGAGTGAAAATTTTCTCTTCCAGGAAAACTTCAGATATCCATGTTTCATGATACATTTAAAATTTGGCAACTTGCAATATCTTAATATCTTTAGCCTGCTCATCATTAGGAAGTAAAAATGATTTCTTCTTATCACATCTTTTGTATTTCTACTGTCATACATTTTTCTGATGCTTATATTAGTGAGGTGTTACACATTTTTTAGATAGATAGAAGATAGATATTGGGGATATGTTCTTAAACCTTTTTTATTTTATTCATTTATTTATTTTATTAAAAAAATTTTTTTAATGTTTATTTTTCAGAGAGACAGAGACAGATTGTGAGTGGGTTAGGGGCAGAGAGAGAGAGAGACACAGAATCTGAAGCAGGCTCCAGGCTCTGAGCTGTCAGCACAGAGCCCGAAGTGGGGCTCGAACTCATGAGCTGTGAGATCATGACCTGAGCTGAAGTCAGACGCTTAACCGACTGAACCACCCAGGCGCCCCTATTCACTTATTTATTTTTAAATGTTTACTTATTTACTTTTGAGAGAGACAGAGAGAGAGACAGAGAGAGAGAGAGCGTGCGCGCGAGACAGCGCATGCATACCAGCGGGGAGAGGCAGAGAGAGAAGGAGAAACAGAATCCAAAGTAGGCATAGGCTCTGAGCTGTCAGCGCAGAGCCCTACGTGGGGCTTGAACCCAAAGCCGTGAGGTCGTGACCTGAGCCACAGTCCTTTGGTTGCTCAGCCGACCGAGCCACCCAGGTGCCCCAAATCTTTTTATTAATAGTGGTATTCAGACATAAAATTTTGGAGCCCTTTGATTTATATCCTTATTCCAGGGCATGTTTATTGGATGACCTGTTCCACCTCAACCTTATCTATGTCCTAAGTAGTACTTCTTCCTTCTACCCCCGAATCCTTCACATCCTGATATTCTCAGCCTCAGTTCATTTGTGTCACCCCTTGCTGAGTATCTTAAACCGGAAACTTCATCATCCCCAGCTCCTGCTTCCTCACCCCACTTTGAAAGAGGCATTCGATCCTGCTGGTTTTCTGCCAGAAGTGTCTCCTGACCACAGTCTATCCTTCTTTTCCTCAATTGCGACAGACTTCTAATTGCTCCTTTTGTCTCTTGTCTCCATCTCCCGTTACCTTCAGACAAAGGTGAATGTCTCACTTTCCTGCTTGGGAGCCCCATTGTCCCATTGTCTGTAGTCTCTGACCGATCTTCCTCATCTGCTTTGTAAGAATTTTCATAATCTCCTTTGTCACCCTCATTTCCTTCGCTCCCCCACCCTCCTTGCACCCATGTACTTCTACTTCCTGAAAAGGCCACATTAGACGGAAGAGATTCCATGCCTCTGCAGGAATGATCTAGCTCGGCCTCAGCCACCAGCAACCTTCCACTCCACTTTCTGAATTAACACAAGTTGTTTTGTTGTGATACCTTCACCACCCTAAGCTTACTTAGTTCTCCTATCCTCTGTTGTTCATATCTTTTTATCACTGGTACAAAGTATATGATTATATCCCGCTCTGCCTCAGTGGCTAAAGGTGCTTCATATTTCTTTACATCCTATGCATTGGGCTCTCTGGCTGACACAGAGCAAATGCTTAATAAAAGTCATCTGAATGACTAAATGGCCTATGTGATTTGTGCCAGATCAGTTAACATTTTAGAGTCTCATTTATGCATCTGAAAATTAATATAATCATAATTATCTACCTCATAATCTTATTCTAATGATTTATTGGCTAATTAAATTATTCACTTATTCAATAAATGTTTATTGAGAATTTGCTGCACCCTGGCATTGTGCTCGATTCTAGGTAAATACAACAGAGAAGCACTGCGTTCTGGTGGGAATGCGTACACCCACCCGAGTGCGTGAATAAATACACAGTTAGAACTGATGATGAGCACGTGAAAAAAAAGTGGCACGCTGTGAAAGAGTAATCTGCACGGAGCTAACGTGGATTGTTTGGAGTGGAAGGAGGGACAGAAAAGTCCTCTCTGAAACAGCAGGCTTGTAGACTATGCCAGAAGGAATGTAGTGCAGAGAAATCAGTCTGGGGAGGAGGTGGGACAAGAGCAGTCCAGGTAGAATAATCAGCACATCCTCAGGCCCTGAGGGGGGAGAGAATCTGGCTCGACAGAGGAACTCAAAGAAAGGCCACATGTTGCCGGGACAGAGGATAAACAGGGTGAGTGCTGTTACGTGAGCTGGGAGAGGAGCAGGGACCCATCCACACATTGCCACGTGGGCTAGCCTGATGGTTTGCACTTGATCCTGACAGCAGCGGGAAGATAGTCGAAGATTGAAGCCAAGGAGTGACAGGACTCCATTTATAGGCTTAAAGTCTTTCCATCACTCAGGCTGCTGTGTGGAGTATGAAAAAGGAACGGAGCAAGAATTGGTGGCGGGGAATTTGCCCAGCGGGATATTGCACGAGTCCAGTAAAAGATTGTAGCAGCATGGGCTAGAGTGTTTGCAGGAGACTTGAGGACAAATGTCAGGGTATAACGTGGAGACAGAACTAACAGGATCTCCTCATAGATGGCATGACAGAGCAGGGAGAAAGGGTGACTTCCAGTGGTCTGAGATGGCCATCTGGATGGGATGTGGTGGCATTTACTATCTGAGAAAAGACTGAAGGAGAAGGGGATTGGGGGGTTGGTGGGGCCTGGGAAGGTATGGGAATGGAGTGGAGATCAGGAGACAAATCAAGTTTAAGATGCCAAAGTCGATTGGGATCAATCTCTCAGAGCGAGTTCTGAGCCAGATAGCAAATATATTCACACACACGCTTTATACACACGTATAGACGGATGGATCTATCGAGCTACCTGTCTGTAGATAGAAAACCTGAGGTCACTTGTCAACAACACAGTTAAATTGTCTTAATTTCAGCAGTGTTACTGATGTGTCGGTATACTTGGTAACTCTTTCTTTTCTTTCAAATGTTCTCTAGTTACTAAGTGAAGAAGTGTTGAGTTACAGCAGCTTGCTGGAGGCCATTGAACTCAAAGGGGCTGGCATGACAGAGCACTATGTCACCCAGTTAGAGTTCCAGGATCTTCAGGAGCGATACAGAGCAATCACAGAGAGGGCCAAGGTATTGCTACCCGTGTTCCATGCAGGTGCACTGAAATAGGGGGGTTTAGACCTATGCCTACTTAAAGACTCCTTTACTTTCTGGAATGATGCTTTGTGAAAGCACAAAGAACAAATGAATGTTAGTACTTTGAACATTGGCAGAAACAAAAACCGTCATCTGGTGTTAGTACATGAAAGTTACAGAAGGAAAATGATTCTTGATAAAAATTCCCAGCAATTAACCAACTTAAGAAAAAATTTGGATAGCATCACAATGAAGATTTATAAGTGTTTTCATATGTCTGGTGATGAGAGTTTTCTGAAGCAGTAAATAATCACCAGTAATATTTATCGTTCTGCATTTAGGTCTCACAAAGAAAATAATAACTTTCAAGCACATCTTACTTCATTAGACAAAGAACATGGAAAATTAAATCCACACGAGTCCCAATCCTCACTTAAGGCACAATATAAGAATTTCAGTTTTCTTCATTAGCAAAAGTGTCTTCTTATGACAAGTAAGATTCATTCATTGTTTGGCAAACCCATGTTACATTTCATAAGGAATTCAGAGGTCGATAGTTAATTCCACTAAATAATCCTGAAGACCCCTTTTCATCCTGATATTATTGTTTGTATTTTTTACTTAAAGCTAAAGTTTCATTCTTCTAGGAAATCGTATGCCAGTGATTTAATAATCATGTCTTCCTGAAATTCCAAAAGTGAATTCTTATACTACGTCAACACTGCATGTGGTAATGTATTCCTATCTTAACCATCTTAAATGCTTATCACAGGAAGCAGTAACCAAGTCGGAAAAACTAGTTCGCCTGCACCAAGAGTATCAGAGAGACCTAAAGGCATTTGAAGTTTGGCTGGGGCAAGAACAAGAAAAGCTTGACCGGTATTCAGTTCTTGAAGGTGATGCTCACACTCATGAGACAACATTGCGGGATCTTCAGGTAAAGTCTACTTCATCTTACAGGAATTTTCATCCTGAATATGGAATTATTATTTTAAGCAATGGGAAGTTAATAGGACCTTGAATCCTGTGAAGAGCTGATAGCCATTAAGGGAGATCCTGAGTTACAGCATTCTGGGATCTCAGTCGTATATGCTATTTGAGATCCTCAGGTGGACAATTTAGACAGAGCAGGACTGGGACTTGAGGAATCTGGTCAGCTACTAAGGTGGCCGCTGTCAGCAATGGCTAATGGTCTAGTTGATGGTGTTGACTGGCCCACCTGCCTGTTGCTCCCTAATGGATGAATTGTAACTGGAGCCTAGCAGCAGGAGTCGGTAGAACGTGACATTCCTCAAAGTCAAACTGATGGCACCATCTAGTTTCAGCCGAAAGCTCCCACACTGCTGAGGGAGAATTAGCTCAGGCAGGCAGGCTGCAATGCAGGGCGAGAGGAAAGACCTAGTGGGGAAAGTGGCCCTAACTCATTTACTTATTTACTCGGTCAGCATCTATTGAATACCTAATGCTGTGCAGATGCTTTCCTAGCTACTGCACATAAAGATGATTAAAATGTGATTCCTGCCCTCAAGGAACTTGCACTTTAGTGAGAAATAATGAATCATGAAATGAAAAATGAACAATGTCATAAAGAATAGACTGGTTCAAGGGATCTTATAGGAACATCAAAGAGAGCCCCGCAATCTTACCTAGAGAGATAGGGAGGGGTTAGGAGGTAGCCCTAGAAGGGACCACGAGGCACACAGAGTAGAGAATGGAGAAAGGCCGGTGAGACAAATGCATGTGGCACCAGCTGTGTGTCGGAATTTATTGACATAGTATCAGCCCTGATTAGAACCGGTTCCAGATTGGGCAAGAGGTACCTATAGCTTGCACAAAGGGAAAGCAACAGGGTCTCGGAGGTTATCACTGGCATGTAAAATTTCTGGCTATTTCACTCAAGTCCTGGGGAGTGTATAATGGCAGGAGCACAAGTCTGAGATTAGAAAGTTTGGACTCTAGGGGCGCCTGGGTGGCGCAGTCGGTTAAGCGTCCGACTTCAGCCAGGTCACGATCTCGCTGTCCGTGAGTTCGAGCCCCGCGTCGGGCTCTGGGCTGATGGCTCAGAGCCTGGAGCCTGTTTCCGATTCTGTCTCCCTCTCTCTCTGCCCCTCCCCCGTTCATGCTCTGTCTCTCTCTGTCTCAAAAATGAATAAAACATTAAAAAAAAAAATTAAAAAAAAAAGAAAGTTTGGACTCTAATCCTTGGTGTGGGACCTCACACTGGATGACTTGGGGCAAGAGAGAACCTCTCCCATTCAGGGTCCTCCACAGAGCTGTCCGAAGGAAGGGTTAAATGAGATGGGAGCAAAACTCATTTAAATGATGCTCCATTCATGAAATACCTATGAGGGAGACGTTAAAAGGGTCCTAATTTCATTAGCTTATTTAAGGATCTAATCGATTCTCTTTCAAAATAATAAGTACTCTGGTCTGCCACGTGTAGCCGTTGTTATTTCCTCTAGTAGGGTTGGCTTTGTTTTCGCTAAATGACCCCTCTCAGCACTTCACTTCAAATTCTTGGCAAGCACACACCAAGCTCTCTAGCCTTCTCTTTGGGACCTGGGACAAATAAGTCACTTGTCACCAGCAGATGTTTCTCTTGTTCTGTTTGGAGGAAAATGTTTCACTTCAGTCAGTGGTAGCGCGGCCTGAACTCGGTACCTCTTATCTCTCCACATGTTGGTTTTTACGTTGTCTTATTTCGAGTTGCCACAAATCTTAAAAAGGAGAAGAGATGTTCGTGGTGGAAATAGCTGATGGAGAACCGGGATATTTCATCTGCATGGCAGAACTTCCTCAGCGTCCTGAGGTCCTACAGTATGCATGGTGGTGTGGCCAGCTGTCTGGGCCACATTTACAAGTTATTTTCTATAAACTGAAGGCTTCATATGGGTCATCGCACATATGGATTTGTAAAATATTGAACCGTATTTTTCCTTCAGAATAAATACTTGAAACATGGGATATATAAGAATTTACCCAACATAGTGATGATTCGTATGATAAAGAAAACTGTTATAAAATATGGAAAAAGTGATACAGTGGGAAGATTAATAAATTTAGGGCAAGGACCAGTAAGCTACAACCTATGGTCGTGATACTTACATTTTAAATAAAGTTTTATTGGAACATAGCCTTACCCATTCACTTATGTGTCATTTATGGATACTTTTGTGCTGCAGTGGCAGAGGTAAGTAGTTACAGCAGAGACTTATGGCCTGCAAAGCCTAAATGTTTACTATTGTGTTCTTTATAAAAAAAAAAAAAAAGTTTGCCAATCCTCAATTAAGAGAAAGTATTATACAAAGTAAGTTTTTTAAAAAACTATGAATTTTGGAATAAAATTTCTGTTGGTGGACATTTTGATTAGTATTTTACCATATATCTTGTTCTTTTCCACTTATACAACATTCTTAGAGTGGCATCATAGCTAAGAAAAAAAGTATCCATTTGTTTGAACCATATGACATGGCAATCTTTGTAGATTAAAAAGATGGTCAGCGCAATTTCAAATGGCTTGAACTTATATTGAAGATTTAAAAAATACTATGTATTTTAACTAAAAATGTTGGTACTTCTAACATTCTTAATGAGATTTCACTGGGTTCCTTTCAATTTTAGATGATCAGATCAAGTAACAGTATAGATTCCTTATACATTAGAAATACAAGTATATAACATTCTTTTGCCAACCTCCTTAAGGAGATGAGTTTTTCTTTCTATAAAAAGTAGTGTTTGCTCTTTAAGGCTTGGTTCATACCATATTTGTAGGGTAAATCTTTGGGGCTTATGCTCTGGTGGAAGAAAAGGTATTTTGTACCTGCGAGCAGCTACGGGGCAGTTATGAAGATTGGCCTCCCAGGTTTGTATGCCCTGTACTCTCCAGATCCAACTTCTCTTGACCATCACGTTCCCTAGAACAGCTCTGGCAAAGGATCTCTCCTAGCAAAACAAAGGGTCCATGGTTCCTTTCTCAGCCACAGTATAGACTTACCCCATTAATGTCAAAGCAAGAAGCCTTAGCCCTTTTTGTAGTTTATGAGCCATAAGAAGATTTGGTTATTCTTTTAAATAAAACCCCTTTAATCACAGGTATGTTTGCCTGAAAGCTGAAAAGCCAAATTTCAGAAACTTTCTAAGACGGTGAAGACAAATGTTGGAGTATATGTGTGTGTAAATTTGTGTATTTGTGCATTAGGATTATTTTACTGGAAATACTTCTGAGTCTTCTGACTTGAGAAATGATGTTCAGTGTTAGGTACACATTTCTTATAAGATCGAGAATAAAATAATGATTTTCTAATGTGAAGTTCAAGCTGGCACAGTTGACTTGGGTGAGACATGATAACTTGTGCAGGTGTAAAATACGAATGAGGTGTGACAGCCACACGTTTCCCCCACAGGAGCTACAGGTGCACTGCGCCGAGGGGCAGGTGCTGTTGAATTCGGTGCTACACACCAGGGAGGAAGTGATCCCATCCGGCATCCCTCAGACAGAAGACCGGGCTTTAGAATCCCTCCGGCAGGACTGGCAGGCTTACCAGCAGAGACTGTCTGAGACCCGGACTCAGTTCAACAATGTGGTCAACAAACTGAGGCTGATGGAACAAAAGTATCAGCAGGTAGATGAGTGGCTCAAAACACTGGAGGACAAAGTGAGTCTCCGGACTGGACGTCAGTCTAACCGGGCAGCCAAGGAGATACAGTTACATCAGATGAAGGTACAAAGTCTATCAGTTCTTGGTCTTTGTCAAAGTAACAATGACCTTGCATAGTGTGTTTCTTTAAAATATTCAGTAACTTTTGTCCTTAAATTTTGTAAAATCTCTTTCTGCTTACAAAAATGGATTACTTTATGGAACATTTTTCTAACAGCAAATACTCAATAGAATCCTAATTAGTCTTTAATAAAATATAATTTGGGGCGCCTGGGTGGCTCAGTTGGTTAAGCGGCCGACTTCAGCTCAGGTCACGATCTCGCGGTCCGTGAGTTCGAGCCCCATGTCGGGCTCTGGGCTGATGGCTCAGAGCCTGGAGCCTGTTTCTGATTCTGTGTCTCCCTCTCTCTCTGCCCCTCCCTCGTTCATGCTCTGTCTCTCTCTGTCTCAAAAATAAATAAAACGTTAAAAAAAAAATTAAAAAAAAAATAATTTAATGAAATAGTTTGTATTTTCTTCCCATACCCTATTACCTTGCTTCGTCAAGATATATGAATGATTTATGAAATGAATCATTTAAGTTTATGGCTATGATTTGAAATTGCTCTAATGTAGTGCATTGAAATAATACTTGATAATTAGTTTTATTCTAACTTTTATGCAAATTCAGTAGGCATGATCAAAATAATACTTAGGCCTTTGGAATTTCTTATCGTTATTCATCCAGTTTAAAATTTATCTGAGTACAACAGAAGACATAAAAATATATGTGACTCTGTCTTTTTTAAAAAAAAGTTTCGAGCCAGTCTAATACATAAAGTATTCAAACTCATAAAGGGTGTGGTTTTTATCGTGTTATTATAATACAATTTTTCATGAAGGTTATATATGACACATTTTCAAAATTATATCTCAGAGTAAATATATTCTAAACATACACTAAAATCATTTTATAGATTAATGATGATTTTATATATTTTTTTCTTATACTGAAGTGTAATATATACAGAAAAGTGCCCAAATAAGAAGGGTATAGTTTTTATATCATTTTTCATAAGGGACATATAGTATATTTTCAAAGTTGTGTCGCAGAATAAATATATTCTGAACATACACTGACATCATTTCCTATTATGAAGATACATACATTGGTCTTACACCCTAATGCCTAAGATTGACCCGGTTCCTGCAACATTTACATCGTTTCAGAAGTGGCACGAGGAAGTCATCGCGTACAAAGATGAAGTTGAGGATGTGGGCGCCAGAGCTCAGGAGATGCTGGACGAGAACCATGTGAGCAGCAGCATGGGCTGTCAGGCCACCCAGCTCACTTCCAGATACCAGGCCCTTCTTCTCCAAGTGCTGGTGAGTGCAACACCAGCTGCTCACGACCGGCCAGCACGTTTCACAAGCAGAAATGTTCTCCCTTCCTTCAACTTCTGGTGAAGACACACATTTATCAAGAAAGGCCCTGGTACAGGTCTCTAATTTCCTGTCCAATTCTGTTTTTCCTT
Organism: Leopardus geoffroyi; assembly: GCF_018350155.1. Classification (NCBI taxonomy): domain Eukaryota; kingdom Metazoa; phylum Chordata; class Mammalia; order Carnivora; family Felidae; genus Leopardus; species Leopardus geoffroyi. The sequence continues at coordinate 137,370,264 of NC_059332.1, read as the reverse complement.
TTAAAGGAACAGATACAATTCCTGGAGGAAGAGATCCAGAGTTTGGAGGAATCAGAATTATCCCTAAGTTCCTATTCTGATTGGTACAGCTCTACTCATAAAAACTTCAAGAACGTGGCCACCAAAATTGACAGAGTAGATAAAGCGACGATGGGGAAAAAAATGAAGACGTTGGAGGTAGGCGGGCATACATTGGACTTGTCTCCCAACCTCGGTTCTTGCACCCTGTTGGCCCTTTCCCCCGCACAGGTATTGGGAGCATGTGTGCTCATCCTGTTCCCCAGGAGGAGTGATGGTCTGTGGCTCACGCTTCCCTCCAGATATTATGTTGTAATCTCTGTAAGGCCAAAAGTTGGCTTTCGTTGATTTGTGATGTGATTTCACCTGAATGACTCAGACTTTGTTGCTCAGGTCTGAATTCCAGTTTGACGCTTAATTAAAAAAAAATTATCTCAAATTCATGGCACCACGTATTAACGAAAGAGTTTTTACTCAGATCTTTAGGAATACTACTGAGGATGAGAAGAAGATCAGGGTTTTGTTTTTGTTGTTGTTGCTTTAAGTCTCTGATTTGGAAATAATATATTGTTCAATACTTGTTTTTTTTTTTCAACGTTTTTATTTATTTTGGGGACAGAGAGAGACAGAGCATGAACGGGGGAGGGGCAGAGAGAGAGGGAGACACAGAATTGGAGACAGGCTCCAGGCTCTGAGCCATCAGCCCAGAGCCTGACGCGGGGCTCGAACTCACGGACCGCGAGATTGTGACCTGGCTGAAGTCGGACGCTTAACCAACTGCGCCACCCAGGCGCCCCTGTTCAATACTTGTTAAAACCTATATTGAAGTAAGGAAAAGAGGACTCTGGTTCCTGGCAGGTCACATCGGGTTACAAAACTTCAACACACTATTTTGAGGGGAAACTCAAGAATGGAACTTGAAAGCCTTTTCTTTAAAAGGAAAGAAATAATACTAACTCTCTATTTGCTTCCTGCTCCCTCTCTTCCTCAGGGTTTGCTAAAAGACATGGACAAAGGCCACAGTTTGCTGAAATCAGCCCGAGAGAAAGGAGAGAGGGCTCTTAAATACTTGGAGGATGGTGAGGCAGAGATGTTAAGGAAAGACATCCATGAGCGTGTGGAGCAGTTGAAGGAACTGACCAGCACCGTCCGGAAAGAGCACATGACTCTGGAAAAAGGCCTTCTGTTAGCAAAGGAGTTCTCGGATAAATACAAAGCACTAACTCAGTGGATATCAGAATACCAAGAAATTCTACACACTCCCGAAGAACCCAAAATGGAATTATATGAGAAAAAAGCTCAGCTATCTAAATATAAGGTAGGATGTCGTTCCTCATTGACAAACGCTCAGGGAGGTCACGCCTGTAGGACTGGGTGGAGGAACATGATTCCTGGTGTGTGTCACCCTTCGTGGGTGCTGGAAAATGTCCTTAACATGTCTGTTCTACTGGCCGCAAGTGATGTAGATTTATTTGGCTCGATGTGCTACATCAGGCTTAGTCCTCCATTCAGGAATCATACCTGCTTGATACTCAGATTGTATCAGTAAATGGCGATCTTTTCTGATAGTCTGATTCAGGAATATGGGTACCCGAGATAAATCTTCCTAGCATCAGCATCTCGTACGTATGAATATTACCTCTTTTGTATGGAGTCTTTCCTTCATGTTGTGGTACCCAATGCCTATAAGCTGATCTGTGGTAAATTGAGAATGAGATACCACATTTGTAAGAAAATAAATTCTAATTAACCACCTATAGCTTCACATTTTAGAAATTAATTTTTGAAAGAATAAGTGGTGATATGGATACAGCTCTACATGACATATAGATAGATATAGGTATTTCACCTGCTCAGATGTTGAAACAGTTCATTGAGGCTTATATGTAGAATAATATGTGTGGAATACATTTGACCCAAATTATTTGGCAACAGTTTTTAAGAGTTACAGTGTGGTGGCTTGCCTCACAGCTTTTCCTTTCCGAAGCATTTCATCCTCCAGCCATATGTCTATTCCCGTCCTGGGTTTTTCTGCCAAGGGTAGCAGTGTGCCTTTGAAAATGCCACCTAAGCATCACAACCGGTTTTCCTCCCTCCCCCTCACTGAGTTCTTGATATATTTAAATAGCACGTTTAGCCTGTTATAGCAATGTAGTTGCTGGAATCCGTCCCTCTAACTTCACATCTAGCTCGAGCTGCAATTAATTGCATGAATTCAAAGTCAAATGATAACACCTCGCTGCCTTTTGTATTGAGTTTTTTTTTTCCTCCAGTGGAAGAAATGAGGTGGAAAACAGAAATATGAACTATGTTAAATTTAGCCAAGGGTACGTCTTTTCCATACATCCCTCTCCACATGTGAATGGCTATGTGATGTGTTACTTTTATTCTGTATTTTAAAACTTTATTAATCATAAAGATTATTCTCTAGTGTTTCACACTTATTGATTTATAAAAATATCTATGAGATCTTTATTTGAGGTAGATAGTCTCACACACGGCACAGACATATGTATATATTTACTTTGATCACATAGATGAGCTGGCTTTTTTTTTTTTTCTTTGTCATTCAAGTCACTTCAACAAATGGTGCTGTCCCATGAACCATCAATAAAATCAGTGAGAGAGAAAGGTGAAGCTCTCTTGGAGTTGGTGCAGGATGTCACTTTAAAGGACAAAATGGATAAACTTCAAAGTGATTACCAGGACCTCTGTGGTGCGGGAAAGGTAAGGTGAAACCAGAAATTCAATGAAAATGTGACTGGGGCACCTGGGTGGCTCAGTCGGTTAAGCGTCCAACTTCAGCTCGGGTCATGATTTCGCGGTTCGTGAGTTTGAGCCCCACGTCAGGCTCTGTGCTGACAGCTGGGAACCTGGAGCCTGCTTTGGATTCTGTCTCTCCTTCTCTCTCTGCCCCTCTCCTGCTCGTGCTCTCCCTCTCTCTCTGTCTCTCAAAAATAAATATTTTAAAAACTTTTTTAAAATAAGTAAAAATGTGCTTATTTGCCAAAAAGGAGTTTTGACTTTATTTCTCAGAATATTAAGGGCTCGTATGAGTCAGGCTTTTTCCTTTTATCCAGATAGGGATTTATTTTATTTATTTTTAAAGTTCATTTATTTATTTTGGGTGTGAGTAGGGGCAGAAAGAGAGAGAAAGAGAGAATCCCAAGCAGGCTCCGCCCTGTCAGCTCAGAGCCCGACTCAGGGCTTGATCCCAGAAACCGTAGATCATGACCTGAGCCAAAATCAAGAATCAGACACTCAACTGACTCGGACACTCAGGTGCCCCTCAGATAGGGATTTTAAGTTGTATGATGATTCTTTGTGTTTTTTCTGCTCCTAGTAATTTTTTGAAATATGTAACTGTACTTACCGTATGAGTTGCACTGGGTTGTAAAAAATATAAGGCAGTCATGAGTAGATTTTTGCCTTGAAGTTCATCTCTAATGTGTGCCTGGCTTTACAGGAACACGTCTGCAGTCTTGAGACGAAAGTCAAAGACCATGAAGATTATAACAGTGAGCTCCAAGAAGTAGAAAAGTGGCTGCTGCAGATGTCAGGCAGACTGGTGGCACCTGACCTCATGGAGACAAGCAGTCTAGAGACAATTACCCAGCAACTGGCTCACCACAAGGTACGCCTGTCTCTAAAGCGCTGAAGAATGCAGGGTGGCTTAACAGCTGTGCTCTTGTGTGTGTGTGTGTGTGTGTGTGTGTGTGTGTGTGAGAAAGAGAGAGAGAGAGAGAGAGCATGAGCACACATCTCTGGATCATAACAACTGTACTTAAAGAATCAGGTCTGAGTTTCAAGAATATCTGATAACTGAGAACAGTGGAATTCAATATTTAAGTGAAGCGACAACAGTTCAATCCTGGCTTTCAACTTCTAGACACATCGTGGTGTTTTTCCCAGCTAATAGTTTCCCCCCAGCCCCCCGAAGAATTTAATCTTTCTAAAGTAATTCATCAAAGGAAGATATTAGCTTTATTTTAGAAAAGTGTGGCCAAAGATAGGGTACAGGAATAGTAATCATAAGGTGTCTGGATCCTGGCCAGACTCTGTTCTTCCTAGCCAGGGGAACTTAACCTCTCTGAGACTCCTCCTTTTGTTGTTCTCTAAAGGGCAATAAAGATACCAGCCCCATCACGGAGCTGTTGGGGTGTCATGGTCGTTACAGGAGATGATGTACACGAAAGCATTTTGTAAACCACAAAGCACGGTTACTGATATGCACTGTTCTGATCTTTATTATTATGTATTGGTAGTAATTATATGTGCCAGATGACAGATGTCATGCAGTCACAATTTTATGGAGCAACTTTGGTGACCTTAATGGGAAACTGAATTTTAGTCACGATGTGCTCAATATCTAGTGTGTCTTAAGAAAGCCAGTTAACCTCTTCAGGCTGCAGGGTGCCTTATATTGAGGAGGAAATTTTATGTAGCAAATAAGAATAGAAAAACAAGTACACAATATATTCTACTAGGCACCGAAGAAATGCCCTCAATAACCTCATGGTGCAGTGGTTCTATAACAACTCCAAGACAAACGGTTCTTTTCGATATGGTGTGTATGCGATAACCATCAACCCAGCACCAGTTCAGAACATGGTACTGTGGGCTGCTGAGGTCCCATTAGAGTTTCTCTTAAGTATATCGACGTGTCAACCCAGGAAACCTGGTGTCGGAAGGTGCCACTTGGCGCTAGTATTGTATCGCCGTAAGGAAACTAAAACCTGATTTGAAAAAGTTGTTTCCCCCTCTGTAAGTGATCTGTGAGAATGCTCACCGGAGACCACATATGGGGATGGGGGTGTGTACAAGCTGGAGTCAGGCAGAGTGGGGTCCAGAGCCTGGGGCCCTGCCATTTACTGATTCTATGACTTGGAGCATGTTATATAACCTCTCTGTGCTTCAATCTCCTTAGCTGTAAAATGATGATGATAATATACACTCATTAGGGATATATACAGTTCCTAGACTATACCAGGTACTTAATAAATGGTGCATGGTAAGTATTATTTTTATTAGTATAAATACTATGTAATGTAAGTTAGGTATTATATAACGATAAATTACTAATAAGGTAGTCAATTATTATATCGTAGATATTATATTAGTAATTAGATATTAGTAAATTAGATTAAGTAGTAATTGGTTTATTTTAGATGTAAATTATACCAGAGTTATAATTTATAGAGCTGCAAAATGTATGGACACGCATTTTGCTGATAATAATACCATGGAACAGATATCTCTGTAACTGTATAACTGAGGTCATCCATGAATTCACTCTCGTCTTAACGGTTACTGCATCATCCCTGTATAACTTAATCTATTAAACTCATTACCTCTCCCCATGAGAGTATCGTTAAAAACAGATTTTCAGTTGGTTGGTTTGTTTGTGAATCTGGTCACCAAGGCAAAATGCAAGTCTTTCAAAAACATCGTTAAACAGTGAAATGATTGCTTTTAAACTTTTTTGATAAATTGGTTATTTAAAAACTAAGGTAAAAAAAAAGGTGAAATTATGAGAACTCTGTATTTTTTTCCATTTTTGCAGGCAATGATGGAAGAAATTGCAGGTTTTGAAGACCGTTTGAACAACCTTAAAAGTAAAGGTGACAATTTGATCAGCCAGTGTGCAGACCACCTTCAAGCAAAACTAAAACAAAATGTGTACGCTCACCTGCAGGGCACTAAGGACAGTTACTCAGCTGTCTGCAGTACAGCCCAGAGGGTGAGTACCCCTAGAATATTCTAGAATGACAATGAACTAAAGAGGAAGTCTGTATAATCTAGAGCTTTTCAAAAATAACGTTGATCTTCAGTCTTCAGGATAACTTTGTTGCATTTCCAGATAGGAAATAGGACGATAGGTTTCATAGCCTCTGTGTGGACACACAATCACGTATCACACATTTGATCGATGTGAAGATACTCAGTTTTCCCGATCCCTTTATTTCATAGATTGATTGTGAAAATTTTTAAAAATTTTGTTTTCTTTTGATTTGCACACTATCAATACTTATAATTTGCCATTTATTCTCTAACACCAAAGTAAGTTTATTCTGTACTTTTCACAATAATTGTTTTCTGTTTAACTCTATGCCACCTAGGTTCTACTCCAATTCAACATTTCTATGAAATCATCTAGAACTTGGATAGGGGAGGGGGGCCTGGGTGGCTCAGTCGGTTAAGCGTCCAACTTTGGCTCAGGTCATGATCTCACAGTTCGTGAGTTCGAGCCCCGTGTCGGGCTCTGTGCTGACAGCTGAGAGCCTGGAGCCTGTTTTGGATTCTGTGTCTCCCCCCCTCTCTCTCTGCCCCTCACTCACTCACACTGTCTCTCAAAAATAAACATTAAAAAAAAGAAAGAAATTGGATAGGGGTGCCTGTGTGGCTAAGTCCGTTAAGCATTTGACTCGACGTTGGCTCAGGTCATGGTCTCATGGTTGTGGGATCAAGCCCCACATTGGGATCCTCACTGAGCATGGAGCCTGCTTGGGATTCTCTTTCTCCCTCTCTCTCTGCCCCTTCCCCACTCATTCTCTCTCCCTCTGTCTCTGTCTCTTCCCTGCTCTCTCTCTCACAAAAATAAATAAATAAACTTAAAAAAAAGAAATTGGATAAAGGAGTTAGTATCAAATTTGAGACATAACTTAATGGGTGTTCTTTTTTTTTTTTTAATTTTTTTTAACGTTTATTTATTTTTGAGACAAAGAGAGACAGAGCATGAACGGGGGAGGGTCAGAGAGAAAGGGAGACACAGAATCCGAAACAGGCTCCAGGCTCTGAGTGGTCAGCACGAGCCCGACGTGGGGCTTGAACCCACGGACCGTGAGATCATGACCTGAGCCAAAGTCGGACGCTTAACTGACTGAGCCACCCAGGCGCCCCTTAATGGGTGTTTTTAATGGAATTCTTAATGTTATAGAAATAGTCTAAGATGGATAAGAATCACTCTTCTAACAAAAATTAGTTAAAATCAATGAATTGCTTTTTATCATTTCAGAATTTTTAAGTGGCATGGCAAAACGTCCATTATTTTTGTTAGTGGGCTAGCCAGTAAAAACTGGAGGTGTACACGTGACATGGGAAGAATGCTCTGTCTTCATCATGATTAAAAAAAGATGCTAGGTGACATTAGCTGACTCACTGGACTTGAAAAATTCACATTCAAAAAATTAAGAAAGGAGTGGCTAGGACTCAGTTGGTTAAGCATCCAACTCTTGATTTTGACTCAGGTCATGACCTCAGGGTCATGAGATTAAGCTCGCGTCAGGCTCTGTGCTGAGCCTCAGGAGTCTGCTTAGAATTCTCTCCCTCTCTCTCTCTGTCTCTCTCTGTCTCTCTCTCCCTCTGGCCCTCTCCCCTGCACACCAGAAAGTTCCATGCTGTTTTACTTCATTTCACTCTCTTTTTCCCTCTATGTCATCATCTGCAATTATTTGTTAGATTTACTTAATCCTTCAATAGAGATTTTTTTTGAACACTGATTTTGTAGCACGCGTTTTCTACACATTAAGGATATTGTTTAATTGAAAAAAAACTGGTAAATTTTCAAAGACAAACACATAATTTTAAAATAAATTTTTAAAAACTGATGAAATTCTAAGAACATAATCAGAACCTTATAATGAATGTGTGTAAAATGATAAAGAAAACTAAACACCTTATCTCTTTTTAGTTCTGCTAGAATAAGAATAAATAAGAGACAGTTCCAATATCAGATGAAAATGGTGAATTTAACAGATGACAGAGAAAAGCAGAATTCATAGTTTCTCTTGTGTTAAAAGAAGAAAAGCCATGCTAACTTAATTTCCTTCTTTTTTCTTTTCTTTCTTCTTTGCTTTTAATAGAATAGTTTGTTCAGAAAAACATTATAGGTATATTTCACCTTGATTCCAAGGAGACACATAATAGTTTCTTAGCATGTCATTATGGATAAAATGGAAATTGGTTGGCTGGTTGAGGATTAATGAATTGAATAGACATACTAGAAGATGTTTGGATTACTATGGATTATTGTTGTCCTGGAATACAACTTCTAAAATGAAATGACGGCATCCAACTTTCCCATTCCCTATGTTACAGTTTAGTTCCAATTTGACCATATTCTTAAAGCAGAAGTATTTGAGTTAGAGAAATACTGGTTGCCTTTTCATGATGTGGTGTTTTATTTTTATGTTTAGTTTCTAGCTTAAACAAAACATACAGTATTTATTCGATGGCGGTGGTGGGAGGGACTGCAAAAGCTCTGATTTATGTTTGACAATTGACTTCAAAGGTTTCACGTATTCTACCCATTTCTACTGTTACATTAGCCCTGCCCACATTCTCTTCCTCTACTCAAGATATTATAACATGCAGGTTGAGAAGTGATAAATTAAAGATGGCCATTGTGGGGCGCCTGGGTGGCTCGGTCGGTTGGGCGGCCGACTTCGGCTCAGGTCACGATCTCGCGGTCCGTGAGTTTGAGCCCCGCGTCGGGCTCTGTGCTGACAGCTCAGAGCCTGGAGCCTGTTTCGGATTCTGTGTCTCCCTCTCTCTGACCCTCCCCCGTTCATGCTCTGTCTCTCTCGGTCTCAAAAATGGATAAACGTTGAAAAAAAATTATTAATAAAAATAAATAAATAAATAAATAAATAAATAATAAAGATGGCCATTGAGCTTTGCCATATTTTGGAACATAAGCAGACTCCTTAGATGTGTATATGGTACTGGGGAGTCCTGTGGATAAAATCCATGTAAATGGTCCTGTCGGTGTCTTTCATTTGAGTCCGGTGATCTTTGTAGAGATCAACAGAGATTTCCTGAACATCCTAATCACCGTCCCATGATTGTTTCGTCTCAGGTGTACCAGAGTTTGGAACATGAACTTCAGAAGCATGTTAGCCGACAAGACACTCTACAGCAATGCCAGGCCTGGCTGTCTGCAGTCCAACCAGATTTAAAGCCAACCCAGCACCCACCTCTGAGCAGAGCGGAAGCCGCGAAGCAGGTAGTAGAGTCCTGAAAGTTTATGTCAGACTGTGATTCACTCATTCAGTGAAATTGTGTTAAGTATTTACTATGTACCAAGTTGTGCTGACTCCTGAGGGCATAAAAGTATAAATAAAATCTGAGCTTCACTGTCGTCGAGTGCACGTTCTAAGCTGGGAAGATGGACACGATACTGACGGTCAGCCTGGTAGAACAGAAAGAGCACAGGCAGTGTAACTGAGACATCAACTTTAATAACTACTCAGCAGGGTAACCATGGGTAAGTCACTTAATTTTTCTGAGCCCCAGGGTCCTCGTATGTAGTGATGATTGTAAGTATATTTACTTCTGAAGGTTTTGAAGAAATTCACGTGTCATACTGCAATGTACATGATTTGTAAACAGAAAGGAGGGGTGATTTTTTTTTCCCCCACGGGATATTTGGCCATGTCTGGAGACAGTTTTGGTTGGCACCACGGGGAGTGTTGGGGATGCTGTTGGGACCCGCCAGGGAGACTGCTGAGCCCTGTGCTGAACAGGGCATCCCCCACAGCAGAGATTCACTTGGTTTCAAATGTCAATAGTTCTGAGGTTGAAAAGGCGTAGAGGCATAAATCCAACAAATTAGGATGTAGGGTCCACTCCCCTGTGAGGTCTTCCATGGTCTCCCCCCCCCCCACCCCCTACCCCCACCTCTTTGACCTTTGCTCCTACTGGGTCACTCCACGCCAGTCTCAGGGCTTTGCATTTGCTGTGGATTCATCACCTGCAATGTTCTTTCCCCAGGGCATTACTGGCTCCCTCCCTGAACCAATTCCATTCCTCAGAGAGCTCTTGGAGGTACACTCCCCAAAGGAACAGCACCTCTTCATCCTACTTCCCTACCTTTACTCTGCTACATGTGTTTATCACTACCAAACATCGCATTGCATGTTCATTTGTTTACGTATTATCTGTCTCTCTCATAAGAACATAAGCTCCGTGGAAACAAGGGTTTTGTTTTGGGTACTGCAAACACAGTGTCTAACATAGAGCTTGCAGAGACTCTGAGTCTCTTCACAGAAACACATCTCTCTGTGTTTCTGTGTATAGATTAAAGATCCACCCGGAGAGGCCTTCCTTAGGGCTATGGAAAGGGAAGACCACTGCAGGAATTTTATGCAGAGGAAAAAAGCCCAGCCATCTTCGTTTTTACTAAACTGGAATGAAGCTTACAAATGCACGATGACTTTTTCTTTCTGTCTCTAGAATGTGAAGAAGCAGGCTAGAGTAGGCTACTGATTCTTCCTCTGAAATGGAAAACAAGCTAGAATGTGAGCAGAGAATCTGGAAAGATGGTAGAAGTTTCTTGTGTGTTCTCTTTCCCAGACCATAATTACGTTGAGAAGCAGCCGCTGGGCAGATGGATCCCTGCCAGTGTGTTTTGAATTCCTTCCTGAGAATCACTAATATGCATCATTTATAACAAGGGTGAAAATATTGAGCATAGCAAGGTTATTTTTGGAATGTCAACAAGATACTACAAATGGTACAAATATTTGCTCTGTAAACATGGCATGTTTCTCTTTCACTCTGACAAGTTTGGGGTTGTTTCCAGGTCAAACACTACAGAGCTTTGCAGGAACAGGCAAGGACTTACTTAGATCTCCTCTGCTCCACATGTGACTTGTCAAGCTCTTCAGTGAAAACCACAGCAAAAGACATCCAAGAAACAGAGCAAATGGTAAAATGTTTAAAATTCACATTGTATTGGTCTGTTTTATTATATTCTCTTGCTTCAATGTTAGAAGTCAAAGAAAATATTTCCTTGGGTTATTCTTTCTATCGGATCCTACAGCCATTAGAATAAGTAGATATTTGAATTTCAACTAAGTCACAGAAAGTAAGCACAAAGATACCGATGCCACTGAATTGGAACACTTAGTTGCATTGAACCACTCGTCATTAGTACTTCTTTCCGCTCCTCTTTTCTCAATTACCATTCTCTCTTCTTTTCTGATTTTTCCACTCCTTTTTGTTTTTCTTTCCTTTTTTTCCAACTTTTTCTTGAGATAATACTAAATATGAAAAGGATCCCTGATCCTTGCTTTATATTACGGATAGGAAAGAGCATGCCATCTGTCCAGGCCCTTCTAATCCATCCACGGTGACTGAGGGTGGTGTTGAGAAGGATTCTGAAGCTGTGTCTGGGCTCATGTTGTGAGAACAACACGTTGTGAGAAGTCAGCTGTACTTGTCCACAGCAGGTGCCAGCCCAGAAGCTGTGTGTTCGCCCATGCTGCCTTAAACGTGTTAAGGCCACACGCTTGGGTTTAAAACAAAAAAACTTAAAAAAGAGTCAGGTTTGATATTTAATTGACTAAATATTCACAGAATAGAAAAAGGATATAAAGGGGGTGCCTGGGTGGCGCAGTCGGTTAAGCGTCCGACTTCAGCCAGGTCACGATCTCGCGGTCCGTGAGTTCGAGCCCCGCGTCGGGCTCTGGGCTGATGGCTCGGAGCCTGGAGCCTGTTTCCGATTCTGTGTCTCCCTCTCTCTCTGCCCCTCCCCCGTTCATGCTCTGTCTCTCTCTGTCCCAAAAATAAATAAACGTTGAAAAAAAAAATTAAAAAAAAAAAAGGATATAAAGGAAAAAAGTATGGGAGAAATTAAATAATTAATAATGTAGATGTTAAAATCATTAGAATCGTGTGTTTTTTTTTTTTACTTTTATATTCTCAAAACAAATCTCTCCTTAAATCCCTATGAAAGATGATAAAATTCACATATCTTCTTAAAGACATTATTTACTGAGGAGTGCTTGGGTGGCTCAGTCAGTTAAGCGTCCGACTTTGGCTCAGGTCCTGATCTCACAGTTCGTGGGTTCGAACCCCGCATCGGGCTCTGTGCTGACAGCTCAGAGCCTGGAGCCAGCTTCAGATTCTGTGTCTCCCTCTCTCTCTGCCCCTCCCCCACTCATGTTGTCTTTCTCTCTCTCTCTCTCTCTCTCTCTCAAAGATAAATAAATGTTGAAAAAATTAAAAAAAAAAAAAGAAATTATTTACTGAAATAAATTATACAGTTTCAAAAGTCAGTGAAGGCAATCTAAAAATACATCCAACACTTACTTGGTGTCTTGTAAGTATCAAGAAATGCACAATCGAGAGCAATATAAGTCTTTTGTAGTTAACCCCAAGACCGAATTCATGAGTCAGTCAAGCAGATATGTCTACTGAAATGCCCAATGTAAAAAAACAGCTTTGACCTAATACATTGTTAAAACTTCCAGAGCTTTACAACTAATTGAAATCATATGGCATAAGTCTTAGACATTTAAAGTCTTCAGAAAATCTTAATATAAAACCTACTTTTCTTGAAGCAAATGAAGAATTCCTTTTGGGTTTATGACGGAGTGGGTGTGTGTGTTCGTGCACACGCATATGTGCGTGCCTGTTGGCCTGTGTACACGGACAGCCTGAAGAATTGTATCTCTGATTGACTAAACCTAAATGTTTCTACCGCTGCTAAGTTTTGCCTCTGTGCTCTCTCAAGATTGAGCAAAGGCTTGTCCAGGCCCAGAACTTAACTCAGGGCTGGGGAGAGATCAAGCACATGAAGGCTGAACTTTGGATTTACCTCCAAGATGCTGACCAGCAACTGCAGAACATGAAGAAGAGGCACGCACAACTGGAGTTAAACATTGCACAGAACATGGTTTCCCAAGTGAAGGTAGGAATTCATGGGGTCCAGGGGAGATAAAGGCGACTATGACCTATGACCGGCTTATGTCAGTCACTCCTTCAACATTAGTATAGCTATTTAAGGAAGGAGATAGAATCAGAATAAGCTTGATTCGAAGCCAGGAAAGGACAGACGAGAAAGTAAATATTTAAATATATTCTCAGGGCTACAGTTAGCTACTTGGATTGAAGGACGTTCAATCAGAAGGACTTCGTTTCTGAACAAAACAGCTGCGGTTTAGCCGAAAGAGCCAGAAGACTCTGCCACTAAACAAACGTGAAGCCTTATTATTTACTAGCCTTTCGCCACAATATTGCTAAAGCTGTAAGATTGTAAATGTATCAATTAAATGTATCTAACCTATAAAATATGTATTAATATGTGATTAATGTGAAATATAATATGAATAGAATTTATATTATAGTTTACATATAATAGAAAATTATTTAAAGTATATTAACTTGATTAGAAGTTATACCAGATTTTTGACAAACTTTAAGATTTAGTTTTGTCTGTCATAGTGAGCCATTTATATTTTCTACTGGAACGTTGTTTGCATGTGCAGAAAAAAAAGAATAGAGATACATTTTTTTCTCAAAAGATTTTTAGAAAACCAGGGCTGCACTTAAAGATAAAATACTGCCTTTTTTCCCTTAATGACTGCAGTATTGTTTCAGTCATTGTTACAGTATTTATCTGTTTCTCTTTATACTTCTCAAACTAACATAGCAAAGGAAAATACCACAGTTACCCTTTGATTCTTACATACTTGAAAATATTCATAAAGAGCTACGATTTTTAGATTTCCTCTTTGTCCTTCATGACCCCTTCATTCTACCTTCTCCAGCTACTTGAAGTGTGTGCAAATGGTATGTCTATGTCTCACTCTGTGTTTATTGGGGGCATGGGAGGCTTATTACATCTAATCTATTTTGTTGTTGTTATCCTTCAGGATTTTGTTAAGAAGCTACAGTGTAAGCAGGCATCAGTGACCGCGATTACAGAAAGGGTGAATAAGTTAACCAAGAAGCAGGAGTCTCCTGAACACAAGGAAATAAGCCATTTAAATGACCAGTGGTTAGATCTGTGCCTTCAGGCTAACAGTCTGTGCTTGCAAAGGGAAGAAGATCTTCAGAGAACAAGAGATTACCATGACCGTATGAGTGTTGTTGAAGAGTTCTTAGAAAAATTCACTACAGAATGGGATAACTTAGCCAGGTAACGGCATTTCTCCAGCGGCTCACCAAAACGCTAAGCCGGAAATGTCCTCCTTTTTATAAAAATCAAAAATGTCTTACAATTTAAACATCCTATTGTCTGTCGTTGTAAATACTGATGAAACATTATTAAGAACCTCATGTTGTCCTGTGGATACAGAGTCATGGTTTTCCTCACTCGGTGTTAACGTAACCAGTGAGTAAAAGGAAGATATTTGAAAAAAAGCACCATTTTCTGCCATGACCTGAAGAGACATTCCAAAGACTATTACACGGTGACTTCAAAGAATATCCCAAGAATATGTCTAGTTTTGTTTAATTATCAGCTATGAGACTATCATCAACTCATGAAATGAATCCTTCTTGAATCTCTGTATTCCATAGGTTTCTTATCATTTCTGTAAAGTGTTACATACTATATAATTCGGTCAAGTTTCCTTGTACTTTTGGAATTCTAGAAATTAGTGAACAATCCAAATTCAATCAATGTGTGTCCTTTGTGACTTTGTAGCAATTGAACCCCTCTTACCTGTTTGAAAAGGATTTCCTTCTTCCCCACATATACCGGGTCATCATATATAAACTTCTGATCACTGTAATTGTTAAAATCCACATTTCTTCTGCTTAGATTTATTAATTTGTAGCAATTAAAACAAAACATTATTCTAAAAATTTTTTTAACGTTATTTATTTTTGAGAGAGAGTGAAACAGAGCACAAGTGGGAGAGGGGCAGAGAGAGAGCGAGACACAGAATCCGAAGCAGGCTCTAGGCTCTGGGCTGTCAGCACAGAACCTGACACAGGGCTCGAACTCACGAACTGCGAGATCATGACCTGAGCCAAAGTCAGACGCTTAACCGACTGAGCTACCCAGGCGCCCCTAAAAACATTATTCTAGATATAAATTATAGTGCTTTTTCTGGAAGGAGGTACGCTATTTTCTGATTACCTTTCCTTGATGCTCAGCATTCTACAAGTCTTTGAGACAAATCCAGGCAGTATCAGTAAAAACCCTTATTTTGGGTTTATAATAGGCTCCTCCCATCTGGTTGACACAGGTACCTCAGACTTCCTAAGTCCCAAACAGAACTCATCATACTACGTCCCAGCCCTGTTCTTTATGCTTCAGAACTCATTGTTTTGTAATTGAAAGAGACTTATAAGATTTCTTTTATCACATGTGTTTTGTAGTCAAAGGGTTGAGAGTCCTTTACATTTCACACTTACTTTTAAAGATTCCTGATGACAAGCAAACAATACCTAAGTACATAGATGAGTAGCTATTAGAGTTATTGGTTATATCTTACAGATTAAACTATCTAGTGCTTTATTGTTGGAGCTTCTTCTCATAGGAGAGCATATAATTCATGAATGACTTATTCATTTCTTTTAAGAATGCAGTAGATTGGTGTGCTTGGGTGGCTCAGTTAAGTGTCTGACTCTTGATTTTGGCTCAGGTCATGAGATTAAGCCCCATGTTGTGGCTCAACGTGGAGCCTGCTTAGGATTCTCTCTCTCCCATTCTCTCTGCCTCTCCCCTGTTCATTCTCTCTCTCTCTCTCTCTCTCTCTCTCTCTCTCTCTCTCTCTCAAAAAAAATGCAGATCAGTGCTAGTCAATATTTAGTGTTTACACAAATCATCCGGGGATGTTGTTAATATGCAGATCGTGTTCAACTGATAAAAGCCAGAGATAGAAGTTAAAAGTTCAGGTCAGATGTGATGGGAGGGCAGCATTAGCCTGAAGAAGAAGCACAGAGAAGTATCTAGGCAACTTGTTTTGGTGCAGCTTCTGATATAGAAATATATGAGACATTGGATCAGATGGACTTGACAGATATATTTAGAACTCTGCATCCCAAAGCAACAGAGTTTACTTTCTTCTCGAGTGCACATGGAACATTCTCCAAGGTAGATCACATACTGGGTCACAAAACAGCCCTTCATAAGTATACAAGAATTGAGATCATACCATGCACACTTTCAGACCACAATGCTATGAAACTTGAAATCAACCACAGGAAAAAGTCTGGAAAACCTCCAAAAGCATGGAGGTTAAAGAACACCCTACTAAAGAATGAATGGGTCAACCAGGCAATTAGAGAAGAAATTAAAAAAATATATGGAAACAAATGAAAATGAAAATACAACAATCCAAACGCTTTGGGATGCAGCGAAGGCAGTCCCGAGAAGAAATATATGGGTCTTATATTCCATAATAATCACAGAACCTCTTCAATAAACCGTGAACTGAGCTGCTGTAAGCTAAGAACACCCACTTAAAGAAAATGTTGAAGTGTAATTTAACATGGTAGGAACGACCATAGATATTCACTGAAACTAATTTGTCTTTGTATCTTTCAATGTACTGACAGGTCCGATGCAGAGAGTACAGCCGTCCATCTAGAAGCTTTGAAAAAGTTAGCGCTCGCACTGCAGGAGAGAAAGCAGGCTGTGGAGGATCTGAAAGATCAAAAGCAAAAAATGATAGAACATCTGAATTTAGATGACAAAGAATTAGTCAAAGAACAGACAAGTCACCTCGAACAACGCTGGTTTCAGCTTGAGGACCTCGTTAAAAGGAAACTCCAAGTGTCAGTCACCAACCTGGAGGAGTTAAACGTGGTGCGGTCCAGGTTTCAGGAGCTAATGGAGTGGGCAGAAGAACAGCAGCCCAACATTGCTGAGGCCCTTAAGCAGAGCCCCCCACCCGATATGGCCCAGAACCTCCTCATGGACCACCTCGCCATCTGCAGTGAACTGGAGACCAAACAGATGCTCCTGAAATCGCTCATAAAGGACGCTGACAGGGTGATGGCTGACCTTGGCCTAAATGAGCGGCAGATCATCCAGAAAGCCCTTTCTGATGCACAGAGACATGTGAATTGCCTCAGCGACTTAGTGGGCCAGAGACGAAAGTACTTAAACAAGGCCTTGTCCGAGAAAACCCAGTTCCTCATGGCGGTGTTCCAGGCAACCAGCCAAATTCAACAACATGAGCGAAAGATAATGTTCCGTGAACACATCTGCCTGTTACCGGATGATGTGAGCAAACAAGTCAAAACATGCAAGAGTGCGCAAGCCAGCCTCAAGACGTACCAAAACGAGGTCACTGGACTTTGGGCTCAGGGTCGTGAATTAATGAAAGGAGCCACAGAGCAGGAAAAGAGTGAAGTCCTGGGTAAGCTTCAGGAATTACAGAGTGTCTATGACACCGTTTTACAAAAGTGTAGCCATCGGCTCCAAGAACTAGAGAAAAGTTTGGTTTCTAGGAAACATTTTAAGGAAGATTTTGATAAAGCCTGTCACTGGCTAAAACAAGCAGATATTATTACATTTCCTGAAATCAACCTAATGAATGAGAGCGCTGAGCTGCATGCCCAACTGGCCAAATACCAACACATTCTTGAACAATCTCCAGAATATGAAAACCTCCTACTTACGCTGCAGAGAACTGGGCAGGCCATATTGCCATCGCTGAATGAAGTCGATCATTCCTACCTCAACGAAAAGCTAAATGCTCTTCCCCTGCAATTTAATGTAATCGTTGCCTTGGCTAAAGACAAGTTCTATAAAGTCCAAGAAACAATTCTTGCTCGGAAAGAGTACGCTTCCTTGATCGAGTTGACAACCCAGTCTCTGAGTGAACTTGAGGACCAGTTCTTAAAGATGAGCAAAGTCCCCACTGATCTGAGAGTTGAAGAGGCCCTGTCTCTTCAGGAAGGCTGCCGAGCCCTGTTGGGAGAGGTGGCCCGCCTCGGGGAAGCGGTGGATGAGCTGAACCAAAAGAAAGAAAGTTTTAGAAGTACAGGACAGCCTTGGCAGCCAGACAAGATGCTGCACCTCGTCACCTTGTACCACAGGCTGAAGCGACAAACGGAACAGAGGGTTAGCTTACTGGAAGACACCTCCAGTGCCTATCAAGAGCATGAGAAGATGTGCCACCAGCTAGAAAAACAACTGCAGGCTGTGAAAACGGAACAGTCCAAAGTGAATGAGGAGACGCTTCCCGCAGAGGAGAAGCTCAAAATCTATCACTCGCTGGTGGGAAGCCTTCAGGATTCAGGAATCGTGCTAAAACGAGTGACCGTGCATCTTGAAGATCTGGTTCCACACCTTGACCCCTCGGCTTATGAGAAAGCCAAGCAGCAGATCCAGTCCTGGCAGGAGGAGTTAAAAGTCTTGACTTCTGCCATTGGCGCGACGGTGACCGAGTGTGAGAGCCGCATGGTGCAGAGCATAGACTTCCAGACAGAGCTGAGCCGCTCCCTGGACTGGCTGAGGAGCGTGAAGGCAGAGCTAAGTGGGCCGGTGTGCCTGGACCTGAGCCTCCAGGACATCCAGGAGGAGATCAGAAAGACCCAGATTCATCAGGAAGAGGTCCAGTCCAGCCTGAGAATCATGAATGCCCTGAGTAACAAGGAGAAGGAGAAATTCACGAAAGCCAAAGAGCTCCTTTCTGCAGATTTTCAGCACACTCTTGCTGAGCTCTCAGAGCTGGACGGAGACGTTCAGGAAGCTTTACGCACCAGACAGGTTGGTTTACTAGGGCCTTCTCGTCCTGTTTTCCACTCTGCTTATTTGTAAACAGTTGTGAGAAATTTCTTGGTTTTTATTTTGGGTTAAAACCGCTTCGTTCCGGAATTCTTTTTTGATATTATAGTGAGTCATCTTCAACCTGACTTTTAAAAAGGTCCTGATTGTTTAGGTGCCTGGTGTTAATCTCACGGGATTCCACATTGACTTTTCCTTAGTTATAACACATACCTCAGTTGTCTCTCACCTTTAGAAGAGACGATACAAGATAGCACTAATATAATCATATTAATATAATAATAGAATCACGTATGAGTACACTCATACTAAAATTAATTAATTAGAAATGAGTAAGTAGAGATGCCTTTGTTAAACAATCTGAAGCCTGGTATTTCTAAGATTAGCGCTGGAGGCATTATAGAGAGCATGCAGTCCTGACCCCATGCCGAGCCACGTTTCTTGTGGGGTCTCTCACCAATCGCCTCATCTCTTCACCCTTTCCTCCTCTGCTCTTCCTTCCCTGCAGCACAGCAAAAGTAAGCCTCGAAGGTTCATCATGACTTTATTTGGGGATAACAAAGAAATGGGAGTATGCACAGAACTTCTCAGTTTGACCTCCCAATTGCCCCTTGTTCTGGGGCCCGCAAATTCTATGTGTTCAAAAATAAGAGCTATAAGAGCTCCCAGACTATTCTGTTCTGACTTATCCTTTGGACCTTTTTTTTTTTCTCTCCCACATCTGTCCTCAGCCCCTGATTCTATGGGATTTCAGCCAGCCATTTAAGTAAAAGATGATTTTCTTTAGGATAACATAATAGCTAAAACTTTAGGGTAAAGCACACCTGAGTTTTAATCTCAGTTACTTGATCTTGGGCAAATTACTTACATCCCTTAAATCTCAGTTTCCGCTCCGGGGAAGAGGGATAATAATATTTCCCTCTTGGACTTCTATTCTCTGCGTAGGGCCTGGTGTAGACAGAAATAGCCCGCAGTGAATTTTAGCTATCACATAACTTTATTTTCCACATACATTAAGGTTAACACTAAATAGATTTTTTTTTTTTTTTTAATTTTAACATTTGGGTAAAATCTTACTAAACGTCATCAGCTGAAGTTCTGACTTCTCACACTATAGTCTATTTAGTGTATTTTTTCCCTTTCATGTTGACTCAAGGTCGTTGTTAATTTTTTTTTTTTTTTAATTTCCCTATAGCTATAGCTATAGAGCATTTAACCTAGAGTGAAGAATCAGGACAGAAGTTACCTGGAGTATTTATTCTCGAGAAACATCTGTTCTATAAGCTTGCATCTGTTGATCTGATGATTTTTGAACCAAAATCTTGAATCTGTTAAGGTGATCTTGTGATTGATAGTCTTAATTGATTATCTTGGCCCATTAACTAAAGGTTGCGGTTCCAGGGGCATTTCTAATCTCCACCATTGATTCTTTGCTTGTCCATACACATTCTTTCCTTCTTAAATGCCAATCTTGTATGTACTTTCTGTGTCTGCTTGTACAATGATGGCTTGTCTTGTCCAGTCACAGCTGGCTGGTTACAATGTTTCCTTTCCTTCTGGATTTGAATGGATTTCATTTTATGGGGTCTGCTTTCCATTCTTAAACTTTTCTGTTTCAGTCCCTATTCAGGACTTATGGGCCGCTATTTTACTTCCAGAAATTGCTATTTAGTGTGGTGAATGCTAGTTTGGACATTTGGTGTTATTGTACTTCCTTCTCCCCACCCCCATTTTTATTGAAGGTTAACTGACAAATAAAACTGTAAGATATTTAAAGTATATAATGTAATGGTTTGAGATATGTAAACATTGTATAAAAATTTCCCCTCAATTAAGTCATTGAGAATCATTAAGTCATTGAGTGACTTAATAATTTCCCCCATTGAGTGACTTAATATATCCCGCACCTCACCTTTTTGTTTTGGTGAGAACATTTAATTCCTAATGTCTTAGCAAATTTCAGTGAACAATCCAGTGTTGTCCACTGTCGTCACCATGTTACACATTAGATCCTCAGACCTCATTCAACTTAAAACTAAAAATGTGCACCATCTTACCAACGTCCCCTATTTTTTTCCATCCCCCAACCCCCTAGCAACTACTTATCTGCTTAATTTCTGTGATTTCAACTTTTTTTTTTTTTCCTTTAGATTCCACATGTCAGCGAGACCATGTGGTATTTGTTTCTCTTCCGTCTGGCTTATTTTGCTTAGCATTATACCTCCCAGGTTCATCCATGTTTTCTCAAATGACAGGATTTCCTTGTTTTTTAAATAATGTTCATAATACATGTTTTCTTTTCTTTTTTGTAGTTGAAGTATGGTCGATACACTTTACATTAGTTTCAGGTATACAACATAGTAATTTGACAAGACTATATATCATGCTATGCTCACCATGAATGTAGTTACCCTCTGTCAGCATTCAATACTATTACAACACCACTGGCTATATTTCCTAAGCTTTTACCTTTCACCCCCATGACTTACTCATTCCATAACTGAGAGCTTGTACCTTGCACTCTCCTTCACTCGTTTTGCCCATCCCCCCTACCCACCTCTCTGGCGACCATCAGTTTATTCTCTGTATTTAGGGGTGTGTTTCTGCTTTTTGTTTGTTTTTTCATTTGCTTTGGTTTTTGATTCTACATATAAGTGAAATCATGTGGTATTTGTCTTTGTCTGACTTATTTCTCTTAGTCTAATACCCTCTAGCTCCATCCATGTGGTCGCAAATGGCAACATCTCCTTTTGTTTTTATGGCTGGGTAGTATTCCATTGTGTATATGTACCACAGCTCCCTTATCCATTCATCTGCTGAGAGATGAATTTATCATCTATGGGTAGCTTCCATATCTTGGCTACTGTAAATACTGCTGCTATAAACATAGGAGTGCATATATCTCTTGAGTCAGTGTTTTCATTTTCTCTGGGTTAATATTCAGTAGTGGAATTACTGGATTGTATGGCATTTCTATTTTTAACTTCTTGAGGAACTTCCACACTGTTTTCCGCAGTGGCTGCACCAGTATACATTCCCACCAACAGTGCATGAAGGTTCCTCTTTTTCTAAGTCCTTGGTAATACTTGCTATTTCTTGTCTTCTTGATGCTAGTCATTCTGACAAGTGTAAGGTGATATCTCATTGTGGTTTTCATTTGCAGTTCCCTGATGATTAGTGATGTTGATCATCTTTTCATGTGTCTGTTGGTCATCTGGATGTTTTCTTTGGAAATATGTCTATTCAGGTCCTCTGCCCATTTTAATTGGATTATTTGTGTGTGTGTTGGTGTTGAGTTGTTTAAGTTTTTAAAATATATTTTGGCTATTAGCCCCTAGTTGGATATATCACTTATGAATATCTTCCATTCAGTAGGTTGCCTTTGTGTTTTGTTGATCGTTTCCTTTGTTTTGTAAAAGCTTCTTATTTTGGTGCAGTCCCAACAGCATATTTTTGTTTTCGTTTCCTTTGCCTGAGGAGACATATCTAGAAAAGTGTTGCCAAAGCCAATGTCAAAGAAATTACTGCCTATATTTTCTTCTTGGAGTTATATGGTTTTAGGTCTCACACCCAGGTCTCTAATCCATTTTTAGTTTATTTTTGTGTATCACATTTTCTATAGCCGTTCATTAGTGAATGAACACTTAGGTTGTTTCCCTACCTTGCCTAGTGAAAAATGCTTCTCTCAACATGGGAGTACAGATATCTTTTTGAGATAATGATTTCATTTCCTTTGGATAAACACCCAGAAGTGGGATTGCTAGATTATATGGTGGTTCTATTTGTAGCTTCTTTAGGAACTTCCATACTGCTTTCCATAGTGGTTGTTATTATACTTCCAGCCAAGTGAGGTATTATCTCACTTTGGTGAATATTCAATCTGTCACATCTTTCAAAGCATATATATTTTTACAAGAGAGAGAAGTTTCAGATATAGTCAAGATACCAGTAATAAATTTTTTTTTAATGTTTTTTTAATTTTACTTTTGAGACAGAGAGAGACAGAGCATGAACGGGGGAGGGGCAGAGAGAGAGGGAGACACAGAATCCGAAACAGGCTCCAGGCTCTGACGGTCAGCACAGAGCCCGACGTGGGGCTCGAACTCACGGACCGTGAGACCATGACCTGAGCCGAAGTCGGATGCTTAACCGACTGAGCCACCCAGGCGCCCCAATAAATTTCTATTCCACTTCTGGCCTTGTTTATTTATTTTAACTGCCATAATAAAATGTTAATAAGAATAGCAGAAGGAAAAAAAAAAGATCATAATGAATCGCAGCCACCCCCCGCCCCCTCACAAAATCCACCAACGTATCAATTCATTTGTACACATATATCCACTTGACTGAGGACTGGAAAAGAAATGGAAAAAATTAAACTATTTATGGCAAATACATTGCAATTGAGAGTTGACTGTGTTTGCAATTACTGTCTTTCAGGCTTCCTTGACCCAGATATATAGTCAATGTCAGAGGTACTATCAAGTATTTCAAGCGGCTAACGACTGGCTTGAGGATGCTCATGAAATGTTACAACTGGCAGGCAATGGCCTAGATGTGGAGAGCGTAGAGGAAAATCTCAAAAGCCACGTGGAATTTTTTAGTACAGAAGATCAGTTCCATAGTAATCTGGAGGAGCTCCAGCACCTGGTAGCCAGCCTGGACCCACTCATCAAGCCAACTGGAAAAGATCACCTAGCACAGAAAATGGCTTCCCTGGAAGAGAAGAGCCAGAGGATAATACAGGACTCACATGCCCAATTAGATCTCTTGCAGAGGTATTAGAGTTGTTTTAGTCTTTATATTTCAGTGAAATGAAGTTTCACATGAAAAAGAATATACCAATGATATACATTAGCACCTAAATTCCTTCTTCTTAAGTGTCATTAGGCATACTGACATCAGAGCTCTGCATAGAAATGTGTGAGTTTATGTTGCTTACTGGCTTTTGTCTGACTTTTTTTCAAGATGTGCAGATCAATGGCAGAATTATCAGAAAGCAAGGGAAGAGGTTATCGAATTGATGAATGAGGCAGAAAAGAAATTGTCTGAGTTTTCTTTACTGAAGACTTCTTCCAGTCATGAAGCAGAAGAAAAGTTGTCAGAACACAAGGTTGGTATTGTTGTTTGAAATGTCCTTTCGTTGTAATTGTAATTATCATTGTCATATGAGAGTTTTAGAAACAGGTCAATAAATTTTCATTTCCACCTGGATGCATTTAAATATGAGAAGAATGTTAAATGTGAAAAGGATTCATTTAGCCACATTCCATAGCTTTTTGAACTTAATTAAATGCTATCACCTTTTAAGGATTCCTGTTGAAATGCATAGCTAGGTTTATAAAAAGACCTTCAGAGAAATTTGCTTCTGATAAGATGTGGCACATAATAAATTTCTGTAAATACATTTTGGTAATAATGTAGATAAATTCAAATAATATTCAGACATTAATAACTGAGTCTCACTCCTATATCACAGCAGTATCAGGTGGAATATAATATACTTAAATATCAAATTCAGTTCACTTATATTTTTGCTGCCTTCTGAAATTGGGAGAATGTTATGTCAAGTAGCAAATAAACTTTTCTTTTTAACAAATAAATAAAATATTTTAATATATCAATTTTTAATAAAGACACAAATTCACCTTACCTCTTTAAAGAATTCAAGCCTAGGGGCGCCTGGGTGGCTCAGTCGGTTAAGCGTCCGACTTCAGCTCAGGTCATGATCTCGCGGTCCGTGAGTTCGAGCCCCGCGTCGGGCTCTGTGCTGACAGCTCAGAGCCTGGAGCCTGCTTCAGATTGTGTCTCCCTCTCTCTCTGCCCCTCCCCCATTCATGCTCTGTCTCTCTCTGTCTCAAAAATAAATAAACGTTCAAAAAAAAAAATTAAAAAAAATAATAAAGAATTCAAGCCTAAGTCAATTAAAACTTAAGTGTAAAAGTAAGAGTTACCAGAGGAAAATAAATATATGTGGGAACATTTCCTTTTGCAGGTAATTTGGGGATTTGCTGAAATCCGCAGAACTTTTGAAAAATCAATCTCTGCTCATAATGTCTCTTATCGTCTCCCTACCTCAGGCCTTAGCATCAGTAGTTAACTCCTTCCATGAGAAAGTTGTGGCCCTTGAGGACAAAACTTCACAACTGGAAAAAACCGGCAATGACGCAAGCAAAGCAGCCATAAGCAGGTCAATGACAACCGTCTGGCAGCGCTGGACCCGTCTCCGTGCTGTGGCTCAGGACCAGGAGAAGATACTGGAAGATGCAGTAGATGAGTGGACGAGCTTTAACAATAAGGTAACTTCCATGACTGAGGGGTTCAAATAGTTGTTTCCTTGCTGACGACGACGTAGTTTGAAAAGCAGCATTTTGTCCTTTTTTTGAAATTGGCTTTATGAGAAGGAACAAGCCTTTCTTTTCTTAAGTCTCTGTTTTAGTGCCATGAAAACCAAATTATGAAACAAAATACATCATGCAATGTGCAATTTAATTCTAAGTTGAGGTCTGATTATTATAACGAGAAAACCAAACAGTTAAATTTTGAAAGGAATGTAAGTCCAGTTGCCCCCATTTGCTACGCTTTTAATGAAATCTTCTTACCTGGCCCTGAAAAAGCATAAAATACTTTGTCTTTGTCATGAAAATGAGCAAGAATTTAACTCATTTCCCAAATCTTATATTTAATTCCTTTTGTGTTTTAAAGTAGGTTTCAGTGTTTTTAACTACATCTTCCTTAATGACTCAAGGCACATATTCATGTTAACAGAAATATTGGAAAGAGTTTTTCTTTTATTTGTTTCGTTAAAAAAAAGCAAAACAACTTTTCTGTTATGCAGTCTCTGATCACCCTATTATTTTGAGATTAAATTTTAAAACCCAGAATAAGAGGTGGTCTTCCTTTCCATGTTAAGGAGATTGTTCCCATTTGGTCCCTGAAATTTAGAGTTTATACCATCATCTTTAAGTGCTTCAGTGCCCTAGTGGCAAATATGGCATTTATTGGAATTGGTCTGTCTTTTCAGTTTAGTTTTGAGCTTCATAGTATATGCGTCTGTCATCAGGTTAAAAAAGCCACTGAAACGACTGATCAGCTGCAAGATAAACTGCCGGGAGGTTCAGCAGAGAAAGCCTCAAAAGCAGAGCTCTTAACGCTTCTTGACCATCATGACGCACTCGTTCTGGAACTGGAACAGCAGCAGTTGGCTTTAGGCATGCTGCGACAGCAAGCGCTGGGCATGCTTCAGGACGGAGTCCCGCAGCCTCCTGGAGAAGAGCCACCCACTGTCCAGGAGATCACGGCAATGCAAGACCGGTGCCTGAAGTAACTATACACCTGCTCTCATTCTCTCTTACTAAACTTGGCCATGACCCAAAGGGATAAGTGTGGTATTAGAGTCTGGGGACGCTCCATCATGCCGCCTGAGAACCGTGGAGAACTATTCCCGTCATCCCTGCTTTTCAGCTTTCTAGCTCTTTAGTCATTTATCTGACAAATATATACTAGTAGGATTTAGAAACATAGTGATGAGCTGTACAGAATCAGTGTCTACCTTCATGAAGTTTACCCTCAAACAGCAGAGACAGACAACTACAGAGGCGTTTAGGTAGAGCATGGAAAGAGTGGTAAGGGCAAACTACCCTAGGAGAGGAATCAAGGGAGGCTTCCTGTCAGGAGGAGTACTTACACGGACGACTGAGCGCACTAGAACTAGTGAAGTGGGAGGAGGGTTTTGCAAACAGGGGAATAGTATGTAAGAAAGCTTGGAAGTGAGCGTGTCACTTTGAAGGAGCTGTTGGGTGATGGGACAATTCATGAGAAATGAAGCTTGAAAGGTAAACAGTCGAGAGCTATCAAGACCTGCATTTTGATCAGGCTTGGTAACTCATTGGCTAAGTTGGAGGGCAGGGAGATCAGAGCAAGGAGAATACCAAAGTCCAGATAAATAATAGCTATTTACCAATAGTGAACTTAGTGGAAAGAGAAAGTTAATCTGAATGATGCATAATCAGCCTGATTCACTTGTTGAGCCAGAGAAGAAATGTCAATAGATAATTTTATCCTATATTAACTAACGTTACTCATTCATAGCGTATATTCACCTCTTGTACTTACAAATGAATTCAGGGTAATCTGATTTCACTTATTTAACTTTTTAGCCAAGCTTATGTCAATTCAAAAGGATGTTGAACATTATAAATTGCCTAATTTCCAAAGCTTCAGACTTTATTTAAAGACTGGCCTCTAATAGCCAGAAACGTTCCAATTACACATTACTTTTAAATGCTGATGATTCTGCACCATGTGAGTAGATTTCCAAAGAGGGTATAAAGAAACAAACAGTCTCCAGTTGACTTTAGATAGGAAAATTCATTGCATTGTAGTGGCCTGGGAGTGTGTCACCTCTCACCTTTCTAGGGATAAATCATTCACTTCACATGACATCTAATCTTCTGTTGCATTTGAACTAAAATTAAGCGTTACTGAATGTTATCTCACAACTTGAGGATGTGTCTTTACATGCAAAAAAGATATGAGGCTTTACTTTTTTTTTTATGTCTGCTTTTGATAATACGATGTCATGGATTAGGGATATCCTTTCATTTCAAATCCATTTCTGGTTTCTCCCTTTAATGTTTCCAAAGCATGCAGGAGAAAGTGAAGAATACTGGAAAAGTAGTAAAGCAAGAGCTAAAGGAGCGAGAAGTTGTGGAGACCCAAATCAATTCTGTGAAATCTTGGGTTCAGGAAACAAAGGAATATTTGGGGAATCCAACAATAGAAATAGATGCTCACCTTGAAGAACTTCAGGTATAAAACTCTCCTCATTCCCTATACCCATCATTTAAAAATACTGTCCTGATTTTAATGAGATATATTTGTGCTGAAAAAAAAATGTTTATTTATTTATTTTGAGAGAGAGAGAGAGAGAGTGCACGTAAGCACATGAACCAGGGAGGGGCAACCAGAGAGGGAAAGAGAGAGAATCCAAAGCAGACTTTGTGCCATCAACACAGAACTTGATGCAGGGCTCAGTTTCATGAACCTTGAGAGCCTGACTTGAGCCAAAATCAAGAGTTGGATGCTTAACCAACTGAGCCACCCATGTACCCCAAGAGATTTGCTTATATTCAATGAGTATTGAATTAAAACTTTTCATAAATGCACTATATATAAGGCTTTTAGTATTATCTCAAGGAACTTTCTTTTGTTCCATAAAAAGGGGACATGCTTCTCCCTAGAGACTAAAGAATAGTTTGATTTTTTTTTTTAAAGATGTTTCTCTAATTCCACACTTCATATATTGTTGAAAAATACACAGTCTTGTCTCTGTACCCAGAAAAATGAATTTCCTCATCAGGCTTCCAGAAGTTTCTTACTTTGATCTTTTCTTTAGCTTCTCCTAACAGAAGCCACAAATCACCGACAGAGCATTGAGAAAATGGCTGAAGAGCAGAAGAATAAGTACCTGGGTCTTTATTCCATATTACCTTCTGAACTCTCCCTTCAGTTAGCTGAGGTGGCACTGGACCTAGGAACTATCCATGATCAGGTACACGTACGGTCACAGAAGCGTGCCTTTCCATTCTTCTGTAGTTCTTGATTTTCACAACCAGGTCTCCATGTCTTCGTAATCATGTCTTCCGTATAAAACAACGATATTAAATTAGGGTTCTTCTGTGGTGGCAAGAAGCACGTCGGATGATCACAGTTGTGAACAATGTTATACGATTAAAAATAACTTACCTAGTTCACCTTTCTCTTCAAAAAAAAGACACAATTTTTTAAAACAAATATATTTCAAGTACTCAACAAAAATTCTTGAGTACCCAGGATCTGCCGGGTACACTTCTAGCTGTTATTTTGGGTTCAGCAAGATGTAAGTTAAGTAGGTGAAGATAGTTGGAGAAAGGGAAAATCAAAGTAATAAATAAATAAATAAATAAATAAATAAATAAATAAATAAGGTAGAGCCAGGGAAGAAGTTACTACCCAAAATGCATGTTGGTGGATCCTATAATGTCGCTAGAGGAAGGCCCATCAAATAAACTCTAGCTTTTAAATAACCAAAGAAAGGTGTGACACATAATCTAATCCATGTCTATGAATTTTAAAACAAATAGTTTTTTCTTTCTTTTCTTTTCTTTTCTTTTCTTTCTTTCTTTTTTTTTTTTAGACAAAGAGATACATAGTCATTCATAGGACTGAGATCAGAGGGACATTTCTATCATAGATCCCCAAAAGAGGGCACACTTTTACATAGTGAAAATGGCTTTGGGTGCATCTGTATGGAAACATAATGGTTTTTTAGGACCTCCTCGGGGACATAACGCCACAATTTAGGTAAAAGCAGTCAATAGAGGACAGAGAGAAGGTATCCCACTAATTCTAAAGTGCTACACGAAATGCAAAGTAGTATTCCCTTGCAGCAAATTATAAAATTCATACAGGTGTACAACATCTTTTGGACCCTCTAATGCATAAAGCAAAGTGTTTTAAAAATTTCATGAAAACTCAATGCCCCTGCATCTAAATGTCTAAATAAACTAAAATGTTATTTTCTATTTTAAGTATTTAATTGGCCTGCTTGGTTTTTCTTCTTAGACATTGGAAGGTCTATTGGGAAGGATGACTTCGCAAGTTCAGATTTTTAAGAAAAAGTTTAAATTTAAGTTTTCTTTCTCGCTGGATAAATTTTCTCTATATTAGAGTTATCCTCATGCATTTCATTTACATTGGCACTCAACTCAAAATAATCAAGTCCAAGAAAAGTATTATTTTAATGGTGTGTTTTCTCTAGAGTCAAGTGATTTTTTAAAGCCTTCACTTATATAAGGAAAATGTTACTTTACCATTTTCTCTCAAGCATTTCATTATAGGCAGAAATATCAATGTTATCAGATAATCAGAAACTTGTAAACATTAACTGTTCCTTTTTCACCTTTCTATTGGATATGCTTAACACTGTTTTGATATATTCTTGGGATGTACTTGGGAAGTTGGAAAAAGAGTTAACAGATCACCAACATCTACTTATAAAAAAGGTGCTTGGAAACAAATCCACGTGCTTCTAATTATCTGGAAGGGTTTTCCATTTTATGGAGACAGAGGCCTAAAAGAATTTGTGTTCCGAAGTTAGTAAATGGAGAAGCTGAGATTCAAGCTCTGCCGTGCACACTTCTATCTAAAATGAGTATTCTGTAAACGTTTGATGTGTAGCTCACTATACATGCAACGCTTGTTCCTTTGCTGAAACAGCAGCAGTAAGGGGTGGTGAATAGCAAGGCCGCAGGAAAGCCATGAGAGCCAGTAACGGCATGTGGCTGGTCTGACAAAGCGCATCAATGCCAAAGTGGCGTTAGCCAACTCAAGAGTCTCTTGTCAACATCTTAAGATTGAGGTTTTTAACAGCAATTATGCAGTTTTAATCATGGTTGGTTTCGTTGTTCTCACTGATTGTTTAGATCCAGGACAAAGTAAGAGAAGTTGAACAGAGCAAGGCCATGAGCCAGGAATTCAGCCGGCAAATTCAGAAGATAGCCAAAGATCTCACAACTATCCTCAGTAAGCTGAGAGCAAAGACAGATAATTTACAACAAGCTAAGATCGACCAAAAGGTAAGGAAGGAGCAGTGGAAATATAAGAGGTGCCTCTGAATGAATTCCATATATTTTGGAGTTAGTTTATTTTGGGGATATAGACAGAGAAAAAAAAAAACTTTCTTGATTAGCAAGCTTCAGTAAAACCAGATAATAAAGCATATGTATGCTATTATACAGATAATAGCATAGATAACTTACACATATACCTCATCATTCCAGTGGAGCTGTATTAATAAATGTACCTGCACATGCAGGGAAGAGGGAAGAGTGTCAAAAGACCAAATAATTATTGGGGAATATAAATATATAAATTCCAAAATAAAGGATGACCTTGGTGGTGCTCTCACTGTGCTGATGAGTTAAGTGACTAATCCTTTCGGGGTGGGGCAGAAGGAAACATTAGCCTTCTCACTCAGCCTCATAGGAAATAAACACCAGCATAACAAAACCTCCTGTCTGCTCTGCCTTCCTTTTTTTTTTTTAATTTAATTTTTTATTTTTTTAATTTACATCTGCTCTGCCTTTCTAACTGAAGAAACATAAATGACTTGATCATGTAGAAATATTCTTTATAATACTTGGCATTTACAAAAAACATTTAAAATATCACCCTTTGATCTTGGAAAAGCTGGGGAAATTTCTGTAGTCTAATGTTCTTTTATTTGGATTACCATCTAGGTGCTAGGAGAGGAATTAGATGGCTGTAATTTAAAATTAATGGAACTAGATGCAGCAGTACAGAAATTCTCGGAACAGAATGGCCAACTGGGTAAACCACTGGCCAAGAAGGTAGGAAAACTGATGGAACTACACCAGCAGACCATTAGACAGGCTGAGAATCGGCTCTCCAAGCTCAGTCAGGTATGTCTTCCAGGCCAGGAATCAAAATCCTCTAAGGTAGAAATGAAGTGTTTGCTTTTTCTTTTGAAAAATAAAAAGATAATATTGACAATGATGAGGGTGGTTTAAGGGTAGATTATTACATACCACACCTGTTTAGTATCCTAAGATATCCTAAGTATTTTAAGATTTAGTATCCTAAGTTTACGTGGAAACTTGCCTTTGTATTATATCAAACCATATGAGAAGTTCATTGACAGAGGTGGTCATACAGATGAACTTTTGGAATGAATATTTTGTAAACTAGAAAAGCACTTTGTGAAATAAATACTCATCCATTAACATGTTTTATAAAATCAGTTTGGGGTGTATTCAACTATCTTAAAGTTATAGATATATGTGTGTGTGTATATATATATGTGTATATATATATATATATATGTATACATATATGTTTATATATGTATATGAAATAAAATACATAGTGCATGTAAATAATATATATAAAGATATAAGACAGATATATCTATATGTAGATAGATAAGTTCAGGTCACACATTCATCATAATTATTGACTATAGACTCACCTTTACAAATTAATTATGTATTTTTTCTGTAATCAGGGACAAGTTAAATCAAGATTGGCAACTAATGAATTACAGTACAGAAATCTGGCATGCTATAATCCCCCCACCACCTCCTTCATCTGTGGAGGTGGAATAAATATGGAAGGAGGCATAGAGAGGCACTAGATAGATGACCAAGGGATAAGAACAGAGCATATTTTTAAAAGAAAGATTATTCAAGCATATTAAGAACTTGAATTTTATCCTAAAGTCACTGGGAAGCCCTTGACAGATTTTCAACAAGGAGATGATTGTTTGTGATACCTTTAAATATCACAGATGTTATAATAATCGACCCCTAGGATTATTGTATCTAAAGAAAAATAGAAGACTAATTTCTAGCTCACAAAGCAGAGTTTACATATGTTATCTGAATGTTAATGATTTTTTCAGGCAGCATCACATTTAGAAGAATACACTGAAATGCTTGAATTCATTTTGAAGTGGATTGAGAAAGCCAAAGTCTTGGTTCATGGAAAGATTGCATGGAATTCTGCCAACCAACTTCGAGAACAATACATTTTCCATCAGGTAACTTTGGGAAAAATCGTTTTCAAAGAGTGACTAAGAGAGCAATTTGATTTAACTGGCTGGCCTGACAGAAAGTGTTGAGGGCCATGACATAAAATTATTGTAGGTGCCAGATAAAAAGAAAGCTAAGGTAGCCCTGATGGCTTGTCCAATGGTTTAAAAGAAAGTGGCTACCCATAAGATTTCATAAGACTGTATAAATAATAGATATCCTCTATCTCCTCTAGACTTTTTTTTTAATAGGAAATGTTAACTCAGTTTTCCCCTAGACTTTTCTTTCTCCAAGACCCAAAAGAATCACCTTTGTATAGGTCTCTCTTTTTTTGCAGCTTCTTTGAAACAATCATACGTAGGGATGTGGTGGGAAATTCTTCCCCATGACGAGATATGACGTGTGGAAAGATTATAGGCTCCAGACTCAGACTGATCTGAAAACCAAGCTCTGCTATTTAGGGCTATGAATTTGGAGCTAACTACTCTGCTTCCCTGAATTCAGTCTTCTCATCAGTAAGACAGAGATGTAAATGATATTTATATTGCAGAATTATCGTGAAGATTAAATGGTTTAACATATGTGCAAACATCAAGCACACAACCTGCCACGTGGGTGCCTCATTCTTTTCAACATTCTGCCTGGTCTCAGTTGTCTGATTTTCCACAGGAAGTAGGGGTCAGCTGGGAAAGAGCAAAGAATCCATATCACATGGTGGCTGTGTTACTTCATTTCCTGAAGTTTTCTTCTGGTCACATCATCCAGGAAATTATTTCATCCTTTTATTATCTTAAGCTTGAATTAGATACAAACATCTAATAGCCCAGTTAGTTTATGGTACAATACAGAATGGTTTGTACTTAGGTTGCATGGATATCCTCAAGTATTTTAGATCTCTCTCTTTTATTCTGATTTATGCATACTCCTTATTTTTAATGTTTATTATTTATGGGGGGGGGGGTGGAGAGAGCACGCATGAGCAAGCGGAAGAGGAGCAGAGAGAGAGAGGAACAGAGGATCTGAAGCAGACTGGGCGCTGACAACAAGTTGCCCAATGTGAGGCTTGAACTCACGAACTGTGAGATCATGACCTGAACTGAAGTTGGGTGCTTAACCCACTGAGCCACCCAGGGGCCCCAATATACTCCTATCTATACTCCTATTCCCTTTTCCATTCCCATATGCAGGGTTCTAGATCAAAGCCTTATTTTCTCCTCCTTGGAATGTGTTAACAGATGCTAATCAGTTTCCCTGTGTACATAATCTTTCTTCTCATCAATCTTTATACTCTTCTGGAATCTTTAGTAAACCACTCCCATCTTCTGCCTGAGGATATGCTTATATATTAACTGACAAGACTCAAGATACAATCGGTTGTAAACAATGAAAAAATATTCAACCTCATTAGAAATCTAGAAATGAAAATTGAAAAGAGAGAACACTTTAACCATCAAATTAACCCCATTTAAAGATTATGTAAAGTTCGTATTTAAAGAAGTGAGAGCTCTCAAACACTGATGGCTGCTTGTTAAAATCTTTTTGAAAAACAGTTGGCAAAATGTATCATGAACATCAAAACATTACTACTCCATAATCCAAAATGTAGAAAATATACAGTATTAATAACTACAGTAGAATTTTAAAGCAAATTTAAAGGTCAAGGTCACTTCTCTGAATGAATTTTTAGATATAATAGAGTATAATGTAGTCTCTAAAATGACCATTAAGGGTTTTGTTTTTGTTTTTGTTTTTAAATAGGTCTTGCATTCACTTATTGTTTCAGCAAATATTTATAGAATGCTTTCCAAAGCTAGGAATTTCGTTAGGGCTTCAGAAAACAAAGAATATTCCCTGTCCTTGCCCCCAGGGAGTTGATAACGGAGACGAAAGATAGATCTAGACAATTGCCAACAGTGTGATAAGTGCAGGAAATGAGGGTTCGATGTGTTGATGGAGCCCACAGGGGGGTGCTCTGTCCACACTGCCCAGAGTCTAGGGGAAGCTTAAGGAGGCCTTCTTAGGAAAAGGTAATTCTGGGCTGAGTCCTGAACAACAGGCTGCCTACTTGCTTGAAATGCATTTTAAACAAAAATACATGTGGACATCCCAATAGTAAGAGTGAGGGGTGCTCTGTTCATTGCAGTGGAGGGCATAGTACGGGGAAGCGGTGTGGACGAAAGCTGGAAAGAGGCATGAGAGAGAAGAATAGAGAGAGAAGAAAAGTATTGAAAGGCCTGTTAAGAACTTGGGCTTTACCCTATAGTCACTGTGAAGCCTCTGACAGATATTCTGTAGGCAAGCAACAAATCCCGGCTTGTATTTTAAGAAAGATGAGTTAGCAGCCTGTGGAAAACAGACTGAGGAAGGTAAGACAGGATGGAAGGCAGTGGCAGTGATATGCTAGAGAGTGACAAGGACTCTTTAGAGGTTGAGTGAAGAGAGAATCAAGGGCTAATACTGAGCTAGAGTTATGGACTCTGGAGAGGAGACTCTTGGATGTGGGTGGAAGAGAGGGAGCAGCCAAGGAGGGCTCCTAGTGTTTTGACTTGGGCAGTTGGGCAGATTGAGTGCATTGGGGACACAGGACAGACACCACACATCCCACAGACGCTCAGGAGAGAACTCAGTCTGTAGATACTCTTTTGAGAGTTCTCCCGTGCCCGCCTTAGGTAAAGCTCCCAAAGGTTAGCCAAAAGCAGTAAACAGAGAGAATACAGGTGTTCCTAGTGTCAGGTGGAAAAGAAAGATGGAAAATTATAGTATATTATGATCTCAATTATCCAAATATATACCCAAATGTAACAGCAGTTATCTCTTAAAGTTACCTCTGCCATATTGTAGAATATTTGATTTTCTTCTTTAGATTTTCAGTATTTCCTTTCCTCGTGAGGGAAAAACTGTACTGTATTTTGAAATTAAAGATCTATTGCTCAAGGATAATATCCCAGCTCCCAATTCTCTTCTTTACACATCGCACATCCCAGGAACTGAACATTTTGTGCTCATTCACCTCTGTGCCTTTGCTTATGCTGTTCCGCCTCCCAATCCTCCTGCAAGTAATATTCCGTCATCTCTAGTCTTTCTTCTCTTTCACTCTGCTCATATAATGCACATTATGTGGTTAACAATCCATGTGTATTATTAGTCCCACTAGAGGATACTATCCAGAATGACCAGGGCTGTGTTTTATTCCTCTTGCTAATCTCAAGTAGCTTCTACCCTCTTTGTTTCATTTAAAGCAACTGTTCAAAAGTTTTTTTTTTTTGTTTGTTTGTAATGCTCTTGTGTTTTCATTTCTTAGATCGATAAGTGTCTTAGATCTTAGACATAGAATATGAGAGCCAGAAAGCATCTCTTGAGTAAATAGGAGGAAAAGTAAGCTCAACATCCTGACAAGAAGGCCTAATGTGTCAGAGCACAGATATCCCTGAGATACTCGTGTCCTGACCCTCATCAGGGAGCAGCTTGGGGTGGTTGACAGAGCACGAGCCTGAGCGTCCAACACTTAACAACATGTGGCCTCAGTAAATGGTTGGCAGTTCCTAAACTTTCATTTCTTTTTCTGTGAAATGAGGAGAAGCGTAGGTGGGGAGTAGGCACAGGGCTGGGAAGGTTAGATACAAGAAGACATATGGAACCTACATGGTGTGCATGGGCACTGAGACCTGGCACTCCTTCCTAGTCTCCTTACACCACACCAGATTGGTTACCTGTACGCCTCTGCCTCCCTGTCAATGTCATGACTATTGGCAATTCCCTCTAGACCATGCTGGAAGAATCTGAAGAAATCCCCAGCAATCTGGAAGCAATGATTGAGAAATTACAGTGCCTTGCTAGCATCTACTCCACAGAAAAAATGTCTCAGCAAGTGGCAGACCTGGGACGGGAGTCTGAGGAGCTACGACAGACAATCAAAATTCGTTTGCAGAATCTCCAAGATGCTGCCAAGGTGAAACTAATAATAACAATAGCTTAAATTAGAAAGTCTATCATTTAAAAAAAATGGTGGGTCCATAGTGGAGATGTAGTACTCGCCTCTGATATGCCTTCTTGACTGTGAGGTTATTCTTCTCCCATGACTTTGAACTTCCAGGGCTTCTATATTGACATTCATATTGCTTTTACTCTGTAGGATATGAAAAAATTTGAAACTGAGCTAAAAAACTTACAAGTTGCTTTGGAGCAAGCCCAGACAACCCTGACTTCCCCAGAAGTCGGACGTCTTAGTCTCAAGGAACAACTTTCGCATCGACAGGTAAGCAAGAATAATCCAGAGGAAGTGAGTGGGGAATCTATCTATCTATCTATCTATCTATCTATCTATCTATCTATTTTTAAAAAGAAGATAGGGAAAAATGACTTCTAAACTCAGCTGTAGTCTTAGGACTCTACACGTTACTTAAAGAAAATCTCCCTGGAAAATGTTTATAACGTATGCCAGAGCTATAACTTAGTAAATGTCTCTTGCTTATGAAAGAAGCTATTCAGATAGAAACATTTTAAATTTTTTGCGCCATATAAAATGTGAACCCTTACTTTCAGCATCTGCTATCTGAGATGGAGTCACTCAAGCCAAAGGTCCACGCCGTGCAGATCTGCCAGAGTGCCCTCCGGATCCCCGACGATGTGGTCGCCAGCCTGCCGCTCTGCCATTGTGCCTTGCACCTGCAGGCAGAGGCCAGCCGATTGCAGCACACGGCTATCCAGCAGTGCAACATCATGCAGGCACGTGGGGCTGTGCCCGCCAGCGTCCCTCGCAGTCCCCGCGCCCACAGAGCCACAGCGAATGAGTCATGGGCTGCTTTTCTTAGCGTTGTGTGGGCTCAGCCATCAAAACACACCCAGAGTGTTAAATTTGACAGATTGTTGTGGTTATATAAAATAAGGAGATGAAATGCTATCATTTGGATCACCCGCAAGAGCCCGGGGAAAGCTCTATAAAAAACATCCTTTGGTGACAGCTATCTTGTAGCAGTATATTTTAGTAAAGAATGACTTATACAAGTTAATTTTATATTCAGTTATATATTTTTATCTCTTATTATTCATTGGAGAATCCTCTAACACCTTGTAAAAAGCCTTTACTGCTAGTATAGATTGCAGATTTTTTTTCATATTTCAGCTTATTGATGCAGTAAAGGCATTTTCTTGCCTGAAAAGCAAATCCCCGTGTAACTCTCAGCCTCTTCAGCCAATAAGAGAAGACTCATTTACGAGGAAGGAATGATGCTACCCACCTCCTATGCCCTTTCAACTAATATTTCACCTGCCTTATCCAAAAGTTGCCTATGTAGGTTCTTATTAAATAGCTAAGGGTTTACTTGGTCAACTATTGTTGCACCTTGGATTATCTTGTAATTTGTTACACAGTAAATTCCTGAGGCTAGAAGTCATGCTTCCTTCATTTTTTAATCTCCCACCCCAGCATTTAGTCAAGTGCCTCACATATAGATTTAGTATTTCTTAGGTGGAAAAATGAAGTAATCACGTTTTTCATACCACTTCCCACCCTGACGTTGTTCTGACTATGGCATTGCCATTTTCAGCATAATTTGAATAGGGAAAAGAGAGAGGATCTAGCCACTTAGCTGCTTTGAGTCCATCCATAATCCTGACGAACTATTTTAGAGACAAGGCTTTGAAAGATCTGCATAAAGTTGAGAACTCTCATCATCCAGGGACTTGACCCATCCTTTCTTTATTCCCTAGATGCCCAGGTAAATACCACTCAACGCTATAGACAGCAGTACAGAATGGCCCACAGTGATTGATATAGAAAGATAACCGTGCGTCTTTTTTTCTTGCAAAGGAGGCCGTGGTACAATATGAACAATATGAGCAAGAAATGCAGCACCTCCAGGAGCTTATAGAAGGAGCTCACAGAGAGATTGAGGACACACCCGCGGCCACCAGCAACATCCAGGAGCTGCAAGCCCAGATTTCTCGGCATGAGGTGAGACAGGAAGGCAGGCAAGACACTGGCTTGGTAAGAAAATGTGATTGGTTTCTAGTGAATCAGAGAGAAAAGTTTTCCCTGGCCCGCACCCAGTGTGCTTCGTCCTCAGGTAGCCCCTTTGACGGTCTTTGCATCTTGAGGGCTGTTTTTGTGGATCGTTTCCAAGACCCAGGAGCATGAGTCTGCCCCTTGATGCCAAAATTCTTTACGTGTTACGATGACATATCTCACCTGGGATCCACCGTCTCCTGTGCCCAAAATTCTCACGGTTAATACACCAAACACAGTCCACTCTGTCTTATAAAACCTGTTAGAAACAGTAGTTCCTAAGACTTTGCTGCTTTGATCACCCTCTTTAAACAGAAGAGGTATTTCATATTAAAATCAAAATCATTTGCACTTTCAAATATAGGTTATTTCAGTTTCTACCACCAAAATCAGAGTGTAGTCTTTTTTTTTTTTTTTTTTTTTTTTTTTTTTTGCTGATTCCCAGATTGTGTCTGTTAGCATCTTCCCCATTTTCAAAAAAGCCTTCTTTCTTGTATTCATGACTTCATTATGACCTGAGGACTTGGACACCCCTTGTACAGACTTGGTCTCAGAGATCAGAGACCTTGACTGTTTGGGCCCATTGATTCTTAGCAGTGAATGTCCTTCTCTGACCTGTCAATTCCTATATGAGTTATTTCCTCTTTCCCTTGGGGACTGGCTCATAGCATCATGAATCGGGGTAAGCAACGGGATGAGAGTATCTTAATTTCTCTGTGCCAAGGGTAGATATTTAGTTTATTCTTTATCGGCTCTATTTTAACTTTGTTGTCATAAGAGCAACAAACTATTTTTTTCCAAACTAAGTATCATAGTGAGTTTCTCAGAAGATTCAATTGTTGCCTTTGAAGAATAAAATATCCCAGTCTCCAAATGCAGTTCTTTAATTTTTTGACATGTCAAGTGCATCAGTAACTTACACTTACATGTGATTTACAAAATAATGTAAATAAATATCACACCTACATTTACTTCTATACTATAGATAACATCTACGTTAACTATTGATTTCTTATGCCGTTGGTTACATGAAAATATGTTACCCAAATATTTGAGACCACTGTTTATACAATTCATACATTAGACTATATATTATAAATTAATTTTGATACTATTTTTAATCTCATTTTATACGATCCAGAATTTTTTTGTAACAGCTTTTCTATCATAGTACAGAAAGTATATATTTTTAAAATCTTATCTGAAAGAACATTATTATCATTACTATAGTGTTTTTGGGGGAGGGCTTTTTTAAAAACAATTTACAAAGTTGTTACATTATCTTTTATAACAACTCTGTGAGGTAAGGATTTTTTTTTTAATCATCTCCATTTTACTGATAAGAAAACAGAAACTTTTATTAAAAAAAAAATTTAATGTTTATTTATTTTTGACAGAGAGAGAGAGACAGAGTGAGCGTGGGGAGAGGGGCAGAGAGACAGGGAGACACAGAATCCGAAGCAGGCTCCAGACTCTGAGGTGTCAGCAGAGAGCCCCATGCAGGGCTCGAATTCACAGCTGCGAGATCATGACCTGAGTGGAAGTCAGACGCTTAACTGGCTGAGCCACTCAGGCGCCCCAAAACTGATATTTTTAAGTAACTTCCAAGGCTCCCAAATCTGTGCCTCCAAATTCCATAGTTTTTCCAGTGCTGCAGAAACTATTTGGACTATGTTATTGCACAGAAGAGAAGAATAATGGTCCAGGAAGATACATGACTTGTCCAAGGTCACATATTTGGCTCTCAGTACATTCAGCTGAAGACCATCCTCCAGGCTCCTGTTCAGTGATCTGTTCATTTTGTCACATTTTCTCTTTCCAGTTCTAAACATGAGTGTAGACATTTGCAAGTTTTGTCATGTGACTTAGAATACATTATCATAATAATGGCATAGTCATGTAAGAGTCTCATTGTATGTATAAAACAAACACAGGAAGGAAAGTGCTGAGTGGAGAAAGCCTGATTTATGATAACGTAAAAATTTGGAAGCCCGCTTTTTCCTGTATTTTCTTTTTTTTTTATGTTTTATTTATTTTTGAGAGTAAGAGAGACAGAGCACGAGCAGGGAGGGGCAGAGAGAGAGAGAGAGGAAGACACAGAATCCAAAGCAGGCTCCAGGCTCTGAGCTGTCAGCACAGAGCCCGATGTGGGGCTCGAACTCACAGACTGAGAGATCGTGACGTGAGCCGAAGTCAGATGCTTAACCGACTGAACTGCCCAGGCGCCCCAGCTTTTTCCTTTTTTTTCAATCTCCTTTTAATGGAATTTCAATTTTGAGGTAAATCTAGTATCTAGAAGACTAGCTGTAATTCATAAAATTATTTGATAATATATTCACTTCTAAAGAATTCACATTAAAAATTTTTTAATGTTTATTTATTTTTGAGAGAGAGAGAGAGAGAGAGGGAGGGAGAATGCATGAGCTGGGGAGGAGTAGAGAGAGAGGGAGACACAGAACCGGAAGCAGGCTCCAGGCTCTGAGCTGTCAGCACAGAGCCCAATGTGGGGCTTGAACTCATGAGCTGTGAGATCGTGACCTGCCCTAAGTTGGATGCTTAACCAACTGAGCCACCCAGACACCCTTTTTCTGTAATTTTTTAAATGCTGCATTTGATTTGAGAAAATTATCCTGCCACTTTTAAATCATAGGAGAGAATACTCAGGCCTCTTTTTTTTTTTTTTTTTTTTTTTTTTTTACCTTATATACAAGGCCTTCTCCTGAGGGCGGGACACTGGCCACAGAAGGCAGCTTTCCTCAGAACAGCCACTTTACCTGACATTCCCATCTATTTATGTTCATCCTTGGTAATCATTTTCAGAAATATCCAGTAAAAGTTAAAAATACATATGCCTCCTGAGAATAGTGAACGCATGAACCCATTAGGGCTCCATTTTAATTCAGTAGATTTAACCACCCACTAGTTATTACGATTTAGACAGGTCTTATTATTACAGAAGAAAGTCTAAAGAGCTATTTCTCCAAGGGCGTCATATGAGATGACTACAAAATGCCTCCTAATCAAAATCTTTTGAAGTGAAGACCAGAATTGGATTGTTAACAAACAACCCAATTAAGTTTTATACACAAGAAAGTTACAACTGCAGTTTAGGAGATGGATGTTTGCTGCCAGCATGGGCACGCCTTGGCAGGGTACAGCAGTAGGGGGCCATGACCTTCCATGTAGGCAGAAAAGGTGAAGGACTGAAACTAAGTCTACTTCGCAAAGATTCTTCAAATCTACCCCAGTGGGGCAAGCCATCATAAGAAGGTTTAGTGATTTTTCCTATGAAAACATAGAGTTCAAGGAGTCCATTAAGCTGGTAGATGCCTTCTATATGTGCATGTTAACTAATTATAATAGAGTAACCACAAATTAGGCACTAGGCCAGATGTAGTAAATAGCTGTTTAATCACTATTTTAAAAAAGCCCTCTTAGGTTTAATTAAGTACCTGCAACTCTAAAAGGTAAACAGTGATCATTTCTACTTTCTAAATTCTTACTTTAAGGGCATCTGGGTGGCTCAGTTGGTTAAGGGTCCGAGTCTTGATTTTGGCTCAGGTCAAGATCTCATGGTTCATGCGGATCAAGCCCCATGTAGGGCTCTGAGCTGAAAGCATGGAGGCTGCTTGGGATTCTCTCCCTCCCTCTCTCTTTTCCCCTCCCCCCCCTCTCTAAATAAACTTAAAAAATAAATAAAAGTCCTTCCTTTAAATATTCTTGTGCTGTAGTAGAAGTCAAGAAGACGGGCTGCTGGCTGAGTTCTGCTGGATCATTTTCCCTTCCACTTACTCAGTTTTGGCTGGGATGGGAGAAACAAAATGACAGTAACAAAATGATATATATGTGTGTCTGCACAGTGTGGAGTCCTACACAGGGCTCAATCCCCCCACCATGACATCATGACCAGAGCCAAGACCAAGAGTTGGACCCTTAACCAACTGAGCCACCCAGGTGCCCCTGTTGTCATTTTGTTTCTGAACTTCCAAGTTCAAAGCTCTAGTTTGAATGTCAATGTGTTTAAGATGATAGTATTTGTATACATACATATACATGCATAGTATGTATATGTGCATGTATGTATATAGGTATATACACACTCTTGTTTCAAAGAAATTGACATTTAATGTTTTTGTTGCAAAATGCGTTATGTACAAACACTCAATGACAGCTTTTCAGGCAAAGGAGCCAAATAAAAGGAACAGAAAAAATGGAATAGTTTGGTACTTTAGGATTAAGGTTTTGGAATATACATCTTTATTTTTGATGAACACATATGCATCTTTTAAATAAGAAAGTATAAACTTAACATTTTAGAACCACCATTTTAGATTATTATTTTTTATTTAGTATTTTAGATCTTTAAGACGATTTTTAATTTTTAAAATTAAACAGTTTTTACAATTTTTTCAACCACAAATGAACTTAAATTTGAACTGAGCTTCAAGTTCAAAGCTCTAATTTGAAACATTAGAAACACGCAAGGCGCGAGGGGAAAATGTGATGAATGTACAAAACTTTATTTGGGGAATAATCTGCATAAATAATTAGGGTCTCCTGTGCGCTATTTAGCTGCTCTACAAAAAAAAAGACTCCATGGGCCACAGGAATTGACATGCAGTTTACTTTGGTGACACCGTCTGTAACAGATGACTGCTCTATCTGATACACAGTATGGTCAGAGCTGAGCATTGCATTTTTTGTAGTTTTAGTCATCACATGACCTAATTTCCGTGGCATGAACCATCTGGCAGTTTCAGATTGTTTAGGCATTTTAAAGAAAGTTGCCAGTTCTTAAGGTTACATAAGTTCCGGCTTGCACCCGGAGCCTCTCCCGGGCTTAGGAGCCGGGCCGCGGGGCACTCCTTCCCGGCCCGCGCGCAGCCGCTCTTCCGGCCCCGCCGCGCCGCGGTCGGTCGGGCTGCGGGTGCGCTGCCGGCAGCCCCCTGCGCTCGCACGTCCACATCCTGCCTCTCCGCCGCGGCCCTGCCGCCGGCTGCCGCAGCTCTGTGATTTCA
Organism: Leopardus geoffroyi; assembly: GCF_018350155.1. Taxonomy (NCBI): domain Eukaryota; kingdom Metazoa; phylum Chordata; class Mammalia; order Carnivora; family Felidae; genus Leopardus; species Leopardus geoffroyi. Next base: position 137,327,157 of record NC_059332.1, on the reverse strand, counting down.
TTGGCCAGCGCTGGAGGAAGATGAACGCCACTAGTTCTGTTTCCTTTTGATGCTGCTCTGACACACGGTGGGGCGGGGGGGAAATGTTTCCCCAGGAGCTGGCTCAGAAAATCAAGGGCTACCAGGAGCAGATCGCCTCTTTGAACTCCAAGTGCAAGATGCTGACGATGAAAGCCAAGCATGCCACCATGCTGCTGACGGTGACGGAGGTGGAGGGGCTGGCGGAGGGGACGGAGGACCTGGACCGGGAGCTCCTCCCCGCGACCTCGGCCCACCCCTCTGTGGTCATGGTAAGTAAGGGTCAAGGCCGGGTTTGATGGGAGCCGGCGCGCTGCGCTCCCTTCTGACTGTCCCCCCTGGCTAGCGGTTCTAGGTTCGCTCTCCGTGGCTTAACTTAGGGATCGGTGCTAGGTGTTGCAGATCAGAATGAGGAACAGTCTCAACTCTCTGACTACATTTGGGCCAAGGCCAGTTTTTGATGCCTATACAGTGACAGTTACCCTAAACAGTGACAGTTAAAATGAAGCTGTTGGCTTGAGGCGGCTGAATTATTTAATATGCCTAAGGTTGGCCCTGCATTTGTTTATAATTCAGCAATCACACTGAAAGGCTCTGAGCTTCCAAAAAAAAAAAAAAAATTCCTTTGCACAGTTTTGTAGATTTCTGGGAGATAGGAGAATCACGCTACACACATTTTTTGTGTATGTTTTCCAAGCTAAAACACTGGCCAGCTAGATATGTTTGTGTATTCTGTTATACAAATGTTTAATAAAATATAGAAGAAAAGCTGTTATTAGAAAAATAAGAAAATAGAAAATCCAAAGTGTAGCTTTGGATTAAAATAAATAGGTTCCATTAATTGCTGTTCTGCAACATTATTTCCGTATCACTTTGTATCTAAAAATGCATTAGTTGTTTTGGGAATGACAGTGTTTTCCAGTGCTGCATATTTTCCACACATATGTGCTATGCCTCAGATAGTGTATGTACCTGGACTCTTTTGGCAAAATATTACTTTGGGTACAGTTATGTCCCTAGGACATTTGGAATCCGAGATGTCCACAAAAGACTCAAGTTTTATTTTGTAGACCCTTCTCTCCCTTGTATGATCCACGATTCTACTACTTATTTATAAGGACACAAACAAACATCAAGGAAAGGAAAACACTGAATCAACAACAAAAGTCTTTAATGTGATAGGCACCCTCTTTCCCTGTTTGTTTTACAAATGGTCCCTAAAGTCTTATTAACTTGAAGACAAAACTTTTAAGTACTAACGCAGAATTCATATGTAGATTCGGGTCTCAGTATTTCTAACTCTTGTTATATCCTTACCTTTGTTTTGACCTGTGCCTGACTAGGTCTTTTGTTAACATAGCTAACTGATGTTCTGTTCGTGTCCTTTGGGCTACGTTTTATGTGATAGATGACTGCGGGTCGCTGTCACACTTTGCTGTCACCTGTCACAGAGGAGTCTGGGGAGGAGGGAACCAACAGTGAAATTTCCTCTCCACCTGCCTGTCGCTCCCCTTCACCTGTGGCTAATACAGATGCTTCTGTTAACCAGGTACCACGATTTGGCATTCCTCTAGCTAGGATCTCTGGATGGATGCAGGACTCCATTCCCTGTTCTTAATAGACTGTGGGTATGAATCTTATACTTGAGGGACACACCGTTAGGTGTGAAATTGCACAAACTGTGATTGTCATGTGATAACCACTACGGGCTCAGCACACCGGCTCCTCTTCTGGGCTTCCAGCAGTGACATGAGCAAAAATTAGGTCACAGAAATTATAGCTGGAGAAGGCCAAGTTATAAGGCATTATGGCTGGAGTTCTAACAGCTATCTAATAGGAGTACTGCATCCGAACAGAGAAAGAAATGTTTATGTCACCATTGTAAAATAACATGATCTCTTTGTATTGTAACATTCATCGAACGTGGTTTTGACACTGATAAGCTCAGATTTTAAAGATGAAAACCTTCTACTCTTTCTTTATTTACTGTCAGCCAATTTAAGGGGGATGGCCCGGTGTATATATTGGAATGTCTAAGTAGACTTGTGTTTTTTATCTATTTTTCAATAACGTTAAGTTTTGTGTCCTATAAAGTGGAGATGATACCTTGTTATGGGGTGCTTTTTAGCATACATTATGTTAGATTCAGATTGTGCTAAGTTAAATATGTTAAGGAGTTTTCATCAAAAATATTATATAGAAATAAAAAATACGCGTTTACAATAGCCAAAGATTTTTAATGCACGTTAAGTCCTACTTTCTTTTTCTTTTCCTTTAACCAAAATAGTTTAGTTTTTTTTTATTTTTATTTATTATTTTTGAGAGAGAGAGAGAGCACAAGCAGTGGAGGGGTGGGGGCGGGGGGGTGGGAAACAGAGGCTCTGAAGTGGGCACTGTGCTGGCAGCAGCAGCTTGATGTGGGGCTCGAACCACAAGCCGTGTGATCGTGACCTGAGCTGAAGTCTGACCTTTAACCTACTGAGCCACCCAGGCGCCCCTGGCCAAAATAGTCTTTAAAAAAGTTTGATGATATTACTGTGAAATTATGTAAGTGTTCAAAGAAGTTGAAATTTATTATTAAGGAAGAAGCGTTAAACAGAACAAATGTTCTATAAGCTATATTACAAATCAATTACAATTATTTTTATTTTAAAACAGAGCATTCAAAATAGTATTTCTGTAATTAAAAAAAAAAAAAAAAACCACAAAAAACCTTCTTCCCCTAAAACAGGAATATAAAATTGATGAATGTTTTAGGTAAAACAATTCTCTTGGCAAAATTGTATGTAGCTCTAGGAAGTTATGAATTTATTCATTCATCAGACACATTTTGAGTACCTGCCTGGCATGAAATGTTTTCTGGGTTCCAGACAGGTAATAAAGGAGAAGACAACAGTGGCCCCTGCCATCAAGGACCTCATAATTTAGAAAGGTGGATGTGGGATGACTAATAACAAAAGTGATGAGAAGAGACTAAAAACAAAACAAAACAAAACAAAAAAAAAAGAGAAGTTCAGCGTACCCTGGGGGAAACTTTTCTTCAGATTCTGAGTTTAAAATATGTATTACTCATTCTTTGATGTTGTGTTCTTCCCTGTGGTCACAGATGTTATTAGAATCAGAGAAACTTGGCTATAGTCAGCTATTTATCGTATAGGAAAAAACTATCCTATATAATAAACTTAATGTTCTTAAATTTTTCAAATGGAACAATAAACTGAGGCCTTAAGATTAACACTGTGGGGAGAATATCCCTGGTCTAAGATTATAAGCCTCCATGATACTTCTTGTAAAGTGTCTCTCACTGTACGTATAAAAATGCCTCGTGCATGATAAAATACACAAATGTTTTCATATTATGGTTACTTCAGCTGTCAAACTCAGTCAAACCCTAAAATTATGAGTGAGATCTTTCTTTGTTTTAACTAGATTTTGACACCCCTCTGCCATCAAGGGAAAGCATCAATTAAATCACATTGTGGACGTACTTATACGTGATACTGAAGATTAGCAAAAAAAAAAAAAAATGCCCTTACTCAGAGGAGGCCCTTAAAAAGCAAATGCGCTATGCTTGGTGTTCAAGCAGATCAACCCCTTCATTAAGGCCATGTGTTATTCTTGTACAATAATATAAGTCAGAGGAAAATGAACAAACACTACAACCTGGCCGGGGATGTGCTAGATTTGCAAAATTTCCTCTTGTAGTTGAGGAGGACGTTTAGAATCCTCATAAATTCCACTTTTCAGACTCAACACACTGTATAGAATGTGTGCAGCTGTTTTAGGGGGCAGCCAAATATAACTGCTGTATAAAATTGCAGCTGTTAAAGGAAGGTTTTGTGCTCGCTGCTTCTGTAAGTAGATCTCCATTATATAACGGAGCGATTCCCCCCAACCCCGTCCACCCCCCACCCCTCCGCAGTCAGTGGGTTCTGTCTCTCTGACAGTAGCTATTAGCTCAATGTGGTAACAGTGTAGCTTACTGGAGAGTGGAAATAACCAGGCAACCCCAGGATTTGCTGCAGGCTTCTTGATGCTATTAGAAGCAAAGCAAGAGGCCAGCTCCTTGGCAGAGTTGACAGAAGCCAAGGTTTGTACCTGGTAGAGCGCCAGGCTCCAGGTTAGAAGCTGAGCACGAGTCCCGTCTCTTCTGCCTGAAAGCTGACTGTACCTGCAACGTCCTTTAGTGGCCTCATTTGTAACAGCGAGCAATGCTACTTAATTCACAAACTTTTAAAAATTAAATGTGATGTGAAGCATGAAAATACTCTTTAACCTGGACAATGTAAATGAAATAGTAACTGTAGCTTTCCAAATTCATTTTGTTAGGAATCCACTGGATAATAACTCTCATATCTTAAGTACAAAGCAATAAGAAACGTCTTTCTGAGGATGATTCTTTGCTATGCCAGTTAAGGCCTCCATTTTGTAATTAGAGGATTGTTTTATTTTATTGAATATATGTGGCCCTCAAATATTCAATTCAATATTTGAATATATGTAGTCCTCAAACTATTCATCTACAAAAGGTGATACTTTTTCAGATGCTTTTAAGAAACCAGGAATTCTCATTCCTGTGTAATAGGCCTGAGCAATACACATACATACCACACTCGTACACACACACACACACACACACACACACGCACACACACACTCTCTCTCTCTCTCTCTCTCTCTCTCTCTCTCTCCCTCTCTCTCTCTCTCTCTCTCTCACCTACAAAAGAACCAGAAAAAAATATTTTTTTGTAACACATGTATTTTATTCTGGCTCTTGTGGGGGGCTTCCTTATTTATAAAAGAGTATTTAATTTAAAAATTGTACATTTAAAGCAACTTTTTGCTTTTCCTTGTGGACCCAGTAATACTATTACCTTTCTTGAGGTGCTTGAGTGGCTCAGTCATTTGAATATCTGACTCCTGATTTTGGCTCAGGTCATGATCTCATGGTCATGAGATCCAGTCCGGCATCAGGGTCCATGTTGGGCTCCTGGGCTCCTTGCTGGGTGCGAAGTCTGCTTATGATTCTCTCTCACTCTCCCTCCTCTCTCTTCCTTTCTGCCCCTTGCCTCTCTCTCCCTCTGCCCCTGCCCCCTCAAAAAAAAAAGTACCTTCTGTGTATATAAAGTTTAAAAGTGCTTTTATATGTATGATGCATTATAGATATATATGCCTGCCTGTTATTTGCCAAACATCCTAAGACCTGCTCAGAGTCAGAGACAAAAGGCACTTCTCCGGTCTTAACTGAGACCGGAGTGAGTAATCACAATAGAATGGGGCAATGGCCAGGACGGGGAGAAACACTGCATGGTGAGGGCGCCCCTGAACCTGGAGTTCAGGATGGGTCAGAGGGAGTGCAAGTTAAGCAGTTGGTGTGCACTAGAGTGAGGTGACATTTTTCAGGCAAGAAGGAAAGACATATGGAAAGGTGTGGTGTCAGGAAGGAGGATGGCCCATCAAGACAACTGCAAATAGGGTCAGTATAATTAGAGAACCAGTTTCCGAGGAGGAGGGAGAAGCGGAGAAAAGAAACTGAGAGGGCTGAAGGAAGCACATCATGAAGGACCACACACACACACACACACACACACACACACACACACACACACATTGAACTTTATCCAGAAGCTAATAGTTAACCACAGAGGGAATGTAACTAGAAGCTATGTACAGAAGTAAGTCTGAGAACAGATCATCCTGGGTCAGTGTGGACAGTAGAATAGAGATGGACAGATTCGGACCCAGAGAAGCTAGTGAGAGACAGAAGTTGCACATTCTGATGCCTGGCCAGGGCTGTGATGTCAACGGCCAGGGAATGAAAAGGACCCGAACAGCACCTCTGTTCATAAACCAGGCAGCCTGTCCCCTGTTAGAACTACCATAGTCCTGTGGACACAGAGTCCAGTCTTATGTACCTTCTGGTTTGCAAAAGGAGCTATGAATCTGGATTCTTATTAAACCTCTCTACTTCGATGACATTTTCAACAGTATCATACACTAAACTAAATGTGTGCAAGCCAGAGGCAGCCTGCAGGCTACGAGTTTGCAACCTGAGAATTGGGCAGTTGTTGTTCTAATGAGAACTTGAAGCAGTGCTGGGGCAAGGGTATGTGTCAATAGAATTCATCCTAAATAACCTGTGGATGGGAAGGGAGAGAAGAGATAGAGAATAGATCCCACGATCAGAGCTTCTGCATAGAAGTTCCATTTATTGAAAGATGGATAGAACATGATTTTTTTTTTTTTTTTGTAAATTTGTTATTTCTCATCCTGGATGTTTTTGTTTTGTTTTGTTTTATTTGTCTGTTTTTGTTTTTGGAAATGTTGAGTTTGAAATGTAAAAATGAAGATGTGAGTGCAGAGCTTATAAATAACTGAGGGAAATACACAAGTGAAAGCTTGAATGACTGGAGCTTGGAGGAGAACAGATTACAGGGACAGTGTTTCCAAAAGGGGACAGTCAGAGGTGTGGAATGCTATCGAGAGGTCAGGCAGAAGAAGGGCTGAAAATAATCATTTTATTTTACAGAAAAGAATCATTCGGGTCAAAGCACAGCTGGGTATTTAGAAGTGGATTGGGGGTGAGAAAGTGAACATTATCAAATGTAAACTACCATTTTCAGAAGCTGGATTATCATGTGAACGGGAGAAAAGGAAGAAACGGCAATCACAACTATGTGTTTGTGTGTGATGACCCATCACTTTGTGATTTGTGGACTTTTCTAACATGTGACATCCTGTAAGAAAAATACCGAAAAAGAGTATGTGTTTTTAGACTGAAAAGATTTGCCTCTGTTTATATGCTGAGGAGAAAGTCAGTAGAGATAGAGAGGATAGTAATACACCAAGGTCCTTGAAAGAGTGAAAGTGGATGGGATTCTGGGAGTAGGTGGGAGGGTTATCGTCCAGCCGGGAAACTGGCAAGTATAAGGTAAAGGGGAGTCTGAGCGTAGACAGATTTTTGGAAATTTGAGGAGTTTCAGGGGTATCTCCTCGATGGCTTCAGCTGTGTGTTTGTGTGTGTGTGGGGGGGGGGGGTGTGTATATGCTCATGAGCATGTACACCCATGCGCTCTGGAAAGTAAAGTTGGATTGAGTCCTGCCTGGGATTTTCCAGGTGAGTAACGCAGAGTTTAAAGGGGCAAAGAAGGCAGAGGTGTTGGCAAGAGGAGAGTTTAAGTAACTTTAGACATAGCTAGAAGTGCACATGGGGCGAGCCTATTCAGTGATGACAGGCTATCATGTTCAAGGGTGTGGAGGACTGAAGCGGGGTGAAAGTAGGTGAGGTGAATGGATAGAGCTTAGCAAAGACTTGAGAAGAGCAAAGTAATCTACCCAGGATGGTGACAGGATCAGGATCGAGGAGGAACCAGTCTCCATGTTCCAGTGTCTTCAGTAAAGGTTGGGGACTTACCTGGAAGTGTCAACAACAAAATAAGTACCAGGTCTCATGGCCACTCAAATATGACTTCATTTAATCCTCAGAACTCCCCAGTGTTACACACATGAGGGAACCGATGCATGAGATGGGAGTGACTTTCTCGTTATACAGCTACTTAGGAGAATTTCAACTGGAATCTCAGCTCTGACTCCTCCGGTGTCAGACTCCTGTCTGAACCCCTTTTACCCCACAATCCTGCTTCTGTCCTCATACACACCCCCAAACACCAGCCCTTTCCTGTTCTTATTTTGGTTTCTCCAGTGTCTGGGTCCTTCTTGAAGACTTTTTACCAAGACCTTATCCATAAGACCTTACCTTATCGATAAGGCTCAGGTATTTTCCATTCAGATACATTATTATCTCCAACAGTACAACTGCAAAAGTAGTGAACTTTTTTTAATGTTTGTTTATGTATTTAATTTTTTATTTTTAAAATTTTATTTAAATCCAAGTTAGTTAACATAGAGTATAATAGTGATTTCAGGAGCAGAATTTAGTGATTCATCACTTACATGTAACACCCAGTGCTCATCCCAACAAGTGCCAGAGAGAGAGAGAGAGAGAGAGAGAGCACATGGGCATATGCACACATGTACACACAAATGAGGGAGGAGCAGAGAGCAAGGGAGAGAGAATCCCAAGCAGACTCCACACTCCCAGTGCAGAGCCCAGTGCGGGGCTCAGTCTCACAAACAGTGAGATCAGGACCTGAGCTGAAATCAAGAGTCGGAGGTTTAACCCACTGAGCCACCCAGGTGCCCCAAAAGTAGTGAACTTTGTAATAGAAATTCCCAGAATATAAACATTACTCCCCACTTCAATTTCTATTAATACACATAAATATGCGTAGAACAATTGAAAACACATGATTATATGTCTTGATGTAGGAGAGTCCGTTATTGACACTATAAAATATGTAATGTTACTTATAACCCAAGAAATAATAAAAAATTCAAAAGGTTTGTTTTTCATCATTCACTTTGATTATTTCCAGTGTACTTCCAGGAAGTGATGAGAAGGAATCATTTTTATTATTTCTTTCTTAGAGTAGTTTTAACTTCCCAATTACATTTTCCTTTATTTAATATTAAAAGAAGTTAATTCCTGTGAGTGATGAACTCACAGATACAGAAGATCTGGCTGTGCCTCAAAAATGACTTAATATTATTTAAATCAAGTACTTTTTAAAAGCATGCAGCACTTTAATCAATACATTAAAAAACAACAGTTTAGGAGATAATTTAGATTCTCTTTTTTCGCCTTATTAGTTCGTCTTTTCAATATGTGCACCACTCTAATCTTTTGTATTTCTGTTTTACCAAATATAGACTAAGAATGGGTTTGGCAACTTGAAATATTTGTTCATTTTTTTTTTATAGAAGCCAAAATTCAGAAGCAACTGTAGTGTGCTTTGATACAATCTTTGTCTTCTCGTCACAAGAATTACACAAACCTCGATAGTTTATAGCCCCTATAATAGTTTATAGTTTAGGTGAATCCCAAACCCTTCCTCCACAAGGCAAACAATACAGCGCATGTTAACCTAAATTTGTCTTCTTCTTGAACCCAACACCGGGCTTTGCACCCGTAGGACATTGCTTATTACCAGGCCTTATCTGCTGAGAGGTTGCAGACAGATGCTGCCAGGATCCACCCCAGCACGTTGCCATCGCCGGAGTTCTATGAACTAGGACTGGAGCCATCTGCTACCGCTAAGCTGGATGATTTGCAGCGTTCTTGGGAAACCCTAAAGAATGTGGTAAGTCTCCGAAACGTGGAAGTGTTTAACTCCGTCCACCGCACACGGGATTACCCGAGCGACTGTCTTACGAAACCCACGCCCGGAGTTAACACACTCCGTGCACAGAGTCGGATACCGTCTGTTGGGCCACAGACGTCAGGATGTCGCATGAGGAAAGAAGTGTAGTAACCTAGAAGATAAGAGGCTAGGACACGTTTGGTAATATCCTTTTCTTCTTTAGATCAGTGAAAAGCAGCGCACTCTCTATGAAGCTTTGGAAAGGCAGCAGAAGTACCAGGACTCCCTCCAGTCCATCTCCACAAAAATGGAGGCCATCGAGATGAAACTCAGTGAGAGTCTGGAGCACGGCAGGGGTCCAGAGAGCCAGATGGCGGAGCATCAGGTACAACTAGCGGTGACTTCGGTTTCCCGCATGATTAGGTAGTGCCACTCCGGTGACTGGTTGGCTCAGCATGTGTTTGGGAGAGGAGACTGACTTTTTTGTGTTGCATTAGATCAGTGCTTATAGAGTAAACAAGATTCCACACGGTGGTTGTTTCCACCACTTCTTCAGGGAGGGATCCAGGAAGGAAAGACGGAAATGCAGACCTTGAATTGAAGCAAAGAAAGCCACATGCCCGACGGGGCTTCTTCACTGTTATCTCACAAAGTGCCTTTCCTAATAGTTGCCACGTTGTGCTGTTGCCGTTGTGAACTGTTGTGGGGATAAGATGTCCTTTCATCTACCTCCTCCGGTTACTGTTGTCTTAAGAAACTTAGCCAGTATGGGCCTAGCACCTTTCTGTGATCACTTCAGAGAATAGCTCTCAGACTTAAGTGGGCAAAGAAGCAGTTGAAGAACAGGCGTTCAGAGTCACAATCTTATGGTTGCACCTGACTTGAATCGTTTTTTAAAATGTTATGCAAACAGGCAAATCTTTGGCTTGATGTGAGAAACAGAGATGATTACACTAACCTAATTCAGAAAGATGTTAAAAATACATCAATTTAAAATGCACGCTAGGGGCACCTGCATGGCTCAGTTGGTTAAGCCTCCGACTTTGGCTCAGGTCATGATCTCACAGTTTGTGAGTTTGAGCCCCGCATTGGGCTCTGTGCTGAGAGCTCAGAGCCTGGAGCCTGCTTCAGATCCTGTGTCTCCCTCTCTCTCTGCCCCTCCCCGCCTCGCGCTGTCTCTCTCTCTCAAAAATAAATAAACATTAAAAAAATTTTTTTAAATCTAAGCTAAGAAAATGCATATATTAAAATCCAGTTAATTCTTTAGCAGTATGATCAAGTGTACTGTTAATGCACAATCGGGTATAACTGGGAGCCAGGGGTACTGAGGTGTTCACTGAAATATTCAGTCACCGTGATATGGGGAAATACTACCTGCCCTCCCCCTCACCCCCCTGCCAGAATGGAGGAGCATGTACTAACCCTCTAAAAAGGCAGAGGAAAACAAAAGTATTTTTAGATGTAAATTAAGTGCTGTAAAGCATGATGTGATATGTGTATCTGTCAAGGACTTGGGAAATTTATTAGCTTTAGGCATGAAACTCTGTACTTTTTTTTTCTTTGAATCCAGGAAAACCTTGGAATATATTGGTTGCTCATATATGTAGTCTAAGATAAAATTGCATTCTTTTACATATATTAAGAATATATGTGGTGTTCTTGCAATCTAACCCAAAAATGAGCATATTTTATCTGGAGACAGTGTATTGAGAAATAGTGGCTTCAGGTTTTTGACACTTCTGTAACTTCTTAAGATAGAGATCAAAGTGTGTAGCACCCGTCCTTAGGCCTTATTTTTGTAAAACTCCCTTCTGTGGGGCTTTCTGCTCTCCCAAAGTCATCCATAGTCAGTCTGGTTTGGGGAAGGTGCTGTACAAACGTAGAGTTAGGGTCAGTCTTTGTTTACCTGGACTAAACCAATCATGAGGACAGTCCAGGGACTTAGGTGACTATTACAATGCAATTTTCTTTCAAGCACCATGGTCCTCTTTAACTGATACTCCAGTTAACGACTTGTCAACTGCTGCCACCTTACAGTCAGCTGAAAAAGTTGCCTGTGTAGAACCAGTGTGCCCCCTGGAGTTCTGTCTGCTCAGCTGCCCCTCCGCCCCAGCCCTATGCTTCACTATGCCGTAAGGGGCAGGATAAGTGATCTCCATTTGATTATAGTTTCCTCTAAAACTTCAAAAGGAATTGAGCATAAATTACCCAAAGGCTACTGTAGTGTGAATTTCAGTATCACACTGTCAGGCCATCACGAACGAGCAGGTGTTCCAGGAGAGGGTTTACATAGTTTAATTCTCTCTACTTCTGGGTTATCTCGGCCTTTGTTCAGGGTGCATGCTTCTAGTGTCCCAGGTGACTGACTGCAGCCCCCAAGACCTTTCACTGGGTCCCCCAGGATTCAGGAACTGCATGAAAACAGGATCGTGGTGGTCTGTCCTGACATTTCAGGGTTCCTAATTGAAAACAGAAATTAGCTCCCAACCACCACCCTGCCTCTCGGGCGTTGGGATGAAAACATGCCTAAACTGAATGTAGAGCAAAATTAGTATTTTCAAGGGATTTAATGGAGAAAACACAAAATGGCACATTAATGCTAAGTAAGTATTAACTATTAGAATGCATGTGGGACTTTTCTTGTAATTAAGGCCAGCCGCATGAATTTCTGTCTCTTTCTAAGCTGGGAGTGGTCATGTGAACAATTCTAGCAGCGAGGAGATGTAGCTACTTTCGTGATTATTACCCATCATGGGAACTTAACATATTAATGCTCTGCTGAGAGGCAAAGAAAGTATGAATTATGTATTGCTTTTCATATCACCCCAAATCTAAAATTTTCCATCTGACCTACTTTTGCCATCTGTACCTCAGTTCTACAAATTCTGGGACAGAGCTGCCCACGTGAAAAGCTAACAGTATCTCAAAGTCTAAATTGGTTCTTTGCTTCTGGAATGGTATTTTAAAAATTCCAAGAAGTGTTGTAGAATACTATTTCTAAGTTCCAATTGAATGTGGGTGAGGCAGTCCAGTATACTTTTTATATTTTCTAAAAATTAATAGAAACCCTTCAGTTGTTATTTCTTTCCCAACATTCTCTTGAAAGTATTAATGTTTCTTTAAGGAGCTGACCTAATACCTACATTTTTCCTCTACTTACTTGTCTAAATCTACTGAATTTGGGTAGAGTGCTGTGCCTTTCCTGTTATCTTCTCTAAATTGTATGGGGGATCTAATTTTAACACATTAACGCAGGGGAACCTGGGTGGCTCAGTTGGATGAGCGTTCCACTTTGGCTCAGGTCATGATCTCACCATTTGTGAGTTTGAGCCCTGAGTCGGGCGCTGTGCTGACAGCTCACAGCCTGGAGCCAGCTTCAGATTCTCTCTTCTGTCTCTCTCTGCCCCTCCCCTGCTCGCTCTCGCTCTCTTTCTCTCTGGCTCTCCCTCTCTCTCAAAAATAAACATTAAAAAAAATTTTTAAGACAGTAATGCAGTTCATAAGCTGACTTGTGGCTGTTCTAAGTGATAAGCCCTCTGTGATAGGGACCTTCATGGTCATGGGCAGCTAATGCTTTGTGGGCATGTGTTGTCTCTGCCACATTAAGCTCAGTGATGGATAGTAGGCAGAGCTCTGAGGTAAATTTGTTTCTATTTTTGCTTTTTAATTATATGTGACAACTCAAAGTATGAAACCAGCTGTGCTGATGTTAATAGTTCTGAAAGTCACAATGAAATTCACATTTACCTTTGGTGTTAAGCCAAACATGAACTCCATGTTGTCCCCAGAGTGAGTCATTTTAGAGAAGCCTAAGGTACTTTTGTAAACCACAGAAGTGTGGTGCATATATCCTCTTTGTAAACACAAGTCAGAAACCCAAAGATGTGTGTTTCTTCTCCTCCTTAGTTTTGAGTCAGATGTTGTAAGGAGACAGCTGGCCACCAGCTGAGACAGTTATAGGGGTGAAGACATATTTGATTGTTGGATCTTTTTGTTTAAATTGACATGATACTCCACTCACATAAAATTAACCACTTTAAACTGTACAATCAGGGGCGCCTGGGTGGCGCAGTCGGTTAAGCGTCCGACTTCAGCCAGGTCACGATCTCGCGGTCCATGAGTTCGAGCCCCGCCTCAGGCTCTGGGCTGATGGCTCAGAGCCTGGAGCCTGTTTCCGATTCTGTGTCTCCCTCTCTCTCTGCCCCTCCCCCATTCATGCTCTGTCTCTCTCTGTCCCAAAAATAAATAAACGTTGAAAAAAAAAAAACTGTACAATCAGTGGCATTTATTTTTTTTAATTTTTTAAATTGTATTTTTTTTATTTCTTTAATGTTTATTTTTGAGAGAGAGACAGAGAGCTTGAGCGAGCATGGGGGGTGGGGGTAGAGAGAGAGGGAGACACAAAATGTGAAGCAGCCTCCAGGCTCTTAAGCTGTCAGCATGGAGCCTGACTCAGGGCTCAAACCTGTACCATGAGACCATTACCTGAACTGAAGTCTGACCCTTAACTATCTGAGCCCCCCCCCCGCCCCCCGCCAGCACCCCTCAGTGGCATTTAATACTTTCACTATCTTATACAACTACCCCCTCTATCTGGTTTCAAAACATTTTACATCAGAAAAAAGTCCCGCCCCCAGTAGGCTTGGCTCCTGGATCTTGAAGTTTAAAACTATAGTTACCTTCCAAAACCATCCTTGAGAGCAAAAAACTCTCCCTTGACAGTAAACTGAAGCATGAATAGAGAGTCTTGACTCTAAGAGGATGAAAACCCACAGTTTTAGAATTCTTAATTCCTTTATTCCTTACTGCAGAACATTCAGAGGGCTGTTGCAGACCATTGTGAGCCTGAAAAAGAAGCAAGTGACTTCCCTGTATACTGGATTGGTCAAATCCACTGAGAGTAAATGAGATAGATGGCTTTTTTCTTCCTGGTTGCTTCGTGATTGAGATACCTGTTTTATCGATCATGAATTAGAATTAAGTCAACTAGATGTGCTGACCACCTAGTATGCATGCAGCTAAAAAGGACAGACTTTCTCATTAATATATGATTAAACAGTGTGCTTTAGGGGTGAAGGGAATTACCAACACGTTGTAGAAAAACACAATGGGATTGTGGGTTATAGATAAAGGTAAAATTTCCTTTTATCTACAGATGGAGACAAAAGGAAATTCTATGGGGTCTTTCGGGAAGCACAGATTTTAAAAGTTCAGACTGACAACAGGAGTGGGTGGAAGGCACTATAAATAGAAACACATGTGAAGAAAGGTGCAGAGGAGACAATAAGAACGAACATGGTTTAAGATAGTGAGGGGCTCTCCTTCCTTGCACAGAGGATCAGTGCAAAAAAAGACATGATGGGGTCAGTCTAGTTATGGACAAGCCTTTAAAAGAGGCCACATAAGGGGCACCTGGATGGTTCAGTAAGTTAAGCACCTGACTGTTGGTTTCAGCTCAGGTCATGATCTCACAGGTTTGTGGGTTCGAGCCCCCACGTCAGGGTCTGCACTGGCAATATGGAGACTGCTTGGGATTCTCTGTTTATCCTCTCTCTCTGCTCCTTCCCCACTCGCACTGTCTCTGTCTCTCTCAAAATAAATAAACTTAAAAAAAATGGGGCGCCTGGGTGGCGCAGTCGGTTAAGCGTCCGACTTCAGCCAGGTCACGATCTCGCGGTCCATGAGTTCGAGCCCCGCGTCGGGCTCTGGGCTGATGGCTCAGAGCCTGGAGCCTGTTTCCGATTCTGTGTCTCCCTCTCTCTCTGCCCCTCCCCCATTCATGCTCTGTCTCTCTCTGTCCCAAAAATAAATAAACGTTGGGGAAAAAAAAAAAAAAAAGAGAGAGGGGCGCCTGGGTGGCGCAGTCGGTTAAGCGTCCGACTTCAGCCAGGTCACGATCTCGCACTCCGTGAGTTCGAGCCCCGCGTCAGGCTCTGGGCTGATGGCTCAGAGCCTGGAGCCTGTTTCCGATTCTGTGTCTCCCTCTCTCTCTGCCCCTCCCCCGTTCATGCTCTGTCTCTCTCTGTCCCAAAAATAAATAAACGTTGAAAAAAAAAAAAATTAAAAAAAAAAAAAAAAAAGAGATACCAAATAATATGAATTTTGTATATTTGGCAGTAATCAAAATATGATTATGAAGTAGTGGAAAGTAATTGGCTAGAGAAAAAGCGTTTTGAATATATAACAAAGTCAGTCTTTAAATTCATTACAATCTCATTAAAATATTCCAGTAAGGTCTTTGGTGGAGATTGATAAGCTAATTCTAAAATATATTACAAATGTATAAGAGTCAAAAATAGCCAAGACAATCTCGAGGAAAATGAGTAAGGTTGAAGAATGTATCCTCCCAGAGAGTGAGACTTATGGAGCAGTAGTAATTATGATAGTGTGGTGTTGCCACAGACAGCCAGCTGGGTCAGTGGAACAGAATTAGAAGTCGTAGGTACACAGACACATACAGATGCTTGGTTTATGTCCAACATTATACTGCAAAACAATGGATTAAAAATATTATTTGCAGTAAATTAGGCAGGATCAATTGATATTAATAAGAAAAAAAAAGAATTTTGACCCCTATCTATGGCTGAACACAAAAATTAAGTTTAAGGGTATTGTAGATCTAAATGTGAAGGTTAAAAAAAGAAAGTTTTGCAACAGGGTTTCTCAAACTATCTGTACTAAAAAAACCTTATTTAATTTTTAAAATTTCTGACCCATCACAGACCAATATTTTAGAAAATAAAATGCTGCTAGGACATGTCAATGTCCAGTTGCTTTACAAGTTTCTTGACACCTACAATATCTCTATCTTCTCGTGAATTGGTAAACATTTTGCATAGACTGATACTATTTTATAGGCCACACCTTGAATACCATTTTTCTAGAAGGTAACTTGGGAAAATATATTCACGACTTTGGGATAGGCAAAGATCTCTTAAATAGGACACCAAAACCTAACCCTGAGTTTTCCAGTGAAGGAAAATACTGATATTATTAGACTGTAATAAATTTAAGAATTTCATTTTATCAAAAGGCACCAGTAAGGAAGTCATTCCCATTAAGGGACAGCCATGTCACAAAGTGGGAGCAGATATTTGCAATACACAGAACCAAAAGGAACGCAGACACTCCTATCCAAAATATATAAACAACTTTACACATCAGTAAGAAAAGGAAAGACTCCAGTGGGCAAAAGATTTTTAGCAGGCAATCACAAAAGAGGATAGCCAAATGGCTAAAAAGCATAGGAAAAGTGCTGAATCTCGGGGCACCTGGGTGGCTCAGTTGTTTGGCCATTTGACTTCAGCTCAGGTCATGATCTCGCACTCACGAGTTCGAGCCCCATGTCAGTCTCTGTGCTGACAGCCCAGAGCCTGGAGCCTGCTTCAGATTCTGTGTCTCCCTCTGTCTCGACCCCCTACCCTGCTCACGCTCTGTCTCTCTCTCAAAAATAAATAAACGTTAAAAAAACATTAAAAAAAAGTGCTCAATCTCATTAGTCATCAGGGAAATGCAAATTAAAATTACAGTGAGGTACTACCATCAACCCACTAGAAAGGCTTCACCGGAAAGGATCCAAAACCAGGTGACAGTGGAGTGCTATGCAATGATGAAAATGATCATCATCAACATGCGTACCTTTCACAACCATGACAGGGCGGGAAAGAAGCCAGACAGGAAAGTACTTCAGGTATGATTCCATTTTTATAGAGCTCAAAAAGAGGCCAAAGTAACCTATGATGTTTACAGGTAACACTGTGGTGATCTTTGGCAAGGAGGGAGGTAGTAACAGGGAGGAGATCAGAAGAGATTGTAGAGTCCTGGGAATGTTCTGTTTCTCGATCTGAGTGGCAGGAGTGGGTATGTGCAGTTTGTGAAAATTTATAGAGCTCTACACTTAGGGTCTGTGCACTTTTCTAGATATATAGAATAACTTCAATATAGTTGTTTATTTAAAAAAATCAACTGTATATGATGACACTTAATATTAGGAGAAGAGAAGGGGTTTTTGTTATTCCGTTTTAAAATATTTATTGAGAGCCCACGGTCAGGAGGCACCGGGCTTGCACTGAAGCCTACGGTCCTGTGGCAGAGCTGTGAACTATGTAAGTGCAGGTACATCGGAAACTATGAAATATCGGTAAATATAAGCCTGTGTTTCCTTACTTGACATCTCGGTGCTTCCTCCTGTGGTAGGACCTGTTTTTTCTAACATGCCATTCAAATCCTACATAAGAATTTCTCCTGTCAAGATTCCAGTTAAAGAACGAATCATAACATACCAAAAAAATGAGAAATAAAAACCATGTATATAATTGTGATGGATATGAATAAAGAAATTAGCGTGGTATTTGCCAGAAAGAGCTGGAGGTCCTGGACTGAGGGCAAAAGGCAGGAATGTCAGGAGGGAGAAGGGGGTGTAGTACAATGGCAGAAAGTGGTGAGACATACAGGTAAGATAAGGAGTTTGGCCCTTATCTTACGGGCAATAAGCCACTAAGTATTTAAAAGCAGGAAAGTGAGAGCTTTTTAAAAACTCACCCCAGTTGCTTTGTGCAGAGTGGACTGGAGAGACCAGGTAAGCCTGTAAGCAGGTAGGCCAACCAGGAGACCATTAGAGCCATTCAGGTAAGAGAGTTGGCTCTGACTTGGGCTGGGGCAGAGGAGACACATTGGATCCATAGTGCAGGACTTGGTGTGGGATTGGATATGGTGAGGGAAGGAGAGGAGGTATGAGGCATGACTCCTAGGTCTTGAACTTGAACAGTGAGAGGGTGTTAGCTTTCAGTGAGGTGAGGAAGACAGAGGAGGAAGCAGGCTTTACACGTAATGTGCTGGAGATACCCGTGAAATGTGTGTGTCGCGTATAAACCCTAATATTTAAGACAGATATTTGGGTTAGGACCATGACCCTGGGAGCCTTCAGGGTTAGAAAACATTTGGAGCCTCAGGAATGGACACCCCCCCCACCCCCCCCCCCCCAGCCCCGGGAGAGACTGTGAGGAGAGAAAAGAGGGACCTGGAAGTTAGCTGAGAAACTTCAGGTTTTAGAGCCGGGAAGAGCAGGCGAAAGTGAGGAGAGGGTGAGAACACAGAAACAGGTGACGATCGCCCTGGTCTTGTGTAATGTGAGCTTTGGGTTAAAGTGCAGTGTTGTTGCTCAGACTTGGGGGAAATTTGGAGTGGGAAAAATCGTGTTGAGGAAGAAAGTAATGAATTCTGCTTTCAATATAGAGTCATAGACTCAGACTCACACTGAGCAAGCTCCCCTCCCGGACTGCAGATGAGCCCAGTGAAAGCCAGAAGGATTGACGAACTCGTTCAAATTCATTTACGTTAGTGACACAATGGTTTTGAAACCAGAAACTGCCTGGCATTCATTCCAGTCCTTTCATTTCGGAACCTGTTTGCTGGTTAAAGGACTTCCATGTGAATTATCTTCATTAATCTCAACCCATGTGAGACTCAGCTAATGACACGATGCCTCAGTCCAAAAAAGTACATACAGGAGTGTGATTCCACAGTCTTCTCCACAGGCACTGATGGATGAGATTCTCATGCTTCAAGAGGAGATCAGTGAGCTCCAGTCGTCTCTGGCGGAAGAACTGGTGTCCCAGTCTCCCGAGTCCGACCCCGCGGAACAGCTGGCCTTGCAGTCCACACTCACCGTCTTAGCCGAGCGGATGTCCACCATCAAGATGATGGCGTCAGGGAAGCGACAGCTTTTGGAGGTAACAACCCTGAAGGTGCCGCTCGCGTCCAAATTAACTCTTCAAGTTGTGTTGCCAAGCATGCGGGTTTTTTACGTGATCTACATTTTTATAGTTTCCCACTCAGAAGAAGCTGGTATTGTGTGTGTCTCAAGGAGGGTCTCATGAATAGAGCACTGAGTGGACAGCCATGAATGTGTCTTTTCACCACTTTCTGACTCATTTCAGCATGAAAAATTGAGAATGCGTAAAGGAAAACTTGGTAGACATGAGCCTTGTGAAGAATAATTGTAAAAGGTTTGCATAAGGGTTTGCTATGTTTGAATAAAAAGCATTTTATGAGTAGTATTACTAATACGCTGAAGAATAAATCCTTAGTCATTCTTAGCCAATTCGAGCGCGTTAGTTCATGAAAATAGTTTTGCAATTCTGGTTCTCGTGTTACTTCAACATTATTTAATAGATAAATTTTGGTAACAATAACATGGGTTAAAAAATAAGTTATTTTGCTTTTTCTTTGTTCCCTTGTAATTCCTGGTCCTAAACATACATGATGTTCATGTTGTGGCTCCTATAAATTAGACAAGAGATCTCTTTAAGGACATTTAGAGTGTCTCTCTCCTTGTATCTTCAGGGTCAAATAGCTTCTCTGGCACATAATCAGTTCTCAATACATTTCTTATTAAATGGACTTAACATTATGTTTTCTATCTGCTGGTTATGCCATAATTCAGTAGAACACGGACCTGTTGTTGGAGTGTATAGGCTCTTGCCAGTTTTACCTATTATAAGATTCATCAAATCATATATTTGTGTATTTTTTGTTTGGGAGACATTTAAAATCAATGTGTCAGCTTTGTTTAATCTCCGTTTTCAACTATTCAATAAAAATTTTAATTTAAAAAATAACAACAGGGGGCGCCTGGGTGGCTTGGTCGGTTAAGCATTCGACTTTGACTCGGGTCATGATCTCGCAATTCGTGAGTTCGAGCCCCACGTCGGGCTCAGTGCTGACAGCTCGGAGCCTGGAGCATAGTTCCAGATTCTGTGTCTCCCTCTCTCTCTGCCCCTCCCCTGCTCATGCTCTGTCTCTCTGTGTCTCTCAAAAATAAATAAATGTTAAAAAAAAAATGTGGAACAGACCAAAAACTCTTATAAAAAAAAAATAACAACAGTAGTAAGTCATTAAGGAACTAATTTTTAAAATAAGGTGTTTAGAGTACTTACCTTAAGAATTCCTTTTTTAACTCATTAATATTCTCCGTCATCACTCTAGGAAATCTGTGTGGAGTTTTAAAATGAAGTGATGGGCTTGGATTTTTTTTTCTTAAATGTGAATTATTTGCCATCAGTGAGAAAACCCAGAGATGTAACCAAAAAATTTGAATTTCTGTCTTCACTCAAGAAACTTGTCGCCTGAAACACCCCCCACTTCCTGTAGGGGGTGACTTGCTTTAAGCTGTGTGCTGGTGCCCTGACCGTGCTTGCCACTGTCCCCGCCACTCCTTGCAGTTCCCCAGACACGTATCTATTGCCGTTTACCGCCTTATGCCATTGTTTTCTTCTAATGCTTGGTCTGTTTCCATTATTCGCATTATTTGCCCAGCCCTGTAGGTATATTACATAAGACACCTAACCTTAATCTTACCTGAACCTTTAGGCGCACATGAGAATCGTCGGAAAAGCTTTATCAAAATACTAATCCTGAGACTCACTTCCAGAAATTCTCATTTATTGCTCTGAGATGCGGCCTAAGCATGTTTGTTTTGTTTTGTGTTTTTAAGTTTCACACGGGATTCTGACGAGCAACTGGGGCTAAGAAACTGGTTCTATTGTGTTGAACCCTGACTGTACCTCTCAGTGATCTGTGTCACATTCTACTTAATTCATTAGGAGAAGTTAAATGATCAGCTTGAGGAACAGAGACAGGAGCAGGCCCTGCAGAGGTACCGCTGTGAAGCCGACGAGCTGGACCACTGGCTCCTGAGCACCAAGGCCACTCTGGACACCGCACTGGGTACAGCCCAGGAGCCTATGGACATGGAAGCCCAGCTGGTGGATTGCCAGGTACAAAAATGGTCTGGAGGAGATACTCCAACAGCACCAAGTACTTTGTTTAAGCACAGAAAACGTAATAGGAAAAAGACTTGGTGTGGATGTATGATTTTTTTCACAAGCCATACCTTTGTATGTTTGGAGTAGAAAAACAATACCTTATAAAAGCTTAAATGAAATCCAAAATTGGACTTAGTCTTTTGAAAAATTTTGCCAGTAGTATCTACTCTTTAGAAAATTTTCAGCTTTGGGGCACCCAGGTGGCTCAGTGGGTTAAGCTTCTGACTGGCTCAGGTCATGATCTGGTGGTTTGTGAGTTCCAGCCCCGCATTAAGCTCTGTGCTGACAGCTCAGAGCCTGGAGCCTCCTTCAGATTCTGTGTCTCCTCTCTCTGTCCCTTCACGTCTCTCTGTCTCAAAAATAAGTAAAACATTAAAAAAAGTTTAACTTCAGCTTCCTAAAGGACATTTTTTAAAGACCATAAATACCCAAAACACTTATGGTATCTATATTTAGTGGCTAGTAAAGAATACAAACCCAATGAAAAGAATTAGTATCAGCCAATCAGACTGTGGATCAACACAGCAAGGGGTGTTCCTAGGTGCTCTACTGCAATTTTGGTTCTAATTCTGATATATTACTTGGACAACAGTATGCGTGAGTTGATATTTCTCCTAATTGCAATCAGAAAATATGCAAACATTGTTAGTGAACACTATCTTTTTTTCTTAATGTGTAGCACGCTATTTTGATCATTCCTTTAGTGATTTGGGATTTACTATGATATTGATCATTAGAACTTGGATTTTTATATTTTTCAGGCAACTTATCTATGTGTATTCAAAGCATTGTTATTCTCTGCCTTGATGACAGAGAATAGAGGACCACATGTAAATGTTTTCTATTCTTTGGATGATCTTTTCTAAAGTTTCCTTGCTGAAAAGAAACATCCATTTTTAGCACTCCCTTCTAGTGCTTAAAATTAGCACATGTACTAACTAGCATTCCAAAATTATGTTTTACCATTACTCCCACCTCTCCCTTTTGGATGTCTCTATTTTTATAGCTGTGTGTAAAGTCCACAATTCAGTTAATATATTTCAGGATACTTATGAAGTATTCAAATGGTATTTTGATGACATTTTTAGAAACCAGAAGTAAATGGAACCATACAAGTACCCAACAGTTCCTCACTCAGTTAAAATCTGGTGTTTAAGCCAATTGTGTAATTATAACTGTGGCTATTACTAGGGTCACATTATGACTTTTGGGACCCTCAGCACTTTGCTTCTGTGGGCTCTGCCTCTATAAAAGTGCTAAATATTTTATTTTTATAACTGCCTTGGTACAAAGACTAATATGAGCCAGGGTGGATTCATTGTTACATATTCATTATTTTATTCATTTTTCTCTTCTGATTTTGAAAGAAATTAAAATTAAGATTTTTATTGGGCCTCTAAAAGTATCATGAGCCCTCAGCATTGTGGTAACTCGGCCTAATGGAAAAGTCTGTCCTTCGTAGAATTATATTAGTTTCTCAAAAATAATCTTTAGGAAATCATCCTTTAAACCCCATTTCATTAAACATTTCACACTTCCACTTAGTTCTAGTTATTTGGTTCAAGCCTATATTCTTAAAGGGTGGTGGCAGTTTTTCTGATTTTGCATAAGGAAATAAAATATCTTTCCTCATTAATAAATTATTTACTTGCATATAAATTAGAGAGTTAAGGAATATAAGAACAGAATGATTTGTGTAGAAAATAAAATGGCTGTTACTGGTTTAGCTTTGATGTTTTTATTTTGTTCTTGTTTTAGTTTTATTTTATTTCCATTCAAATTTTATTCTTCGGGGTTTTTTTAATGTAATTTATTGTCAAATTGGCTAACATACAATGTGTACAGTATGCTCTTTGTCTTTGGGATAGATTCCCATGGTTCATCACTTACATACAACACCCAGCGCTCATCCCAACAAGTGCCCTCCTCGATGCCCATCACCCATTTTCCAAAGACGGAGGGAGGCAAACCGTAGGAAACTTTTAAATACAGAGAACAAACGGGGGATTGACGGTGGCTGTGGCAGAGGGGAAAATGGGTGATAGTTTTTGTTTTAAATCTTACCTTGGAGGAAGGGAGACTATTTTGCTCCTTCTTGGGATTTAGCTTCTATTTGAGAAGAAAAGGCAAGCCTTCGAGAGTAGTCACAGAAAGTGAAAGTAAAATTCTTACGAAAACTTTTAGAAATGTAAGCTTAAAAATACATTATGTACAAAAAACATTGAAAACCAAGAAATAAAAGCCAATCTGAAAAGGAAACAGAAAAAAAAAAACAAAACACAAAGCAGCAATGTCTTAAAAGAGAGAATCATCTTTAAACTGACAAGAAAGTGTTGATCATATGATGTCTTTACTGCTAATAGTCATAAGCGTCACAGTCTCACACTAAAATAATAACATAGTTATAATAATGGGATAACACTAAGGAATGGTCTTTTCTCCTTATCCATGCTTTCCTGGTACTTTTGCAATATGTTTTCCACTATATAGTATCTAATCTTAAAGGAGAGAAATATTAGGAAGCTCAAGGAATCTTTAAAAATCTGTAACTACTCTTCAGGTCTGTCAGAAAAGTAGGAAAAAACCATGAAGTCCTCTTCTTTTGGTGACAGGAAGTGTGATGTTTATCTTTGAGAAACGACATTTGCAGCGGCTGGCGGGATGCGTGAATTTCATCCATATTTCTGTCGTTCCAGAACATGCTAGTGGAAATCGAGCAGAAGGTGGTGGCCTTATCGGAGCTGTCGGTCCACAATGACAATCTGCTGCTGGAGGGCAAGGCCCACACCAAGGAGGAGGCAGAGCAGCTGGCCGTGAAGCTGAGAACCCTCAAGGGCAGCCTCCTGGAGCTGCAGAGAGCCCTACATGACAAACAGCTCCTCATGCAGGTGAGGGCTCCAGCCATCCACAGTGGGACAGGGCCACAGCACCTCCCAGTCCTGGCTCACTGCTGCCCGCCTTCCCCAGCCTGGGGTCCACCAAGGGAGAGCTGGGGAATGATACATACTTGGGTACACTTCCACTTTCCACAAACTTTGGCCTAGGTTTTCCAATAGGTTTTGTAAGGACTGTTTGAATCTGTAGACCTGAAGATGGCAGGATAGGAAAACAAAAGAAAATGAAAACAAATACCCAAATTTAGCAGCTATGCTGTTTAAAAAAATTTGTTTTTAAATGTTTGTTTATTTTTGAGAAAGAGAGAGGGTGTGTGAGCAGGGGAGGGGCAGAGAGAGAGGGAGACACAGAATCTGAAGCAGGCTTCAGGCTCTGAGCTGTCAGCACAGAGCCCAGTGTGGGGCTCGAACTCACAAACTGCAAAATCATGACCTGAACTGAAGTCGGACGTTTAACCGACTGAGCCATCCAGGTGTCCCACAACTACACTTTTTTGAAAAGTATTTAAACATAGGTCATAGATTAAGATATTTAATAACATTTTTTCCATGTTTCTTTCATTCTCCTACATTCTACTTTTCAGAAATACTCAGACTTTTTAATTTAGGGCTCATACCTCTAACATTGTCATATATTCCAGGTGAATTAAACATTTTTACTCTCATGTAGTGACCTTATTGTTCCCTAATAGTGATTTTCATTTTATATCACTGGAGCTTTTGGGGGGATAATATTTGCCTAGTATATCCTTTAACTTTCCTTTGATCTCACCTTTCAGCGTCCTTAGGTTTTAGATTTGCTTTGTAAGAAAACATTTGGCTATACTTTGTTGGTTTTAAACATTTATCTAATCAGAAAATCTCTGACTTTTAAAGGACAGGGTTAGTTCATTTAAATTTACTGTGATTACTGATATGTGTAGACTTCTATTAGCTTACTTTTTGGTTTTGGTTTTTGTTCTCCTCTTTCTATTCTTTTTTTCTTCTTTTCAACCTTTAAGTGGTTGAATAATTTTCCCCCCAATATCTACTCTTTACCACTCATACCTAAAAATTCTTTTGTTTCTTTTTAATGTTTATTTATTTTATTTTTGAGAGAAAATGCATGCACATTTGAGAACGGGAGGGGCAGAGACAGAGGTAGAGAAAGAATCCCAAGCAGGCTCTGCTCTGCCAGCATGGAACCCAATCTGTGAGATCATGACCTGACCCAAAATCCAGAGTCACATGCTTAACCAACTGAGTGACTCAGAATCCCTAAGTTTAAGTTATTCTTAACTAAAATGCTATGCTTTTGGATTGTAACACAAGGATACAAAATGTGAGAAAATGATTCCGGGTTTACCTGGAATACAATAAATGTGAAAATAACCGTAATATTCCAAAACTGAAGAGTTAGGAGCAGCTAATTTAATCTTACCATATATCAAAGTACGATATTACAATAATTAGAATAGTTTGACATCAGCCCCGTAAATAGATGAACAAAAAATATTACAGAATAAATATTCCAGAAAGAGACCCCATTATTTAAGGAAAATTGATTAATGGTAAAGGTAACATTTCAGATCAGTGGATAAAATAATAAGAAAGCAATAGGTGAACCACTTGAAATATGATAAAATCGATGTTTTATCCCATTCTTTACAGGAAGAAAAAAAAAAAAAAGCATCACAGAGGTACCAAGTATTTAAACCTGAAAAGTTCTGGATATATGGGTATTTAAAAAAAAAAAAATCTTAGGATGGGAAGGATCTTTGCTGGTATGCCCCAAACCCAGAATTTTAGTTTCTGTAGGACCAAAATGAAAAATGAAACAGTTCTGTATGACCAGAAAAATGGAACTAAATGAAAAGACATAGACAAATAAAGAAGAAACTGTATAAATCACATGACAAAGAATTAATTCCCTTAAGTTCTACAAATCTTTTGTAAATCAGTAAGAAGAGGTCACAGAATAGAAATACGGGCAAAAGTAGGAAGGGACCATTCAAATGAGGAGAAATACAAATGGCCAATGAACTAATGAAAATATATTTGGTTAAACATTGGTTAAATAAATGCAAACAAGGACGAAATACAGCTTTTCACCTTAAATGTACATACTTAAAAATGTACATGCGGGCCCCTGGATGGCTCAGTCAGTTGAGCATTGGACTCTTAGTTTGGCCTCAGGTCATGATCCAAGGGTCGTGGGATTGAGCCCTGCATTGAGCCCAGGGTCTGGCTCTGTGCTGAGCCTAGAGCTTGCTTAAGATTCTCTCTCTCTCTCTCTCTCTCTCTCTCTCTCTCTCTCTCTTTCTCTCTCTCTGTCTCTTCCCCCTCCCCCTTTCTCCCCCTCTGCCCCTTTCACCCTTCTAGCATGCTCTCTCTCTCTCTCTCTCTCAAAAATAAATAAATAAATAAAACCAAAATGTGCAATCTGACTTTATAGATTAAAGCAAAAAGTAAAGCATTAAAAATATTCAAATTAGGGAGTAGGGAATATGCAAATTTTAAAAAATTAATTAAAAACTAAAAATATTAAAATTGAACAGAATGAGAATGCTTTTCTAACTGTAAAAGTTTATAGTAATATACTTGGTTTTATTAAAAAGTATTACTAATCTAATACATAATGCTTCCCCCCACCCCCCCAATGGTGGTATATAAATGAACTTGACTTCTAAAGGAACCAAATCAGAGGGAGAGACTTCAAGGTTTCACATCTGGTAATAGTTATTATTTAGAAGGCTGTGATTGTGCCCTACCCCTAGAGGCAGGGAGGAAGGGAAGGGACAACCTGATATGCAGGTGGCACAGGTCAGGATTAAAAGGGGGTTGGCGGGGTGGTGGTGGGAGGATAAGGGCACAAATTCCAGGGCCTCAGGACCTGGGAAGGGAATATAAATGAGCAAAGCAGGCCCAGTCAGGGGCTTGGCAAGCTGGTCTCATGTCAGAGAAGCAGCAGTTACTGAGCTCCAACTATTGTCATATAAGAGTTTACAAGCAGCATTGCTAGACCTTCCAGACAAGGGACATTTGGATTTATATCTAAAACATCTCCACTTAATTTTAAAACTTAGTGCCAAACAGAAGTCGGACTAAGTTCTTAGACCATCACTTTGGGGCTATTCTTTCAGTCTTCCCATCCTGGTATACCACCAGCAGTCAACCAGGTGACCTAGGGCAAGATCCTTGAACTTGGCCTCAACCTTTCTGACAGATCAGTTTTCTTACAAATCAGTTTCTCATCTGTAAAATAGGGATCTTAATAGTGTATTCAGGGGCTCCTGGGTGGCTCAGTCGATTAAGCACCTGACTTCAGCTCAGGTCATGATCTCATGGTTTGTGAGTTTGAGCCCCATGTCGGGTTCTGTGCTGACAGCTCAGACTTGGAGCCTTCTTCGGATTCTGTGTCTCCCTCCCTCTCTGCCCTCCCCTGTTCACTCTCTGTCTCCCTCTCTCTCTCTCAAAAATAAATAAACATTAAAAATTTTTTTATCGTATTCAGCTTTTAAAATTCTGAGGATTTTAATGCATGTAAGGTTCACAGTAAGTGCTCAAATAGCAGTGACTATAATAATTAAAAACAACCACATCTTTTGGGAGGAAAGGAACTCCTGACATGCTGAAAAGTTAAGTTTGAGATGGCATGGGGCAGGGCTGAGCTCCCTGAAAGCCTGGGTACTCACACCCAGCAGATCCTTGCCATGGCCACGGGGATTCTTCATACTGAGTAAGATCCTGTCTTTGCCCACGAGTGGAAGGATTTGCTGAGGATACCGCTATAAAAAGTATAAATACTGGAAAATGTGGTAGCGTTTCACTGAATTGAAACTGATTATTGTTTGTTTTTAAGTATCTATGAATTCCCTCATCTTTAGTCTAATGAGTCTCCAGCATAGAAAATACGGATTTTCCTTTTTTTACAATTAGAGCCATTTGAAGAGATTATTTTTCCAACTGTAGGAATAACAGGAGCCCTGTTTACATTATTATTACCATGAGAAGGATCATTTGCCTTCAAAATTCAGAGTTGACCTGAAATTAACGAATGTTGATTGGGGAAAAAAAATCTTCCATTGAACGTACATGTCGGTGAGGTTGTACCCTCCACTCGGGGTTTGCGTGATTCAAGATGGCTGGAGTTGTGTGCCCATAAGCACACCATTTCTCAGTGCCACTTGCCTACAAAATGGTCATATCCGTCATGACCATATTTTTAACTAATTGGACTTCTGTATGTATCAAAGAATAACCAGTCCCTTTAGTTCCCCACCTACCCCAAATAGGTTCCTTCTCTTTGTGAAGGGACATAGACGTAAGGGCATGTAATGCTGTCTCCTAAATTACATGGTATCTTTCCTCATAAAAAGTTTAAGTTATTTTCAACATTATCAGCTTTTGAAGGAGCAGAAAGTTTACCCAATATAAATAATGAAATGCTTTATAAAGAAATGTTTTATTTAATGTTTAGCATTTCCAATCCTCACTAATCTTCTAAAGAATGTTCCTGGCAAAAGTGATTACTTTTCTAGTATTTCCAAATTAAACAGCTTATGTAGCCCCACCCTAGGGGAACTCTCGTGACAGGCTGCCTTACTTCCTATTTCCTAAGTAGGAGAGATGACGGGTTATCAAACCTTTTAGCACATAATTACCATTATTCTATTCCTTCTGTCAGTGCCTTCTCATCCCAAGGGGAAAGGGAATGAAATTTGAACTGTATTCTTAATCATTTTTTGTTTCCTGTGGTCCAAGTCTTATGTTTCAAAATGACTGAATCAGTCAAAGAAAAATTTACTAGCTGAAAAACGGAACCAAACCACATAGAAAATACATCCTAACATCTGCTTTTGATGCTTCTTAATTTTTGTTTCTCTAAAGCTGTGGATTCAATTAGTGAAATACGACTCCTCTTAGATTTTAAATCTTAGATTCTGAATATGTGTCTGTGCATGTAAAAGTAGTTAAGCTGTTCTTAAGCTCTAACATTTCAGTTGTCATTTTTCCAAGCAGAAATTTGGTGTGAGGAATTGGAAAAAAAAAAAAAAAAAAGTCTCTCAGTTGGACAAGAGTAACCTGCGTAGAAGGGTGAGGTGGTGCCCCTAAAGAACTCACCACATGAGTCTCCAGGCTGGACTTTGAAAACAAACCTTTGCTAAAGAGCAAAGCAGAGGCGAAGTGAGTGGGTCCCACAAGAGTCAGCAGATCGTGGCCATGACCACTGTTTTGTCAGCTGGGACAGCTTTCAGCCTGGTACACTGACTTCCTTGGGGTCATTCTCTGCAGGTCCCTCTTGACCTGCTATTTCATCCTTACCAGAAGAGCCAGGATCTTGCAGAGTTTATGTTGGGTATATGGTGCATTCTCAGATGGGAGAGAATCTGTTTCATGCAGAAATTTACGGGCTTCAGTGCTGAAGAGTACCCATGCACCCCATACCTCCCACCTTCAGGAAAATCACTGTTTTTCTGTACGAGGCATTCCTGGGGGAGTGGGTATATACTAAACTGGGTGTCACTGGTCTCCCATTCTGAAGGTCCTGTGAAATGCAAATTGCATACTTTAGACCAATGGCATCCCCACTGTTCTGTATGAGCCATAGTCTCTTGCTGGGAAGACGGATCCTCTTAAAGGAAAGGAAGTTAGCTCAGAATCTGGGAGAAGATTATGTATAATATTACCTGTGGGGTTCACAGTTTCTGTGCATTCACTGTACTTCAAGAAGCGATACCAACATTGCAAAGTTCATGACCTCCACGTTATCTCAAACACTTTGCAATTTAATCGTAAAATTCTAATGAAGAAGACAGAACGGTAAACAACTCCATGTATTTCCCTGAAGATTTAGTGTAGAATTCTGAAAATAAGAGGAAGAGAAGGGTCTTTGTGAGAAGTCACACTGGATGACTGGAGCGGCCAGATGCCATTCTTTGGTCAGATTTGATAGTGAAGATCCCAAGGTCTGGAGCCGGAGGGCAGGACCGCGCCTCTGTGGAAGCCACCTATAAACTGTCTTTCTCTGCCCTCACACTCCAGCCACATTGGCCCCTTCACTGGCTTGCTGTCTTTGAGATGCCAGATTTCTTTCCCCTCATGGTCTTTGCTCCCGCTGTTCCCTCTGCCTGGAGGGCCCTCCACCTCACCTAGGTCTTTGCCAGGCAGGCGGTTTCTCATCATTCAGGGCTCAGTGCAGTTGTCTCTTCTCCAGGTGTTTTCCCTGACCAGCCTAGGAAACCTTCCCCTTCACATTCTTTCTCCGCCGCACCCCCCCCCAACCCCACCGCCACCCTTTTTTGTATGTTTATTTATTTATTTGGAGAGAGACAGAGACAGTGCAAGTGGGGGAGGGGCAGAGAGTGAGGGGAGAGAGAGAGAGAGAGAGAGAGAGAGAGAGAGAGAGAGAAAGAGAGAAAGAGAGAGAGAGAATCCCAAGAAGACTCTGTGCTGTCAGTGCAGAGCCTGATGCGGGAGCTCAAACTCATGAACTATGAGATCATGACCTGAGCTGAAACCAAAAGTTGGACGCTTAACCGACAGAGCCACCCAGACTTTCTAGTTTCATGTTCTTTGCAGCTCTCAACTTATCTTGTTTGTTTATTGTCTGTCTCCCCAGCAGGGCCCTTGTCTGGCTTCTTGGCAGAATATGCCTAGAACAGTGGCTGACACACAGCACATGCTTATGTAATAAGTAGTTAGTGAATGAGTTACATGAAAATAGTGTAATTTATCCTTTGACATATACATACATGTGAGGAGAAAAGCTCTCGTTCTGAACTGATGCCATCCTGGTAATGCACTATTAGAGGGCCTTTCAAATTCCATCAGAATAATCAAGCAGGAAAGATGAACTCTTGCCTAGGTAATGAGTAATTACTCCTGTCTTTCTCCTTTAGCCAAACATTATCCAAGCCACCAGTGGCACCAGATGACAGTGGGGTCTGGTCTGGGTGGTGATAGTAGAGGAAGTGAGATCTAGAGTTATATTCTCATGGAAAACATCCTGGAATATCTGGCGACCACATCAGTCAGCTAAAAAGCCTAGCCTCTAAGTAGACAGTTTCCTCCTCAAATATTTGAGTATAATCATCTATTTATTGTTCTCCTTTCTGCAAATACCATAAATCCAATGGGTTTTGTGTTACCTTTTTTTTTGTTTTTTTCCATTGTGGTTTCATGTCCGAATGGATCTACTTGGGTATCATTATACAGACCACACTAAAGTAGCATTTACTCCATTTGGTTAAGGTTTTTCTGTGGGGAGTATGACTCTTGAATTCTGCCTCATTAAAAGCAGGGAACAGCCCAAGAGAAGGAGGAGAGCCACGCCGACCTCACCGCCAGTCAGAGCCCCGGTGTCCAGGAATGGCTGGCCCAAGCACGGACTGCATGGGCCCACCAGCGACAGAGCAGTCTCCAGCAACAAAAAGTAAAGCATTTCTGACCTCTCTGCCAAGCAGACACCTTGAGAGAAATGTTTTAGATGGACAAGTTACTTCTGGACTGAACCCCCTTTATCTTCTCTTTGGACAGAAACGAGGCCTGGCTAACTGTTTCAGCATACTTTCTTATGAGCACTAGAGTGGTTGGTCCTTTTCTTTAAGAAAAGCTTGTGCTCAGGTTTACAAAACGCGTGACTCAATGATAATCTGCCTTATGAAGGTTACCTACCCTATTTTCACCTTTGCCCTAATTTGAGCCTATCTTAGGAAGGCCTTTGAGAATTGGCCAAAGCCTGAGTTCCATGTTTTTTAAAACTCCGTTAAAACCGCAATTTATTTTTCACTTTTATGTAGATACCATCACAAAATAGGATTGCAAATTATTGGATAGTGAAACAAACAAGCTTTGTTGAGTAAGAATGATTTCTCATTGATACCTTCTCATTGCTATGCTATGGGGCATAGCAAAATCTTTTATTTTCTCAAACAGAAAAGACATTTTTTCATAAGTAGTAAAAAAGCAAAGCAAATCCATTGATTGTTCAATTTATCAAGGAAGTGGGGATTTCAAGGATTTGTCTCAGTCAGAATAGGCAGTATTGTGCACCACTTGAGGGCGCCATTGTCTAGCAGAATTTTTTTTCCTTTTTTCTTCCCCCCCCCCCCCCCCGCCCCCCACAGGATTTTTCGGATATCTTTTATCAAAGTCAAAGAAAGGTATAGAGTATTTTGGAGGCATGTTTGTGCATTTACCTAAACCACACCTTTTATGCAACTTCCAAACTTGTACACTTAACTACAGGAGTTGTCTGAGAATTTTCGAGACATAGAACCATGATTATAGGGAATAATCACAAAGTACCTAATATTTTCATTTCTCCTTTTCCTTGAGCAGGAGTTGGAACAGGAATTAGCAGAGCAGAAGAGCCTCCTGCGGTCAGTAGCCAGTCGTGGAGAGGAAATTCTCACCCAACACTCCACTGCAGAGACCTCTGCTGGTATTGGGTATGTTTCAAAACACTTTCTCCCAACTTGCCCTGATTGGAAGAAATGTAAACGTCTCACTCAAAACTTTATTTTAAGCATCTGCGAAAATTTAGGCATTTTGTTTTCACTTTATGATATTAAATTTACTTGCATTTAGAACCTTTGCTGTGCAGTGTGAGTGTAGCTAGTAATTATGATGGCTGATGGCCGACTTGTTTGCCCTCTTTCCAGGATGCTGAGCATGTCTATCCAAAGAAGATGCTTATGATTTTATTTTTTATTATTTATTTATTTATTTATTTATTTATTTATTTATTTATTTAAAGTTTGTTGATTTGAGAGAGCATGAGCAGGGAAGGGGCAGAAGGAGAGAGGGAGATAGAGAATCCTAAGCAGGTTCGGCACTGAGCCTGGGGCTTTATCTGACAAATGCAAGATCGTGATCTGAGCCAAAATCAACAGTCAGACGCCTAACCAACTGAGCTACCCAGGCACCCTAAGTTAATTTTTTAGAATCAAATAAGAAATGCATTCTAAAATCAGGTCCAGTGTGTTTCCAACTCAACGATTATAACCAACTGCGAAAGTGTTTTCTGTAAAAGAACTTGTCTATCCCAGCATCACTCTGAAAAATACATGCATGTGCCTTCTACATGTCTTGATTTTTCTTGATGATGTGTGTCTATAACTTCTACATGGAAAGTCATTGAGTTTTGAGAACTGGTTTGGAATGTGAGACTGAAAGTCTCATACACAGAAAAGTGTTAAAAGAAAAATTAAGGAAGTTGGAGAATTTTCAACTTGAAGATGCTGGTTTAAAAGGCAGGAAGGAAAAGGAACCACAGCAGAGTTGAAATCTCCCTGCGTTTTGAGTCCGGTCTGGGTTTTACACCAGCTCTACAGATGTTACTGTGGAAAAGTAACTCAACTCTGAACTTCAGTTTGCTCATCTCTGGGATTAAAGTGATAATCAACTACCTCCATTTTATTTTTATTTTTTTTAATTTTTTTTTTCAACGTTTATTTTATTTTTGGGACAGAGAGAGACAGAGCATGAACGGGGGAGGGGCAGTGAGAGAGGGAGACACAGAATCGGAAACAGGCTCCAGGCTCTGAGCCATCAGCCCAGAGCCTGACGCGGGGCTCGAACTCACAGACCGCGAGATCGTGACCTGGCTGAAGTCGGACGCTTAACCGACTGCGCCACCCAGGCGCCCCGACTACCTCCATTTTAGAAGGGTTATGAAAGCAGTAGATACAACTGAGAGAATATGTATGGAAAGTTTAAAATCCAAAACATTAAAAGTAAGTTTCAGTGAAACCTCTGTGTTCATGTATTATAAAGGTTATAATTTAGTAGTATCCTTTGACAACCATAATGTGGCAACTAGCTTTAACTCCACTGACTCCAGTGTTGTTGTTTCTGAACATTTATTTGGAGGAAATAACCTAAAGGAGGGAAATACATATTATGGAGATGACTTTTGAAATATTATTTATAATACCAAATAATAGAAAAGATGGAAATACCTACCAGTATAAAAAAGCCTAGGAAAAATTTTATGCATATGTAATCTTAACAAAAAATTATATAACAATACCAGAAAATGTGTATGTGATTCTAAGTTAAAATATGTTATAAAATTGTATGTATAGTACATGTGTGGGCAAAAAATAGACTATAGAATGTAGATTATCAAAACCAACTTTGGAGGGGCGCCTGGGTGGCTCAGTTGGTTATAAGCATCCAACTTGGGTTCAGGTCATGATGTCACAGTTTGTGAGTTCGAGTCCCTCGTTGCACTTTGCGCCGATAGTATGGAGCCCCTTTAGGATTCTCTCTGTCCCCATCTGGCTCTGCCCCTCCCCCACTCTCAAGCTTTCTCTCTCTCAAAACAAACAAACAAGCAAACAAACAAAAAAACCCAACTGACTTTGGAGAGGATAGAATTGGAGATTTTTCTTTTGTTTTTTTTTTTGCAGTTTAGTCAACGCTCATGTAATGTTACTGACATATAACATCAGTGTTGACTATATGTATATATATTTACACGTGCAGAATGATAGAAACCAAACTACAAGGCAATTGCAATAGACATTATGACAAAATAAATAGGAATTAGTATGTCATCCGAGAAAAGAAAAATGAAACAAAAAGTAAAAATATTGATAAAACTAATATATATCAATTTAAAAGAGTACAAATGGAAACTATTATGACATCGATAGTCAGGAATTCC
The DNA here is from genome assembly GCF_018350155.1 of Leopardus geoffroyi. Lineage (NCBI taxonomy): Eukaryota > Metazoa > Chordata > Mammalia > Carnivora > Felidae > Leopardus > Leopardus geoffroyi. The sequence continues at coordinate 137,292,566 of NC_059332.1, read as the reverse complement.
ATTAAAATACCCTTGAAACTGTAAAAATTGTGTTAAAATAATAAAGGAGTTTTAAAAATCTTGATTGTTTATCATGCTTAAAAATGCTGATAAAGCCATAAATACGTGTGACTGTATAAATCCAAAAGGAGAAATGCTGTTCCTTCCATGCTGACTCTAAGTCAAGACTTGCCTTCACTTTTCATTTTCTATTCTGTTTCCAATTCTTCTAAAACATTTATTCATCTTTCATAATTTTCTGAATATTTTTGCCAAATCATATTTTTACAAAGAACCCATTCACACATAGCCTCCTCATCATATGAATAGTCACAAAAAGCAGAAGTAGGAATCTTCTGTAACTTTCTTGCCATGATATTTTTCTTTCCTTGGCCTTTAGCTTTGGAAAGGGCCCAAGTGAAAGACAAACAACTATAAATTCCTGTCTCAAATACAAAAATATTTTAAAGAGAAATTTGCAGGGCAATACTGCCTTTATACACAAGATGCACTTTACAGACTGATTATAAATTTTTAAAGTTTTATACAAAATCTTTAGAAAAGTCAATCTGTTTGATTACAGTTCAGCCATGCGCTTCAAGCCTCTGGGTAAATAAGCCAAACAAACAAACAAACAAACAAACAAATGTAAATTAAGCAATACCCAGAAACCAAAAAAAAATCTATGTATTTTTTTAAAAGAGCAAAATAACATTGCTAAGGAAAATAAAACTTGTATTCAGACTTTAACTTATTAGCTGATTTCTAAGACTATCATATATGAATTGGTTTATGTAAGAAAACCCCAGTGGGAGGGGCATGGCTTGCTTCATGGGTACAAATTTAATATGTAAAGAATAAGTAGGACGTGATATACAGAAGCATTGATGGAGGGGCCTTCTAAGATAAGGAAACTCAATTGGGTATTAATATAAATATCAAAGGGAAAGAATATTTTTCAGGGGAAATGAAAGGCTTTGTTCTAATCAAAGACAGATTTGCTGGTGGCACTTTATATGTGTCAATGATTAAGTAAAACAATATAAAAATTTACTATCCCCTGGTTTTGTACTAAATTATTATGCAAATATAAATGAATTAAAAATGATGCATTACAGGCCATTACAAAGGACATCACAATAAAGAAATTCAATTTCGTAAGAAATTTAAAACTTGCTTTTTGTTTAAAAAGCATTTTTAAAAAACACACAGAGAAGTCCAGAGACTAATATGATAAACAAAATTAGATATACCAACTTGATTTTAGCACGTTTTCACTTAATATTACTTTTTAAAATCAATCCATGCTGATACATATAGATCTAGTTCTTTCATTTTAGCTGCTTCATAGTATTTTATCTTGTGAAAATAGTTTGTTCACCCATTTTTTTATTGATGGGCATTTACCTTCCTGCTACTTTTTTTTTTTTTGCTATTATTAGTGTTGTTGAACTTAACCTTCCTGTGTGTCTCTAAGTGCACAGGTGGGGGAGATTCTCTATTGTATTCTAGAAGTAGAACATCCTCATTATAGCCTTATAGATAACTTTAAAAATTTTTTAAACATTTATTTATTACTGAGAGAGAGAGAGACAGAGCATGAGCATGAGAGGGACAGAGGAGGGGGAGACACAGGATCTGAAGCAGGCTCCAGGCTCCGAGCTGTTAGCACAGATCCCAATATGGGGCTCGAACCCACAAACCGTGAGATCATGACCTGGGCCAAAGTCAGACGCTTACCTGACTGAGCCACCCAGGCGCCCCAAGATAACTTTTAAAGGCTTACTTCAACAGACTTACCGAAAGAAACTATTGTATTCATTACTTATTCTGAGAAGAGTAGACTTTGGGGTAGTGTATAGTATTATCCTGCCAATGAACTTGTTATTATTTATTTATTTTTTTTTTACTTAAGCAAAAGTTCTGTCAAAATATTAATTACTATCTAGCATGTCTTTCAGATGACATGGTTCTAGTTAGGTCTTTAAAACTCCTGACAAATGAGGATCTACTGGAACTTGGGTCCCCCAGACTGTAATCATTAGGTCCCATTTATTGAGTGGCTATTATGTTTGAGGTAGGGTCATAGGCATTATGCCTGTCTTCTCTAAATGTAATTTTCATATTTTTGCAAGATAGATACTGTCTAGATAGATACTGTCTTCATTGTAAAGAGGAGATGATTGAGGCTCCGGGGAGTGAAGCAGATTACTCAAAATCACAAATCTAATGTGCTGGAGCAGAGATTCCCACCCAGATCTGTCTCACCCCCAAAGCCGACGTCCTTCTCTGATGCCACCTGCTACCTGTCATTAAAGATGATACTTCAGTGCCTTCCTTCCACCCTCTGTACTTCTATTCCATGTCCTGAAACCTTGTCTGGAGCATTTTCTTTGGACACAGGATAAAAACTCTCAATAGACTAAGCAACATTTTTAGAGTTTTTAGATTACTTTGCAGGCTGTTTGTTAAAGGACAGTAGTTTAATTGTATGTACCCTTTCACATTCTAAAAGTTACAGTTATTTTTTATCTCTAATACTGAGCTGTTTTCAATGAATTGTTGGGTTATTATTGTGCTCATAGTTCAGTTAATATGAGAATATATTTATTTGTCTCAAGTTTTCTATTTAACTGATATTTTTAAAGGGTAAGCCAATGACTACAATAATCTAGTTCCAATTTTAGAGGCCAGATTTAGTATATACAATAAGTTTCCTAGAGCTTAATGCCTTTTTGCACACATTGTAAACTTAGATTATTTATTCTTCTAATAGCGAAAAACCTGATGTGTTATCCCAGGAGTTGGGGATGGAAGGGGAGAAATCAGCCTCTGAAGACCAGATGAGAATGAAATGGGAAAGCCTACATCAAGAATTTAGTACCAAGCAGAAACTACTACAGAATGTTCTGGAACAGGAACAAGAGCAAGTGGTATCCCAACGTTTTGCTTTTATATGTTAACCAATACAAAAGATGGATAGCTTATGCAAATAGAATATAACTGTGCAGTAATCTATGCATTATCAGTTCTAAAATGAGATGTAAGTTACTCATATTTTTCTTAACAAGCATATTTCACATTTCCCTACATAATTATGTATTTATATGTGGAAACTTATTTGATTTCTAGATACTGTTTTTCTGAGAGATGATTAATAGCTGATGACTCATTAGAATAAACCATTAAATTTTTAGTGCCCCCCCTTTTTTTTCACTACCTTGAGAATTAGGGTTGCAAATCAAGGATAGATACATCTAGGACAAGAGAAACCCAACACAATTGGTTATTTTCTGGAAGTAAATGGTCAAGTTATCTTATTTTCCATTGCTGTTCCCACTATTTAATAGTGTCAGAAGATCTTAATGAGAAGCATATTGGTACCTCAGTGGATCCAAGAGGAAGGAGAAGCCAGTGGTCAGCTAGAATGGTCACTGATCCACCTGTAGGCTTGTTCCCAAGATGGGTAGATACTGTGTAATGTTGGACTTGGCTTCACCATGCAAGGCACATCCAGTGGAATTGAATACAGCTACAGAAGGTTCCAGGTAGATAATAGCTATTAGTTCACTATAAGCAGAGCCAGAGAATAGTTCAGAGTCAGAGGCATCCACCCTGGAGAGAGCTAGTACATAAGGTGGGAACCCAGGCAGGCCTGCAATATTTACCACAGCTATGGCCCAGGATTTTGAAGCTAGAAGCTTAATCCTGGGTCCTGGGCCAGCAATGCTCATCTGGGCCACTCTTTGATGCCAGTATTATCACAATAAAGTCTAGGTCCTTTACTGTGGATCTGAGGAAGCTGTTGTTTGCACTCCTCTGACTAGGACTAGCTTCAGGGCTGGGAGAGACTGAACCCAGAAGTGAAAGGGTGTCAGTAACTGCAGGGCATCTGGGGAAGGAAAGGCAGGGGCTGACAGAGCAGGCACGATAAAGCAGGTACAGCTTGTCAGGATTACCTGAAATATGGTAATATTCAGGATACGGTCTGAAGGTCACAGTGTGTCCCCTTATCTGTGGGGAACCATGTGTTAGTGTTCCATAGCCATTCCTGTCTACCTCATTTCACAAACCCTTATGGCATGCCACCCTTTCTTACTCCTCTACTCTGGCCAGGAGCCTTCTTTGTCACTGTCCACAGGAATAGTCACCAACACCAGCCCTGGGGAACATAAAGCATTCCATTTGTGGAGGTAGTTATTGCAGAATCATCTTCTTCCCTGACAAGTGGTGCCTCATACCTTTTGCCTTGACCTCCTACCTGTTTAAATTAATCCTTCTTCACATCCTTGATCAAATATTTCTGACACTTACAGCCTGAATTCTTGATTCCTGACGTAGTTTTCCTGGACTTGACTTCTATCTCACCTTCATGTTAGAGTATTTCCCCATGCCTTTGACTATATGGGATATTTACAGTCTTTTCTGACTGTCCTAAGTCAGACAAATCTAAGGCATTTGTAGGCATATTCATGTTTCCTTACTATTTTCCATTCATTAAATGCCCAACCCCTGGAATCTACCTTTTGTCCATCCAGCCTAAAGCATCTGTGTGATTCATCCAACATTGCAGACTTCCTGGGTGTCTCCTCCATTACCCACTCTTACCTCAGAGAGCTACTTTTTCTGTCCATTCCTTGGTCACCCCAACATCTTCCATGTGAGCCTATTGGAAAGGCCCTGCCTGCTGCCACCAACATTCCCACATGATTCCTGGACAGTTAGAAGTTTACGTTCAGGTTCATATCTCATTGCCCTTTGGAATTGGAAAAGGAAAGCATTGAATGTACTTTATTTTATAGCATTTTTTGCATTTGAGTGCTTTCTTTCTATAATTACTGGTCATTTGTCCTAAGTGCCTCCTGGGTGGTTTTCTTCTCTTTGGTGTGAAGAGGAAAAAGGTGAGGAAGAAGCAGTTTGAGAGTTTCCAACAAGAAAGGGGATGATCATTTAGTGAGTATATTTGGTGTATTAAGTGTTATTACTAGCAACACTCTGGTGAGGTTGACCTTATCTCTACTTTGTGGATCTGTAAACTAAGGCTTGAAGAGATTAGATGATTTCTCAGGGTCTCGTGGCTGAAAAGAGGCAGAGCTGGGATTTGAATACAGGTCTGTCCAACTCTGAGTCCCTCCCCCATTCCTAGGAACCTGTAACCCAACCAAGGAAATAGTTTATACATTTCTGAGAAATTAGGCAACCATGGTAGGCTCCACAAGCAGGAATTAAAAAGGAAGCTGAAGTAAAAAAAAAAAAAATAGAAAGCCATTGTAGTAGGTGTGGAATTTAAGGTGATAGATTTTAAAGGGTTTGTGGTGGATGTTCTAGCTACAGCAGGAAATGAGTTGGGCATGTTTAGAGGATAACGAGTAACCAGCCTGAAAGGCAAGGTGAGAATGAGACATTCTATAAAGTATGGGAGCGGAGTGTGTTTGGAAACATTATTCAAAAGTTTGAGTAGTAAGCGGTATCATGTCCTTGTCAGGGAGACACTGTGTGTGCCTGTAAGAGTTTAGGAGAGATGGAGTGAATAGGCATCAGCCTAGGTCTGGTATCTAGGAGGGATGATTTCATCATGAGTAGCTTGAAACCAAGAAGACCAGTTGAGAGGAAGGCTGTGATAGATTTCAGGCATTTTTCCCACTAGTTTTGTTGTTGTTGTTTGTTTGTGTGTGTGTTTGTTGTCCATCAGTGGAAATGTTACCATTAATTTGGTCACCATGTGTTAGTAGACATGGTACGTTGAAGAAGTCATATTTCTCTAGAAGAGGTTTCTATAAGGACGGTTTTTCCAGCATCTGCTTCAATGTGCAATTCTAAATGACGAAACCTGAACGTAGTACGTGGGCTCTTGAATAAGTGCCCCTGTTTACCTACAGCTCTACAGCAGGCCAAATCGGCTCCTGTCTGGCGTGCCACTGTACAAAGGGGATGGGCAGACCCAAGACAGATCTGCAGTGACGTCTTTACTGGATGGATTGAACCAGGCGTTTGAGGAGGTTTCGTCCCAGGTAGGGCTACACTGTTGGTCTGTTCATGCATCTTGGTCTCCGTGAGGTTGGCCCACCTTTGGGCATGAACGGCAGAGACCCTACACTAGTGATTAGCCCTGAAAGGCAGAGCCACTGCACCATGGCATCTCATCCTGGTATTTTTCTTTGATGCCTCAGACACTGTGATTCATTCCGTGTTCCCCTCTTTTTTCAGGGTGGGGGGACAAAGAGGCAGAACATTCACTTGGAACAGAAGTTATATGATGGGGTCTCAGCTACCTCTACATGGTTGGATGATGTTGAGGAACGCTTATTTGTTGCCACAGCACTTTTACCAGAAGAAACCGAAGCTTGCCTCTTCAACCAAGAGGTACGTTTGGCAGCTGGGGTCTGTGAGTATGTGATATTACAAAGCACTTGAAGTTTTGGTATTGGATAAAGCAGTTCTGGTAAAGTACAAATCAGGCTTATTTCCAAGCAGCATAATGCAGAAGAGAACTGCCTAATGTAAAAAGCTCCCAGAGGTATTCATGAGTTGCATGTTTATTCTTTATCTTGTGTATGTAGCAGGAGGTGGAAATAATAATGGAGGAAAATAATGGAGGACTCTTTGTAAAAAACTTGTTGTATATCACAGATTTTCTACATATGAAACACAGGCTAAAAAATAGTGTATGAGTTTCTGAATAGCCCTTTACAAATCTCATTTCTCACCAAAGACATATTATTATTAGCTAATGATATAAAGTTTCTGAGAAAAATCTCTCCAACAGCAACTTGCCTAATATTTATAGATGTGAAAGTGATTCATCTTGCCTTTGATAGAATTATTGCTGAATAGTAAGGGAGATGTATATAGTGGACTTTCTGTGAGGAAATGACTTGGTTTGTATATCAATTCTTGGATGTAAACACTGAAATATGCTTTCTCTTTTATCAACCCTAGACTCTTGCCAAAGATATTAAGGAAATGTCTGAAGAAATGGATAAGAACAAGAACTTGTTTTCCCAAGCATTTCCAGAGAATGGTGATAACCGAGATGTTATTGAAGAGACTTTGGGTTGTCTTTTGGGCCGGTTATCCTTGTTAGACTCAGTAGTGAATCAGCGATGTCATCAGATGAAGGAAAGACTTCAGCAAATACTAAATTTCCAGGTAAGACATTATCAAGAGACACTTGACCATTCTCTAGCTATATTCGATAATAAGCAGGATGTCTTAATGAGGTATGATATAAACCTTTTTTTTTTCCCCGCAAATGTACCCTGAAGAGCAGGAACATTACAGAAAAACAAGGGAATAGAACCTTAGGATTAGAACACTAAGAGTTTTATGTTCCTAGAAATGGAGTGTTGAGAAGACCAGCCAACCAAACTAAGGGCTGAAAGGGACTTTATATTCAACCAATAAGTCATACAACTATAGTTATAACTTCCAGTTGATAATAGTGAAGCGTAAAAACATATGACCAAAGAAACATCAGGAAGTGACACAGTACAGAACCCCAGACTCCAGTGCATAGGAGCCATTGAAAGTGACCATGGCCTAGTTACTTCTACCTGTGTTAAAAATGTACAGTGACTTCCCAATCCTAACTCTGGAGACTTCGTGCCTTTCAGCCCTAGACTAGAGTTCTGATGCCAGCTGAGTAATTGTCTGCTTATGAAACTTTTCCTTTGACTGTGAACTTCAGCAAATGCAAAAAGCCACTGATAAACTTTGAGTTGATTTTAATGCCTAATAAAAAGCATTCTTCAGGAATACTTAAGTTTTAATTGAGCTATATTTTCAACAAACATACAAGATTTATAAAATAGATACATGTAATTAGGGCCTAGAGTTTGGTACAAATTTTGATTTGTAAAAAATTACTGTTAAAATGTCCAGAGTAGCATCAGACAAGAAACAGGGGGGTTTCTAGACATTCATCTAGAGGGACAAATTATCGTTGCTTTCCAGCAGTTTGTATTCTTAAAAACTACAAAGTAAAATTATCAGAAAAAATTGTGTATCGTTTTGTTATTCACACAAAAAATTCACACATATTATTGTCTTCAATCTTTACAACATACCTATTAGCTAAGCATTGTTCTAATATTCATTTGCAAAGTTAGAAGAAAAAAATTAAGGATAGTCTCTAAAACCAACCATCTTGGGTTCAGATTCTGGCTTTGTTACCTACTGCTCTATATACCCTTAGCTGCCTTAGTGTCCTCAGCTATTAAGCCACACCCATAGTAATTGTCTCTTGGGATTTTGTGAGTATAAAGTTAGTTAAAATGTGTAAAATACTTTGAACAGTGTCTGAAACATAGTAAGCACTCAGTAGGTTTTGTTATTGTTGTTAATAGTAGTATTCATTATAACACATGTAGAATCTGAAACCAATATAAAGGTTCACTTACTTCTCCAAGACTATTCAACCACCAAAGGATCACCTGGGTGGCTCAGTCGGTTAAGCATCCGACTTTGGCTCTTTCCATGATCTCATGGTTTGTGAGTTCGAGCCCCGCGTCAGGCTCTGTGCTGACAGCTCTGAGCCTAGAGCCTGCTTCAGATTCTGCATCTCCTTCTCTCTCTGCCCTTCCCCAACTCGCACTGTCTCTCTCTCTCTCTCTCTTTGTGTTTCTCTCAGAAGTAAATAAACATTAAAAAATTAAAAAATTAAAACTAGAGCCAAGAGTTGACTCAAGGAATATTTTTATGTTTTATATTGTTAGGGTGCCAACAGGGGATATGGAGAATAGTATTCCTATTCAAGATATATTTTGAAGGCAGAATCAATAAGGGTGCATTTGTGTGTGGTTTAGATATGGAGCATGTGAAAAAAGGGCACCGAGAGGCTCAGGTTGGCAGGTCTGGTGGATAGCAGTGCCATAGACCAATGGGCAAGACTGCGTCACTGGCTGGACATAGATGGGCTATAGAATTAAGATACTCAGGTGAAGAATCACAGTACACATTTGGCTATCAAGTCTGTGGCTTAGAGGAATGGCCTGGACTAGATATGTGTGTAGGTTATGTTGGGTAGTACATAGAGAGGAAAGCATATTCCACTTGGAATCAGAAAAGTTGGGGTTGATTATTTGGGTATTTTGTTTTGGATGTGAGATCTGATTGCATGTTCAGGTATACTCCATCTGTCTAAAATCAGCAAAATTGTTGGGCAACTTATGGAATCTTGTTTCCTTACTCTAAAATTCACCTTGCCCAAAATAATAGGCCGAGTTTCAACAGCATTCTGGTCTATCAGCCATGAGCGAGGGGGTTTGAAAGTGCAAATGTGTGTATCACTCAGAAGCATATTTCCCTTTTCAAATTACATTTGCTATGATAGTGTGTTTAGTACTTTAAAATTTTTATTGGTAATTATAGCCAGTCAGAGTAAAATATGAACTAAGCATGAACACTCTGGAACTGATTTTCCGTAGAGAACCAAGAGGAGAACATGTAATCATGAAATTCTCTTTAAATCATGTTCTCTATTTTTCTCCTGCCAACAAGTTTCTACTTGTTGGTGGCCAGCTCATGAACAACAACTGACATTTCAAAATGTTTGTGTTCCAATTTAATGGAAAGAAATAGTTCCAGGGCTAGTGTAATTAAAGGTCAAGTCACAAACCATTGTGTTTTACTTTGCACCAAGCACCTGGTATATTGTCAGTGCTCAGAAGTTAATGGAATGATATGCCTTTGTTTTCCATTTAACTTTTGAGTATTAGCTTTTGCCAGAATGTGAACATTATCCTATACTCATGGACAATCTGGAAGTATGTGTTGATGTAATGTAAATGTATCTTATCTCCATGGAATCACAACAAGTCAGTTATCAACTGTTCTGTTAAAAAAAGTTTTTGCCTATAGACTTAACCCCAAATAAATTTAGTGGACATTTTTATAATTGAATATTTTAAGTTATTTAAAAACTGAAAAAATGAAAGAATTCTTTATTAAATGGGTGAGGCAGCACATAAAACTTGAAACCTTCTGTATACCTGTTTGTCAAAAAGCAAGAGTCCTGCCTCTTTATGTCCTACAAGCAATGCCAATGACTGTACAATAAAGCTTGTGATGTCTGATATGTGTGCAATGTAGACCTACCTTAACTGTCCTGCTGTGTTCCACGTGTAGTAACAAAAAATGGTTACAGTCTTTGGATTTTCATTTTTCAGAAAATGTCAGCATTCATATGGTTATTAATACCTCCTAAAGTCTTTTATTTAGTAATTTTTAAATCAGTCATATTATCTGCCTTACTGTCTTCTTGACTGGCTCCTGCCGGTAATTAGTGAGGCCTCCAGAAATGTGAACTCAGTTTGCCATTACCTTGAGTAGAGTAAAATTAAGGCAGAAAATATGCTATTAAATGTGTAAACATGATGCGCAGGAAATATATCCGCAATCTTCGTTTCTTTCTTTTTTTTAAGTATTTATTTGGGTACTCTCCATACCCAATGTGGGATTCAAACTCACGATTCTGAGATCAAGTCACAAGGTCTTCCCACTGAACCAGCAGGTGCCCCCACAATCTTCATTTCTAACTCATGATATATTATTTACATTTATCTACTCATTTAGAAGAACTGCGTTAATGTTCCAAGTATATGTAGCTAGTAAAGACTTTTTCTTTTGAATCTGTTCAAATGAATGGAAAACATCTTTTCCTAGGCCTACAAACAGATAAATATGTCATCGTTCTAATGGCCCACATGGCCTCCCCCTGAGCACAGTTAAATAATACAAACAATGCTGTAATTCATAAGCAGAAACCTTGTTTCTGGCATTTTTTCGGGGCTGTTATAACAGTCTCCTAGTGAATCCACAACTAGGTTTGCAGACTGGTTTGGGTTTTGGTGAGTGACAATTATTCCTCTTAGGATCTAATGCTTTTTTCCAAGGTTCATGTTCAGTGTAATTTTTTTTTTCTTTTTTCTTTTTTAAAATTTTACTGCATAATTCACTCACTGTTTTGTTTTCTAGCCTTGAATTTTGTGTTACAAGGCTGGCACACATCCTGAAAGATGTTTTTTCTTTCTTGATGTGATTATCCTTCTCCTTGTAGATGGTCAGATTGTTGCATCTTGATGATGTGTCCTCATATATGTATCGTCAGCTCCCGGTGAAGGGGACATGATGAGTCTGACCTCATCCTCTGCCAAACAGCCAGCCCATCATATATGTTTGCTGACCAATAAGAAACAGAAGCTTATTTGCTGACATTTTAGGGAGAAAAACTAGAAATTGTATCATCCCAAGTTTGTTCCAATTCATTATTCCCTGTAGAACTGAGCACCAAAATTGTGATCGTTATCTTTCTTTTCGTATAACTATAACACAACATAAATATATTTGGACTTTCAAGTAAGTAATCTTTATGAACAAAAGCCTTTGCTAAGGTCTTTTTGTGTTGTCTTTTCATATGTCTTTGGTCATCGTGGATAAGATTTATTTTCTACATTTCTGGGTGGCTTTTTATAAGCTTGTGCAAATTCTCTGAAAATAAGATAAAAAAGGAAGTGAGAGAGTGAATGAGGGGAGAGGGGGAAAAAGGAATTATAGTATTCTTAAGAATCACATTTTTTCCCAAATAAGGGTAACACCTATAGGTGGTTTTAGTAAATAGAAGTCTTTAGTGTGATATTTCCACTACAGTGTTTAAATGTACACCTTTATTTCAAACATGTCAAGAAGATTAGGGTGACTAGTATTGCCTTTTATTTGCATACCCAATTTCCATTTGTGTTATGTTGGAAACGGTAAATTCTTTAAAAGCCCATTTAACACTTTAAGATAAATTGTCACCAGTTTTTTTTCCTTCCCACAGGACAGTATTGTTTCTTTTGGGCATTAAATTCCTACACCTGTATGTGATTTCTAAGAATGCGTGTAATATTTACAACTGTTTCGGATTCCCTGTTAGACGTGTTAATTCTCCCTATTTACTTTCCTCTTTAGAATGATCTGAAGGTGCTGTGTACATCACTGGCCGACAGCAAATACATCATTCTGCAGAAACTGGCAAATGTGTTTGAACAGCCCGTGGCAGAGCAAATTGAGGTACTTACACAGAAGAGTGAATGCAGAGAGGAAATCTGATTTACTAAGACATTTCAAATATTGTATGAAAGATTAATGGCTCATTACAGCATTTTTGTTGGTCATGCATTTTGTCTTTAAGTGCTGGGTTTGAGTGACTGGCCAGGTTCCGTGGAATCTGTCCCTCGCTTCTGTATGGAACTAGGGAATAGGAGATGGCTAGAGGTGTCAGTGACAGATGCTGACCCGAAGAAGTTTGCCACCTAACACTGAGATTAGACATGAGCCTCAAAGACCTAGGACAGAAAGTCAAACTGTCCTGGGGTGATTCCAATGAAGCACTAATGGACATTCAGAAGAAGGGCAGATTGCCTCCAGCAGGGTAGGATCGGGGGAATTTTGTAAAGGAAAATTTGAACCAGACTGAGAAGTCTGGGCACACAGAGACTGGGAAGAAAGATGTCCAAGTAAAGACGACAGCAAGAACAAAGGCATAAATGTTAGACAATTCAGAGCGCTTCTGGAGAAAAGCAAGGAATCCTATTTAGCTGACTTTATGATGAATGAAAACAACGGAGGGGAAATAAGTTTGGATGAGTACATTTGTGGCAGCTTGTAGATTCTTTAGCATGTCAGAATATTTGGACTTTCTTCACTTTTCTCTGAACTTTATTGATTGCATATCTCATTAGTTAAAAAGATCAGCACACACCACAAGTATTTGTGTGTTTACTTATTTATGAGTTATAAGCAGGTACTGTGTTAGAAAGCATACACAAAAATGAAAATTCAAAAGAATATGGTTGAATATAAATGAAAGACATAGCGTTTCACCCTCACAAATCATCTCATACACTTTTTTGGGTACTTGCGCTCACCTTGGAGACCACTGGCAGTGAAGAGTCACTGGGGATGTTTGAAGGTGAAAGTGAATGTCAAGGCCAGATCCTGCTCCTGGATGGTGGACAGGACATTGCCAGGTCAGGAAGCAAGATACACCTCAAGAGGCTTCACTGAGCTTTACTGATGAGAAGGAAGGAGAATTCTAACTAGTGTGATGTCACTGAAAACAAGGAGGAGAAAAGAAATGGAAAGGATGTTATGTATAGTATCTCCCATTTCATAAGCTAAATAATTTGAAAAGTGTATGTTTTAATGGAATTTCTTAACCTAATTTCAGTAGACCTCTAAGGGTTCTATGAGTAGACTACAGAGAATTATCCGTGATACAGATCCCCTGAAATATTTCTCTAGATAGAAAGCTAGATCTATCTGTCCATCCATGGGAGACATCACCTAAAATAATTTGCAATACTATATGTGAATGTCCATTTTTCTCGATCATAATTTCATCTGTTTTTTTAAATCCCTCATTTTCCCCAAATTAAAAAGCATTCTTCTGTGTCCTATCTTCTACCTAAAAGGAACTTTTTAAAATTTATACTTTTTAAAAATTTTTTGGCTTTTAACATACCTGATTCCAAAAAAAAAAAAAAAAAGATTTCAGCAACTATAGTGATGGTTTTCCTTGAATTTCTTTTTTTTTTTTTTAATGTTTATTTTATTTTTGAGAAAAAGAGAGACAGCGCGCAAGCAGGGGAGGAGCAGAGAAAGAGGGAGACACAGAATCTGAAGCAGGTTCCAAGTTCTGAGCAGTCAGCACAGACCCCAACGTGGGGCTCAAACTCACAAACCGTGAGATCATGATCTGAGGCAAAGTCGGTCGCTCAACTGACTGAGCCACCCAGGCGCCCCAATTTTCCTTGAATTTCTAATGTGAAATATAGGACATGTATGATCACAAGTAACATTTTTTACTAATTATTGACCAACATCACTAAAGTGAATTCCACAGATAAAAATAAATAACTATACCATTTTTTTGAATAAGGGGAAAGCTGAATAAGGAGGAAAATGTGCTAATTCCATCCTACCCTCGGTTAAAAAGGTAATAATAGCAGGAGGCATGAGAGTGACACCTCTCGGTATATTCATCTTTTGAGCCATGTCATTCTGATCTTGAACAGACATGTCCCCATAAGCCTGACTTCCAGGGACCTCCCTTTACCATTATTCTGAGAATTTCCATCACTTCTCCCTCTGTTGGATCTTTTCTTTTCTGAGTCTCAAGTCTGTCTTTATTGTGTGGCTTCCTTGTTTTGTTAGTACATATCCTTACTAAGAAAGGATGCATACTGGATACATTTTTTGATAGTTTGCGTATCTGAAAATGTTATTATACTATGTTCACACTTTACTGATAGCTTGGCTCACTATAAAATTCTTGCTTGGAAATCAGTTTTCTATAGAGTCTTGAGGCTTTTGCCTCATTGTTTTCTAGCTTCTGGTGTTGGCTTGAGGAACCTAAAATTGTTCTGATTCCCAAAGATGTCACAGTGGCACTCCTGGGAAAGGGTCTGTTTTATCCACTGGGCTGGGCATTCCGTAGGCTATTTTAACAGCTTTCCTCTTTCCGTCTGGAAAGTTGTCTAATGATTGATTTAATATTTTTTATTTCTCCATTTGATCTGTCTCCCTTTCTGAAACTCTTTTTATGCAGATGTTGGATATTCTGGTCCAGTCTTTTAATTTTTTTTGTTATTGTTGTTAAGAGATATTTTGCTCTATATTTTGGAAGACTTCCTAGATTTCAACTCTATACTTTTCTATGGGAGTTTTGTATTTCTGCTCTCATGTGTTTAATTTTCCCTGAGCTCATTTTGGTCTCTGAACAATCCTTTATTCTGTTCTTTTTCTAATAGATGCATTATCTTTTGTAGGCTCTCTGGATAGATTATGATTTTTTGGCTCAAGTTTTATTTTTCCTGTATGGTCTGTCTCCCTCCAGCCTGCTTTTATTTGTTTGTTTACTTTAGTCTCCATCTTTTGTGTTAGAGGCTTCTGAGATTATGGAAATCTTTGTTGTCTCTTCACATTTAGGATGGAGAACTAAACAGCTGACAGAGAACTTTGTGTATGGATGTGGCTTGACAGTTTTGAGAATTACTGAATTGTGTGGGCTATTTATCAGAAAATCCAGGCTGCAGTACTCTAGAAGATGCCAGGGCTCCCCATGTAGCTTTCTGTGGGCATTCAGTCATGTATCTCTCTGTTTTCCATCAAGTACTCAAATCTGCAACTGGTTCCCCCTCATTCCAGAGACTATCTGTTCCACCTTCTCTAGAAAATGAACTCCCTATCTTTCTCGGGGAAGGAAAGGGGCAGTGTGGATTGAGAAAGGGGCTCTGGGAACATAACTGCTCTTTAAGCAGCTTTTTTACCAGCCCTCTTTGTTTGGCTCCCCATCCTACCCACCCGGAGTTCTAGAGACTCCTGCTGCTATAAGCCTGGTAATGTAGATCTCCTGTGAGTTTAGGATTCGTCTTTCTCAGATTTCTTGCTTTAAAAAAAAAAAAAATTAATGTTTATTTCCTTTTGAGAGAGAGAGATACAGAGTGTGAGCAGGGGGAGGGGCAGAGAGAGATAGATGAGAGGGAGGCACAGAATCAGAAGCAGGCTTCAGGCTCCAAGCTGTCAGCACAGAGCCCGATGCGGGGCTCGAACCCACGAACCGTGAGGTCATGACCTGAGCCAAAGTCCAACACTTAACCCACTGAGCCACCCAGGCGCCCCACACTTTCTCAGATTTCTTAAGTCAATTATCATGTATCCTGAATTCCAGCTTTCAAAATTTTGCTGGTACTGTCTTCTTTCCTGTTTCTTTATCCTTGTAGATTTGGGTGGGTGGGGGGAGGCGGGTAAACAAAATATTTGCTGTTTGTAGAGGGGATTCAGGAAAGGGAAAGCAAGATGCATATGTTTCATCTGCCATCTGGAGTCCATGTTCTTTTCATCCTTCAGGGCAACTGACGTTGTGTTTCTTGCAAAAGTCTACTTAGCCTGCTCCAGGATCCAGTGCTGTCTCCCTTCTCCAAACTCCTCTAACAGGGATGAGTTACCGCGAGTTGAGTACCTGATTGGATTCACCCTTGTTTTGTTTTGCTCTGTTTACTCTGGCTTCCTAACCAGACTGTAAGCTCCTTGAAGGCCTGGGTGAGAGCGTGTTCCACTTCTTCAGACCTCACACTGGGAAGAGAAGGCTTAGCACCAGGGGCCACTGTAATAGCTGTTGATTGCTTGCTTTTCCACTAAGCAGAGAGTAAGCTTTTCCTGACCACGTTGACATATTGTCCTCTTGCCTTGCTGAATCTCTCTCCAAGGATGCTTAAACTGCATTTCAGGAGACCAGAACCTGTTCCCCTAGAAAATCTTGGGCAAACACCTTTGCTAACCATGTCCTAAGGCATGCTTCTCTTTTAGGTGTTGCTGTTCACAAATTCCCTTATTTGTTTAAGAAAGCCATTGTTCTCCCAACCCTCCACACGAAGTCCCTCCTGCCTCCTTACCTGTAAGTCAGCTGACTGTGGTGTAACAAAGGGCCTCCTTCTCTTTTCTGTATACTAGATGGTCATGGTTTTATGCTGTATTGAAAGGAGTCTTTTTGTAGGCATTGAAAAAGTTTGATGTGAAGGCAAGAACAAATAGATATAATAATCACATTGTGCGTGGGGAGTTGTGGGAGTTCTAATGAAATTTCATAAATCTTACACAGGCAATGCAACAGGCTGAAGATGGGCTAAAGGAATTGGATGCAGAAATCATTGAATTAAAAAAGCGTGGTGACAAGTTGCAGATTGAGCAGCCTTCCATGCAGGAACTGTCCAAACTTCAGGTATGGTTTTCTACTAATAGCATTCAGCTTCGATGATACATCCTAACTGGATATCAAGAAAAGAATTATTTTGTTTATTTTCTTGGTTTCTCTCCATAAAATTCATGTCATTTCATCCCTAATCTTTGTCCTAAATATGGTGAAAGTTTCAGAAAATAGAAAATTTTCTGCAACTTTCACCGTATTTAATGCAATGAAATAAATTGTATTCTCATACTTCCAAGATTCTTTTTCTGATATTTGCTTTATTATTATTCCAATGGCTAAGCATTGTGGTATAGGGTAGTTGTGGCATATTATTTTCTACTCTAGAAAATATAAGAATTATAAATCCTACCTAGAAAAGTTAAAAGAGGGATATTTACCCTGTATTATAGTCTACCTGAGAAAACTGTTTTAAAGGCAAAAAATGCTCAAACTAAGACTTTTTAGAAAGTAATTTTTCTCAGGTGTTCAAAACTATAGTTAATCTTTCATACATGTTTGAATGGGAGAAAGCATTTCAATTCCAGAACAACAACAAAAAAATTAAACTAGAATGTAGTTGAGATCTCAGCAGCGTTCCCAGCTTCCTCCTGGAATAGGAAATGATTTGGGCTTAATTGGCTTTCTTAGATTAGGCAAAAATCCGGCCCCCGGGGGGTGGTCGGGAGAACCTGGGATATTAGACCGGCAAACTTGAGCATTTGATGGGCAACAGAGTTAAATTACATTAAGAAAAAGTGATACACACATGTTAACTTTTCTCCGCATGCTTGTTACAGAGCTGTTGGGGATTAATAGCATTAACTCCAGCACAGGGTCACAAGTTCTTCCTTTTTTGAAAATAAAATAGCTCTTATTTTAAAAAGAACATTTTTATTTTAACTGTCTTCATTCCATTATCTCACATTTCATAATGTCACTAGCCCACAGCCCCCACTTTGCACTTAGACGGTTTTCCAACAGTGCTTAAATGTCAGGTGTAAGAGTCAAACGTCATAGTTGTAAATAGGCATTAAAGTTGAACTTTTCCAGATTGAACCATTTTGGCCCGCGAAACCTTAATATGATACGTTAATCGGGTCCATATGGTTCAAATAAATTTTGTTTGGTGTATCATCATCTCCTAAAATGTCTTTCCAGTTTAAATAGTTATTTATTTACTCCACCACATTTGGCAAAAACATTGCCTTTTTAAGTCCTAAAGTCCTTCTGCTCACATTAACCTCCTCTGTTTCCCTAGCTCTTTATTTAGGGAATAGTCCAAAATCTGATTATTCTGTAGCAGACAAAATATGAAAGATGCTACAGTCAATGACTCTAACACTATGTAAATGTTAAGAACGTTATAAAAAATTAGAATTACGTTTACATGTCCCTCAGCCACACAAACAACTTTTCAACATTTCAGCCCCACGTCGCACCATAAACTCTTGACATCCTGAGAAGAGAGCTGTCGAATCTACCTCCTTTTGAAGGAAGTTTTCGAAGAGGCTCATGAGAAAGGCAGGCAGAGCCTTTCATACAGAGCATCACCATCAATCAGATACCTGAAGGAGTATTTTTGGTTGGGTTGTGGTCTTGGGAGGGAGTATGCTTTTCAGAGAAGGGCCAGCACATGACCTGAGAGTGAGTATCACGGTCTCTGTTTCATAGGACATGTATGATGAACTGATGATGACCATTGGCTCCTGGCGGAGTAGTCTGAACCAGAATCTTGCCCTCAAGAGTCAGTACGAAAGGGCCCTGCAAGATCTGGCTGACCTGCTGGAGACTGGACAGGAGAAGATGGCGGGTGACCAGAAACTCATTGTGTCTTCCAAGGAGGAAATTCAACAACTGCTTGACAAACATAAGGTAAAAAGGGATGGGGGGGGGGGGGGTGAGGTGGGGGGGTATATAGTTGCAAAAGCATGTTCTCAATCACTGTTATTTATATATATATATATATATATATATATATATACACACACACACACACACACATATATATATATAGTAAAATAGTAAAACCTATTATTATCAATCTTTTATATAAGAGTTCCTCCTTGCATAAATTACTCTTTAAAATTAAGCAACAAATGTATGTTCAAACCCATGGGCATTCAGTAGCCCAGGAAAATTATAGAGGATAGGTTTCTATAATTTTGTGAGTTAAAAAGAATACCAACGTTCCTAGTAATTTTAATTATCACTTCCTCACTAGTATTAGCCAGGCTTTCTCCTATCATAAATTACAACCAGTGGGAAACTTGGGGACTTCCTTCGAAGTGCCCAGCTTCCTTCTTAATTCTGCTTTTGTCCTCTGTGTCTTTTATGCCCGTTTATTCCTCTAGTCCTAGGTGTTTTCTCTGCCTTCTAGAAGTTGCCCTGGACAAAGGCTCCTCTCTGTGCCCTGGGAATGCAGAGCTGCCCATTCAGCTGTGGGATGGGGTTTCTGTCTCTTACGTGTATCACTCAGTTCCTCTGGCCCTTAAGCACATGCTCCTCTGGTTGCTGTAGGCCTCCAGAGTTTATTCTTGGGGACAGTGAGTCCTCTTACTACATGATCAAACCTGGGGGGCCTGAGATTGCCATGTTCCATGGCCAAGCTCAGGTTAGACACTACTCCTTAATAAAGGAATGCCTGTTTAATGTGCACACAACAAATAACTCTTGCATTATTAAAATGATTACAGAAAGAAGAGTTTGCCAGTCTAGAAACCCAAACTCTCAGACTGTAGGAATGTCATATGCATGGAAACTTTGAAAATCCCTTTGGATTATAGATAGTTAACATTATGCTAGTTAACATGTAGCTCTTAACATGTGGTGTCTTATAAAGGTAAATTTTTGGGGGGGAGGGGGAATTGCACTTCATGCTCTTTTTCCCAGGGAGTTTTGTCCAAAACTTTGTGATTTATTAAAGCCTTATCATTTGGCTTTGAAAACAT
The DNA here is from genome assembly GCF_018350155.1 of Leopardus geoffroyi. NCBI lineage: Eukaryota > Metazoa > Chordata > Mammalia > Carnivora > Felidae > Leopardus > Leopardus geoffroyi. The sequence continues at coordinate 137,272,910 of NC_059332.1, read as the reverse complement.
TGCTTTAAAGTTCACAGCTGGTTTTCCTCAAATCTTTGACAACAGCAATAAAGTATCATGCTGAGTTATTCCAGAGAGGAAGCTAGGATCAATGAGCATAAATAACAGAGACGTAGGCTCAATAGGTAAAGAACTCTAGAAGGATTTGGTTGCATGGAACAGATAACTCTCCTGGCCATGGGAAGACCATCCAAGGCCATTAGCAGGAGATTGGGTTGTAAAAGGAATATCAGTTTTTGGTGCATGTTGGGCTAAATGACCTCCAAGTTCTCTTCCCACTTGAAGAGTCTATGATTTAATAGTTGTCAGTGAAAAATGAAGATACTGGCTTCTGTTGACCAGACATTTTCTGAGGGAGAGCTCTATAGTGAACATGTTCTATATAGACTGGGTGGTTCAGGGTCCTCACCCACAAAATGGGACCTAAAACTACCTACCTCATGGAATTGTTACAAGGTTAACTGAGTTGGTCAGTAAAGCATTGGTAGAGTTTTAGCATATAGCACACACTAAATATTGTTATCAACTCCCAGCCCTTCAGCCCTGACCACAGTGGAGGGAACAGGACATGGGATGAGCTCTGTCTCCCTCCTCTGGGACCTGTTACACATAAAAAATTAACATTTAAAAATACATTTGTAGGACTGTGCAAGGCCTACCATTCTGTCGTGTGTAAGTATAATAAAAGGGAAATTTAAAACTGTGTAACAGCAATCCGTACATGTCAGGCTGTGCTTGGCAGTGAGTATTGGAGCACAACAAATGCTCTGGGAATTCGGAAGAGTAGAGTTCAAGCCCAACCATAAAGGAAGGAAAGTCATGAATGTGTCAAGTGAGGACATCTTGGGAAGTATGGCATATACACAGAGGCCAAAGAGGGGAGACTGGTTGCCAATGTGTCTGAGGGACAAGGGAGGCCAATTTGTGTGCTGGAGTTAATGAGAGTCTTCCAGATCGTATACAGGGATGAGGCATTTGGAGAGCAGAGGAGTTTTATCAACAGCTGGTCACATCTGAAGGGCTCTGTTTGCGGGGACAGAGTATCTACAGCACATCACATGTCAGTGCACTTGAGGGGAGGGATGAGAGGCCAATTAAGAGACTGGAGTTCCCTTCTCTGCGGGAAGCCATGAGTGCCTACGTGAGGCAGGGTCTTGCAGAGGTGGGAAGATAATGCTCATATATTGCCTGAGTTCCATCAGCTTTTACATGTGAAGCAGCTTTTATTGTAAGGTAGTATATGAATGAGTCCCTGACCTCTTTCTACCTGACAAATTGCAGGAATACTTTCAAGGCCTGGAATCTCATATGATCCTGACGGAGACACTCTTCAGAAAGATAATCAACTTTGCGGTCCTACAAGAAACGCAGTTCCACACAGAACTGATGACACAGGCTTCAGCTGTACTGAAACGGGCTCACAAGAGGGGTGTGGAGTTGGAGTACATTCTAGAGGTGAGACTCCTGATGTAACACCTTTCCTACAGCAGACCCAACTGCAAAGCATACCCTTAATGGAAGATGTATTTATTTGTGCAATTCACCTCAGAATTGGAACTCCCAATTCTCGGAGTCCCTCAGACTCAGCCTCGTGTTCTGTCTTGTTTCCCTTGTATTTCCTATTTATGTTTGGAAAAGGCTGTGCCATGCCATGAGTCAGCTAGATTTATCGAATACTGACTTTGGACAGGGCGTGATGGTATTTGGGGTGTTGACAGTGAAACTAAAGAGTGGCTGATCTTTGCTATCCATTATTGAAAAAGACTTCACATGATTTTTAAGAAGACTTTCCAGTTTCAAATAAAATAAAAATGAGAATTTAGGAGCGAGTGGTTTGGGATTTCTCCTTAGTAGAATGTCTATGCTATATATTTATATTTATTAAATGTTTGTGGTAGCTTTTTTTGTTTGTGAATGTAACATATTTACTTTGCTTTACTACATGAAGTAAACACACCCTGCCCTTTTGCTGAAATCATGCCCTCATCATTACTGTGGTAAAGAATGAAACCACGCATATCAGATGCCTGATATGTTCCAGATGCACCATGTACATTATCATTTCATCCTCATGATGGACAAGATAGTTGTTATTATCCCCATTTGTTTAATGTTATAAATTAAACATTTTTAATGTTATACATGTTATAAATTAAACTTCTCTGAGGTTCAGAGAAGTTTAGTAACTTGCCCACGCTCATACTGCTGGTTGGTTATAGACACCCAAGCACGTTTGCAATGCTTTTCAGGGTCGCCATCTGATTACTTGCTTCAAAGCCATCTTTTGCTTCCCAAAGCAAACCAAACACAAACATCTCCAACTAACTATGTATTTTTTATTTTTTAATTTGTTTTGAGTGAGAGAGAGAAAGAGAGAGCAGAAGAGGGGCAAAGAGAGAGGAAGAGAGAGAATCCCAAGCATCAGCTCAGAGCCTGACACAGGGCTTGAACTCGAACTCATGAACCATGAGATCATGACCTGAGCCAAAATCAAGAGCGGGGTGCTTAACCGACTTGAGCCATTCAGGCGCCCTTCCAACATAACTTTGAAGTGAATCTGTTGAATGCGTACTTTGCACAAAAAGAAGATCGTGGCTCTTTAATGAGGATTTTTTTTTAATGTTTATTTATTTTTAAGAGAGAGAGAGAGAGAGAGTATGAGTGGGGAAGGGGCAGAGAGAGAGGGAGACACAGAATCCGAAGCAGGCTCCAGGTTCTGAGCCGTCAGCACAGAGCCTGACGCGGGGCTCGAACTCATGGACCGCGAGATCATGACCTGAACTGAAGTCGGACGCTCAACTGAATGAGCCACCTGGGTGCCCCATAATAAGAATTTTTTTAGCTTACAGACTGATACTGTGTTTCTAGACATGGTCTCATCTGGATGAAGACCACCAGGCGCTCAGCAAACAGCTGGAGGTGGTGGAAAGTAGCATCCCAAGTGTGGGATTGGTGGAGGAGAGCGAGGAGAGGCTCATCGACCGGATAACACTCTACCAGGTCAGCGTCCAATGGCATCTCAGTGTGAAAAGTTGCCACATTTCCTTTTGAAACTTCCCTGTGGTTTTAACTGAATCTAAACAAACTTGCAAATATTTTATTAAGTACTTTTACTTTTATTTCAAGCTATTAACATTGTTGAAAGCAGATAGATTTTAAGTATTTGTTTTATAATAGGAACATAAGATCTTTTTTCTTTTTTTTTTTTTTTTCCCCTGTTTATTTACTTTTGATAGAGAGGCTGAGTGTGAGCAGGGGAGGGGCAGAGAGAGAGAGGGAGACAGAGAATTCGAAGCGGGCTCCAGGCTCTGAGCTGTCAGCACAGAGCCTGATGCGGGGCTCAAGCCCACGAACCGCAAGATCCTGACTTGAGCCGAAGTCGGCCATGTGACCAACTGAGCCGCCCAGGCGCCCCCTTTTTTCTTTATTTAATGTGAGATCTCTTTTTGAAAATTCAACTGAGCATTTTCTGTGGTACGTGTTGGTGTCACACTATTCTTAATTACAGCTTGATAGTTTTAAGTGTACCTGAAGTTACTACAGAAAGAAAAAAGAAGGACATCTATACTTAAATATAGGTGAGCCATCTCAACGTTTCTTGGGTGCAAACGGTTGAATTCTGACTAATAGGGAACAGAACATTATGAGCACCAGAGAAACTATAATTCTTGAAGAGAAAAAAAAGTGCATCATCCAAAGTTTTAACCTGGTATTTTCAATCAATTTTAGCATTTGAAATCCAGCCTTCATGAATACCAGCCCAAATTATATCAGGTGTTAGATGATGGGAAACGACTGCTCATATCCATTAGCTGCTCAGATCTAGAAAGCCAGCTCAATCAACTGGGAGAACAGTGGTTGGATAATACCAACAAAGTGTCGAAGGAACTTCACAGATTGGAAACAGTACTGAAACACTGGACCAGGTAATACAATGGCTGTTACACATAGTTTTAGATTAGCGCTGCGGGCTCTTTCTAACACTAGTGGGTATGGGCTTAAAGAAGATAAGGTCCCCCTAGGCACTTAGCTTGTAATTTGGAAAATAAAGGCGAAAACAAAGCCTTCCCTCCCTTAGATTCTTGGACAATTGTATAAACACGCAAGTAGAAGTGGGCAGGGAAGCAGGTACCCAATGCCCCTGACCTTTGAGCTCTGATCCTCCCTTGCCTATTGGCTGTACATGGGTGTTCACAGGAAAACCTTAGAAGGGGACATAGAATGAAAGTATGTTCAAGAAAGTAAGGGCAATGGGAAGTATTCAGGAGAAGTGGAGGGTTGATTTTACATCATGAAATACTCTATTTCTATGCCACCTTTACTTCTAAGAACTTTTAATAATAGTCATCTAATATTTTCTAAATATTCTCATTGTGAATGAGTAGGAGAAAGATACATACTTTTTTTGCATTCAGCTTAGAAATGGGAAAGCTGAAGCTTGCTTCATGTTTAAATTTGAAGGGAATTTGAGAGTGTCCCATGCAGGGCATTATTCTCCCAGACCTGTTGTATCTCTTGTTTTAAAATTGGCCTTGCTGAATAACATGGGTTAGCAGAAAGGAGGTATCAGAGGTTTACTTGATAGATGCATTAATATAATTACAGATATCAAAGCGAATCTGCAGAACTTATTCACTGGTTACAGTCTGCAAAAGACAGGCTAGAATTTTGGACTCAACAATCTGTGACAGTCCCACAAGAACTGGAAATGGTCCGTGATCATCTAAATGCTTTCCTGGTAAGCCTAAGAATCTAAAACATTTGATTCAATTTTATATACTTAGTAAGCCAAGCTGAAGAGAATTTGTCAATGTTAACTATGTGTGGTCAATAATTATGCAAAATACTAGGGTTCAACATTGCCTCATTAAAGTAATTTTCAAGGAATGGCTTCATTGTTGGCTTTCATTCAAGGCAATGGTATACTTTCTTTTCTTTCTTTTTTTTTTTTTTTTTTTTTTTTGGTCCTCTGGAGTGCTTAGCATAACTCCTCTTGAAGACGTATAGAAAAATTGTTTATGTAGTAAATGGTTCTCTTTTCTTAAATTAAAGGTCTAACTATTTAATCCTGATTTGAACATTGCTGCTTCTTTTAGGAGTTTTCCAAAGAAGTGGATGCGAAATCTTCCCTGAAATCATCTGTTCTGAGCATCGGAAATCAGCTTCTTCGATTAAAGAAAGTGGACACGGCTTCCCTACGTTCAGAACTGTCACACATTGACAGCCAGTGGACTGATCTGCTGACAAATATTCCGACTGTACAGGAAAAGCTCCACCAGGTATAGAAATAATCATAGGTTTAATTCATAACCATTGATTTAAGCAGTAGTCAATGGAAAGAGTGCTAATCCACTTTTGCTTTCAAATGGAGATCTGATCTGTCATGGACAGTTTGCCTTTTCTCTCTTCCATTGTTCTGCACACTAAAGGTGAGCTGTTCTACAAAGCCATACCTACAAATGTCATTTCTTCCAAGGACAACTTCTTTAGTGTGTGTGTGTGTGTGTGCGTGTGTGTGTGTGTGTAGTTGTAGTAGAAACTTCATCTGGCCTTGTTTAAACTTTCTTTGTATAATGTGGGTTGCTCCACTTCCCTCATAAAGTGAATAGTTACAAGAATTCAATCACAATGTATTTTCAAGACTTATAATCTCGCCCATAATAGAGCAACTGGCATTCAATAAATTTAAGTACTTCTCTTCTCTGGAAATATACCTCCCTTCCCTGGATCCCAGACAATGTATATTTACCTCTCTTTGATATTCATCACTCTACCAGGTATGATAGCTGTGTTTAATGTTTGGGTCTCATCCCTCCTAGTCAACAACTATATATTTCCAGGAGGGGCAGGAAACATCTCACAATCATCTCTATATCTTTCTGCACCACAAAGAAGTTCATAAATATTGTAAATGATTGCCCTTGTTCCTCCAAATCATTGTAATAAGTAACTGCAAAAACGTATGTTAGATTAAGTAAGATTCATAAATCTAACTATATTTTAGTTAAAGAGTAAGGAAATTGGCCATGCTCTTAGGAATAAATATTAGAGTGCCAAAAATCTAGAAAATGATAGTTTGTAATGTGGTATTTTTCTTTCTTCCTTTAACATTCCTGAGTCATAATACACAGAAATTTTTACAAGATAATTAATAAAATACATCTGTTGAATGTTTTGTAGTTAGGTTTTTTTTTAACTCATAAAACTAGCTATAAAATAAGAATAATATTTCCTTCTTGCTGGTATTTTGATTAATTAGTTAGTGTTTATACAATGTTTATAGTATTGGATGTCAAGTGAACATAAGATGCCTATTATTGTTCATTGTTTGCCTGATGTTTAATGTCAAGCTTGTAATAAGGTTAAGATCCAAAAATGTCATTAAGAAGTGTTATCTCTTTCGGCACGTCAATAAATATTAACGTAGGGTTTTGGGGTTGGCAGAAAGTTGGTTTGAATTTTAACCCTTGTGCATTCCTTCTGTCTCTTACTTGGGCAGCTCCAGATGGATAAGCTGCCGTCCCGCCATGCCATTTCTGAACTGACGACTTGGATTTCTCTCATGGAAAATGTTATTCAAAAGGATGAAGAGAACATAAAAAATTCGATAGGTTACAAGGCAATTCATGAATACCTTCAGAAATACAAGGTAGTGGAATTTTTTTTTTCTTTTAACTTTTCATATTTTAGGACTAGTTCATTCAAAAGAACTCAAAACTCAAATTATGCACATCAGATTTTGGAGTGGATGTTTCATACATAGTGACCAGATAAGGGTACAAGGGTAAAAAAAAAAAAACTGCCTCCCTAGTTGTAGACATAGAAAAGCTGTCCGGTGTGAGGAATAATTTTTAAAAATTTTTTTCAATGTTTACTTATTCTGAGAGAGAGAGAGAGAGAGAGAGACAGAGACAGAGAGGTTAAGCCAGCAGGGGGAGGGCAGAGAGAGAGGGAGACAGGATCCTAAGTAGGCTTCACTCTGTCAGTGCACAGCTCGATGCGGGGCTCGAACCCATGAATTGCAAGATCATGACCTGAGCAGAAATCAAGAGTCGGTCGGTTAATCAACTGAGCCACCCAGGTGCCCCAGGAATAATTTTGAATAAGATTTTGTGTCATTTAAAAAATAATAAAAATAAATGCTATAATTTATGAGTATGTTATAGTGAGGTTAGACAATTTATCCAATTCTACATACATCCTCTACCTAAAATGTATACACATATTTATATTCAATATATTAATAAATTCAAAATTTCATAAATTTTTATGTATTCAAGTCAGTAATTTATACTTTTATAAATTCAGTATGTTCATATATTATATGTATATATTCAATTTCTGATAATAACGAGTTATATAATTATAAGCAGATTGTGTCATTTGGACTAAATCACAGAAATGATAAGATTAAGGTTGTTTAAGGCTTTCCAATTCCTGATAAAATATAAGACATTTATGTGCGTAACCTTGTTTCTTTATTTCCTCCCTTCACTTTTCAGGGTTTTAAGATAGATATTAACTGTAAACAGTTGACAGTTGATTTTGTGAATCAGTCCGTGCTACAAATCAGCAGTCAGGATGTGGAAAGTAAACGCAGTGACAAGACTGATTTTGCTGAGCAACTTGGAGCCATGAATAAAAGTTGGCAAATCCTGCAGGGTCTAGTGACTGAGAAGGTAAGCCACGTGGCCCGTGCTGTCCAACATGCCAAGACCAGAGACGGTCTGTAAAGAAAACTCATTTCACAAGCAGTATAGCTTCACACAGCACACAAACGTTTCTGAAGGGGACACCACTGAACCCCATTGCGCCAAATATTCTTTACTCTCGTTCATGATTTTCTCTTATTCGTCTTCTACTCTTCACCCATTGTACGTTGTTTTACTTTTTTTTTTTTTAATTTTTTTTTTAACGTTTATTTATTTTTGAGACAGAGAGAGACAGAGCATGAATGGGGAGGGTCAGAGAGAGGGAGACACAGAATCTGAAACAGGCTCCAGGCTCTGAGCGGTCAGCACAGAGCCCGACGCGGGGCTCGAACTCACGACCGTGAGATCATGACCTGAGCCGAAGTCGGACGCTTAACCGACTGAGCCATCCAGGCGCCCCTGTTTTACTTTTTTAAAGGTGCCCCTTAACTTCTTTTGCCTTTCCAAGTTGACTTTACTTAATTACCAATACTAGTTAGTCACCGACTTATACTTTATAAGATTTGTTTTTTAATCCTCTATACAATAAGCTGTATCTTAAAAGCTCTTAATTTAGAGGGAGTAGTGGCTTGAGTAACTGGAGGAAATGGTGGCTTGAGTGCCAGTGATTTGATTTTAAAATGAAATTGCAAACTTCATTTCATTATGTGTGTTCAGATCCAGCTGTTGGAAGGCTTATTGGAATCTTGGTCAGAATATGAAAATAATGTGCAAAGTCTGAAAACTTGGTATGAAACCCAGGAAAACAAACTAAAGCAACAGCATCGAATTGGAGATCAGGCTTCAGTTCAAAGCGCGATGAAAGACTGTCAGGTACGTTGCCCGGGGGGCTGACATGCATCTGTCACAGTTTCGTGGCAGGTGCCAAAGGAGTTTTCTGGCCCTGGGAGCTGAGAGTTAACTACTGAAAAAAGTTGTATTTGGTAATGAATTTCTCTGATTATGTGAGTTTATGAGGTTTTTTTTTTTAACTATTATGTTTTTCACCTATTTAAAATAATTTGAAATTATGAGAATCTTGAGACACGCTCTGAGGTGGACACAGTGCTACCAACTCCCACATGCTGCTCATCAGATTTAATAATTAAACATTTTGACATATTTTCCTGAATTACTCCTTTTCTTAAATATTTTATAGTGAATCCCAGACATCATGTCATTTGATTCCTGCATGCTATAATACACATCTCTAAGAAGTTGACATTTTCATACATAAACATAACATCCTTACCACCACAAAAACTTTGACAATAATCCCTTAATGCTATTCGATGCTCAGCTCATAACACTGTCTCTACAATTTTCTTTAAAACGTCTTTTTTTTTTTCCAGTTAATTTGTTCACATAGGGATACAACAATGTCCACATGCCACATTTGTTATTAGATCTCTTAAGCCTCCTCAGTATTTGTTAATAAAACTAACTTGTTGCAGAATGTGTAGACTGGTCCCATGTTCAGGATTAGCCTGTGGACTTCCTTTAAGATGTCCTCTGTATCCCCTGTATTTCCCATAAATGGGCGTTAGCGCTAGAGGCTTGACTGAGTTCTGTTTTCAACTCTAAGGAGCAGAGGGCTCCTCAGACAACAGCGTTACTTTCTCCCACGTCCTCTGGGAAGCTCCAGCAACATCCGCTCATTTTATCCTTAATGGTGAGAGTCTCTCCTGCAAGTGGAGTGAACATGCTCTAAATGGTTTCCAGTGACTTAGGAACACTTAATATTTGCTCAGGTATTCTTGTTTATGCAAAAGAAATGTGAGTTATTGCAGGTGATGCTGTAATAAAATTTTGAAATAATTCAGTGATTTCTAATACACGGAGCAGCTGTGATGGTTCTCTGTAGTGTTTCCCAAGAACAGCCGAAGACTCAACTATAAAGTCATTCTACAGGAACGCACCTTTCCCCAAATCTTGTTTTTATATTGTAGACTCCAAAAAGAAAGGCCTTTCATAACACTCTTCCTTCCAACTGGCAATTTTTTCTGGGGGCAGATGTAAAGAAAGATCTATTTAAACTCTCAGTCAAAGCTTTTCCATTTAGAAACGGAAGAGCAGATACCTTTGTGCTGGGCTGACGCGCTAATGGATTGTAATTTCCAGCGTGCATAAATACGGCAGAACCAACGTATAGAGAAATACCCTGAAATTAAAAATATGCTTCTCATCAGAAGATGGGTGTATAAAAGACTGAAGACCAAAATTATGCCTCACCTAGCCTCATAGCATTTCCGGGTTTCCAGGGGCCAGTTGTGTTTCTAATTTTGGCCATCAATTTTTGTATATCAAAATGCGCCAAAAAATCCAGAATTTCACAATTTTACTTCGAGGGATGAGAAGTCTGACCTCTTAAGCTCCTGAGTGTTTCCATTAAAATGAAAAGATAATTAGCAAAATTAGTGCTTCTTTGTTCTATCATTGTGATAAACTTTACTGTTAGAAGTGAAATAATGCATTAACTTTTCCTTTTTAAAAAAATTCATCTTTAATTTTTATTGATTTTTCAGAGGGAAAGAGCATGAGTTGGGGAGGGGCAGAGGGAGAGGGAGACACAGAATCCGAAGCAGGCTTCAGGCTCTGAGCTATCAGCATAGAGCCTGACACAGGGCTTGAACTCATAAACCATGAGATCATGACTTGAACGAAAGTTGGGCGCTTAAGTGACTGAGCCACCCAGGTGCCCCTAGCTTTTCCTTTTTACTTCTTTCTCTCCTACTTTTTTTTTTAAGTTTTTTTTTTTTTTTAACATTTATTTATTTTTCAGACAGAGACAGAGCATGAACAGGGGAGGGACAGAGAGTAGGTAGACACAGAATCTGAAACAGGCTCCAGGCTCTGAGCTGTCAGCACAGAGCCCGACGTGGGGCTCAAACTCGGGAATGGCTTAAGATCAATGACCTGAGCTGAAGTCAGATGCTTAACTGATTGAGCCACCCAGGCACCCCTTTAAAAAAATTTTTTTTTAATGTTTATTTATTTTTGAGAGAGACAGAGACAGAGCACAGGCGGAGAAGGAGCAGAGAGCTCCTGTTTCTTTTTCATCTCATTAATGTACTTTTTGCCTGCCATTTTCCATTTTGCTTTTTTTTCATGACCGTACCTTTTATTTAACAGAGATGTTACTACCAGAAAACGAAGCGGAGTTTTGGCCAAGTTTTACTCCTTTTCGGACCCAAATTTGAGTCTCTCCCGGAAGGTCACACAAGGCAGTGTCAGGAGGGAAAGCTTGAAATGTGGCTTAAAGAACTTCACACCAATGCCAATTAGCGATTTCAAATTTAGTCATTTTTTTTTTTTTGAAACAAAGAACAGAATGACAGTAACCCACGCAGTTATTTTGGGGCATCACGTATAAATCACCACAGCTTAACGGCAGGTTCTATTTGGCAGTACCATAAACCTTGATAAAAATTTATTGTCATTTTTGAGAAATTGTTCCTCTGGACCAAAGTGTGATGTTCAAGCCAGCAGACTTAAATCGGTGACTGGATTCAACCTTTATTTTGTTTAGAACATCTTGAATACTTTCCCACTCTTTCAGAGGTGATTTATTCATTTAAACCAACATAAAAAATGATACTTATGAATTAACTCAAGTTAAGAATGATTTATTATAGCAAAAAAATGTTAGGTTTGGCTTCTTTCGTCAGTGATCAGAAACAGAATCATCTTTTAATTATTATTGAAAGGAAAGGAAAACACACTTTCATTTTGCACAAAATATATATTTCAGTCCTGTTTCCTTCCTGGATTTTGCTTTTATGCCAACATAAATGTGCAGGGCATTTTAGGGATGTGTTTTGAAGCAATGGGTCATTCATTTAATATTGCTCACTAAAAAAAGTTAACATCTATGGGTAAATAAGGATAAATTTATTTCCAATGGTTGGATTTTAGAATCCTATTAGAGACATTATGGTTAATCTTTTAAAGAAGTAGAGAGAGAAATCCTTAAATAGTGAAATTAATGGTGTTTTCTATACTGCATAGAGGACCTATAACCCTAGTAATCATTATATTCATTCTCTGGTTAAAGAGAATCAAAGCTGTCAAAATATTGACAGAATGATGAAGTGGAAATGAAAGAACAATATTAAAAATGAAAGTGATCTCTTCAGGCTACTAATTGCATGAATTTCTAATTACTACATCAAGAAAAAAATAGCTTCATGATAATTAAGGAGAGAAAAATAAATAAATTGGTACTGACTCATGGCTGATTACCAAATAGTTGACTATAATAATACTATCCTATGTGAGCCAAGTTTTTAACAGCTTTAAAAGACATTCCATATATTCATTATATATATTTCATATATATTATTTTAGAATTTTCTTCACTTTAACCTCCATGGCTACATACCTACATATCTAGTTCTTTTTTTTTTTTCATGTTTATTAATTTTTGAGAGACAGAGACAGAGTGCAAGTGGGTGAGTGTCAAAGAGAGAGGGAGACACAGAATTCGAAGCAGGCTCCAGGCTCTGAGCTGTCAGCACAGAGCCCGTCGCGGGGCTGGAACTCGTAACTGTGAGATCATGACCTGAGCCAAAGTCGGATGTTTAACTGACTGGGCCCAGAATTCCATTCTATTGCATGTCAGCCTAGGACTGTGTAACTTTTCCAACACCAGGATATATGATTTTAAGAACATAAATCGTGTTATTATTTTTCACATATATTTCTTTCCTTCTGACTCCTTAAAAAAACTTACCTGGTGCTATGTCTTTATCTAGTAGGTAATCAAATTTTGCTTTTTAAAAGTTATGCTAATTTATCTTGGAATAAAAGGACTATTTTAAAAATTTAATGTAGGAACAAGTAATGCTGTGTGATAATGCTCTCCTGAAAATGACAAATTTTTTGTATCAATAAAAAATTGCGAGGATATGAGACTGTAATGGCTCAATTTCAGTGGACCGCAGAGTTCCGTAATAGAACAATTTAAAGTGACTGTTTTTAATCTCTCAGGATCTAGAAGATTTGATTAGAGCAAAAGAAAAAGAAGTAGAGAAAATTGAGCAGAATGGACTTGCTTTGATTCAGAACAAGAAAGAAGAAGTCTCTGGTGTTGTCATGAGCACGCTGCGGGAGCTCAACCAAACCTGGGCAAATTTAGACCACATGGTAATAACTGCTTGCAGAGACCTGACATTAAGACCATGTTTTTCTTCTCATGTCCACATGTGTCATGGGTTTTGGTTTTCCTGAAATAGCTGAGTAGTTACAGAATATCAACCTTATCTCTTTGTACCAAGTCTGCTTTATTAATCTCCCTTAAAAAAAAAAAAAAGTCTAGCTTTGGATATTTCCTATAACAGACATTATCATGAACATTACTGTCTTAATAGTCTCATCCATTCCCATGTCCATAGATACGACCTAGGCACAGACAGTTCTCAAATGTGTCTCCCCAGCCTGGATTTCTTTCCTAAACTCTAGACAGAGACAGAGAGAGAGATGCAACTTATAGACATCTCTTCTTACAGGACCAGTAGACATCTCAAACTTGCATGCCGAAGCCAACTCCCAACTCTTGCCCCACAAACCTATGCTTTCTGCCATCTCAGTGATTGATGGCTCTGCCCGGTTGCTTAGACAGAAGACTGTGTGGTCATTCTTCACTCTTCTCTTTCTCTCATTCCCCATGTCTGGTCCCTCAGCAATTTTGTCAGCCTTCTTTTCAGAAGAGATCTAGAATCCAGCCTCTCCCCCATCTCTGTAGCCCACACTTCCGTCTAAGTCAGCATCATTGCTGGCTTTGGTTATTTCCATGGCCTCCATGCCAGAGAGGTCCTGTTAAATGGAAGCCAGATAACACTAGTCATCTGCTTAGAACCCCTCAATAGCTTCTTGCCTAGTTCAGAATGAGGCCAAAACTTGGCCCCATGACCTGGGCTCCCATAGTCCCTTTGACCTGGCCTCTGCTGCTGTCCCACAGGTTCCTATTGCTTTTGATCTCTCCTTACTCTTGAACTCCAATGGCCTGTTCCACACCCAGGGACTCTGCGTTGACTGTTCCCTCCATCTGGAACACCCTCTCCCAGTATCCTCATGGGCTACTCCCTCTCCTCAAATTTCTTGTTCAAGTTCATCATCTCAGTGAGGGCTTTCCTGTCTACTTTGTTTTAAATGACAGCTCCCACATCCCTATCTCACCCTCCCTGACTCTCTTCTCTGCTTTGCTTTTATCTATATTATTTATCAATTTGTGACTGAGGATACAGCCCACTTGTTTCAATTTCTCTCACTAAAATGTAAGCTCTATGAAGACATTTGATAAATACATGCCGAATGGAGTGCTGAATCCTCCAATAATAAATACATGTAACAACAGATACTGCTCTGCACACACCTGTGTGAGTAGTTACCATCCATACTTTGCAGAGATGCGGGCTAAGGCACAAGCAGGTTAGGTGGCTGGGACCCTTGGAGCACAGCAAACAGCTCCTTACAGTCTATGTACCCGTCCAGGTGCAGCCTTCGAGTCTGTCCTTACCTTGTCTTTAACCCAGTTTTAAATCTATTTTATTTTGTTTTGTTTTATGCATTTTTATAAACAATTACAAATCTGGGAAATAATTTTCTCTATCAATTAAGTGATTCTTTCACAGAAACATCTTTTCATGAAAAACCAACAAAAATGATACAAAAACTAAATAGACTGTTTAAAAATTCTGATTAATCTCCTGGCTTTGTTTTCATGTCCACCCCTGACTTTCTGGGTGAAGTCCGCCCCCTCTCCGGTCCAGCGCCTCTGGGCTTTATACCATTTGTGAGGCAGCACTTTTGTAACCCTTTGGCCTATTCGATAGTACTTTGGTTGGTTTCAGCATTTTTCATTTATGCTAAGAACAAAATCGGAGAAAGCAGGGACAAATTAATTTATATGATCTCTTTTCTTAATTATGGCCATACTTACTCCTTATTCAAAAGATTACATTGAGAGGATTAAGGGTGACATCCAGGAAGTCCAAAGTAGATCTCTTTATAAATGATACAGATCAAACTAAGAACTTACATTTTCTATTGCAGATAAGTCTAGGGAAAGAATGTTCTTAGATGTTTTGTCTTAAGATAGGAATTTGAGGGTTTGTGTGCATGTGTGTGTGTGTGTGTGTGTGTGTGAGAGAGAGAGAGAGAGAGAAGAGAGCATGCATACGTGTGATGGAAGGAAGGAAGGAAGGAGGGAGGGAGGGAAGAAGGGAGGGAAGGAAGGAAAGAAGGAAGGAAGGAAGGAAGGAAGGAAGGAAGGAAGGAAGGAAGGAGATAAATAGATATTTTTTATTTCATTTCTTGGGACCAAACTGAGTAGATTCAAATCTAGAACTCTCATATTCTGATAGTAGGATCTCAGGTGATTTTCATAACCTGAGGTGTCTCAGGTTTTTTATCTATAAGATGGAGATAATAATTACAGCCACCACATAAGGTTATTATAAGGATTGAATGAGTTCATGCATTTAAAACACTCATTTAATATATTTCCTAAACTGTGGTATTAAATATATTGACCTTTTATCACTTTTATATTATATAGATATATAGAATGTATATTATGTGTATTATATACAAAGGTCCTCTATTACCTTTTTAAGCATTTAAATTTAGACTGAGTAGTCAAAAGTATGAAAGACATAAATTTCAATATTGCTACATATTTTCAAATCTTTTTTTTTTCTAGTTTATTTATAATGCCTGAAACCCTGATGAAGTTCTTAGATACTAATGTTGCTTCCATCAATTCAATATATAGTCTATCATTTTTTTTGTTGTTGTTTATTTATTTTTGAGAGAGAGACATACAGAGCACAAGCTGGGAGGGGCAGAGAGAGAGGGAGACACCGAATCCAAAGCAGGCTCCAGGCTCCGAGCTGTCAGCACAGAGTCCGATGTGGGGCTCGAACCCACAAACTGTGAGATCATGACCTGAGCTGAAGTGAGACACTTAACCGACTGAGCCACCCAGGCGCCCCTCCATCATTTTGAATATTATGCAATTATAAGAAGTTTCTGTCTCTTTCAATAGGTTGGGCAGTTCAAGATACTGTTGAAGTCCGTGTTTGACCAATGGAACAATCACAAGGAGGCCTTTGATGAGATAAACAGTTACCTCATGGAGGCCAGATATTCTCTTTCCCGCTTCCGCCTGCTAACTGGTTCTTTAGAAGCTGTACAAGTTCAGGTAGACAATCTTCAGGTAAGGAATGAATTTAACCCATCTTTAACATTCTCTTCAGTTTGATAAAATTAAAAAAGCAAATGCGAACATCATCCTGGGATATTGCTATATATTGTTTACATTTAATTATTTTTAAATATTTAAAATAATCTTAACCTGCTTTATTTTCAACTTAATTAAACTTGCCTGTGGATAACGCATTTCTGGATTAGTTGGTATATAACCAAATGATTTAAAACATTCTATTACATAAATATCCATGTGAATATATTTTATAGAATGATTTTACCTTCAAGCCAGCTCCCTGACCCATTGTCGCTGCCTTGTGTCTTCCCTTTCTCTCTTTATCCGGCTTCTCCCAACATATTCTAAGGGATGAAAAAGAAAACAAAGAGAAAGATAGCAAAGTGGTAAATTTGTAAACTATTAAGTTGTTTTCCTTTTGTTCAGCATAGTATCAGTTGTCTGTCTGATGTGTACACGTAAGCCTCTTTTTCTAGCACTTACTGCTTGGTTTCCTGTGTGCCTGTCATCACTGTACTCATATAGAATGACATCGCTGCTGTTTGACCCTACAGAGCACTCTCTCTTACCTCAGGCCACTGCCTTCAAATCAGCTATCACTCTTACTCCCCTGTGCACTGGGCATTGACCGGGCACTGTCACCTGTGGCCGCTCTTTCTCCCTGGCTAACTCCTGCAGACTACGGGATGGGCAGGACAGGCCCTCCGGGGAGGGGATGCCAGCAGGAGCCCAGCATGTACCCTCCTTACATTAGTTCGTTTCCCTGCTTGGCAATGAAAGTTCATATGCTGCCGACCTCATACGCCGCCTCTCTGAAGGGAATGCTTTTTCTTGTGGATGGGATAAGAGGGAGGGAGGATAAAACATACATATATAATTTCTTTAAACCTTAAATAGTTGTTGCAGATACTGAGAATCGTTAAAACGTGCTTTGAGAATAGTAAGTTTGAAAACATATTTTCTAGCTTTGTGGCAATTAGAAGTACTTTTTAGTGTAGCCTGTTCTATGTCTAACACCTGCATATGCTGTCTTAAGATACAAAAGGGTTTTGATTTGATGGCAACCAGATATTGGTGTTAAACAGAACTGGGTTTTTGTAGCCTACTTCAC
Source organism: Leopardus geoffroyi (assembly GCF_018350155.1). Lineage (NCBI taxonomy): Eukaryota > Metazoa > Chordata > Mammalia > Carnivora > Felidae > Leopardus > Leopardus geoffroyi. The sequence continues at coordinate 137,255,884 of NC_059332.1, read as the reverse complement.
CTAGAGAGTTTTACTAAGAACTGAGTCTGTCACCTCAGCAATATTTCCGGGGAAACGTCTTCCTTCAAGATGCTTCACTGGTCCTTGGTAGAAGACTGTGCCAAGTCTATAATCTGCCTAGTAAATATTCCTTGCAAGGAAGAACACCCAGATATAGAACTTATAAATGGTACCCAGAAACATCATGACTTCTTAAGGTCTAGTTATTGGGAGTTTCTGGTAGAACACCTGTAGGTATGTAATACAAGGGAGACGTGGGTTTTGACTTTGAACAGCAAAGAGAACCAGTGTGACAGATGGCATGGCTTCCTACCAGTTGACGGACAAGGACACTCATGCGAGCTTTTCCAGCAGAATTCCAGATGCCACTGTAAGAAGGTTTAGTTGCTAGGAATCCCATCTTACACCCATAAGAGCAAAAGCATTAAAAGAAGAAATGGTTATCTAATGAAAACTTATAAAGCATTGGAACAAAGTCATGGTTTATGTATGTTTTTGTACACATTTATGAAAACAACTCTAAATTACTTTTAAACTCGATTATTAGAATTTGCATCCTGTCACGTCATCTGTGGCACTTTTTTTCCCCCCCCCCTTGGGAAGAATCTTCAAGATGATCTGGAAAAACAGGAAAAGAACTTACAGAATTTTGGTTCCATCACCAACCAACTGTTAAAAGAATGTCACCCGCCTGTGACAGAAACTCTTACCACCACATTAAAAGATGTCAATATGAGGTATGGAACATGCTAATTTTACACTGTTGTGCATTATTTTACATTACAGCCTTATTATAAATAATGATACAGCTAAAACTTGCTGGCATTTTGAAATTGAGCTTTAAAGACTCTATTCATGTTTTGATTTTCACAAATGAATTTAAGGTAAGAAAATGCAGTGAAGAGGCTTAGAAAGAAATGAGAGCTGCTATATATCCCAAGATTGACCTCATTCCTACTATCTACCCCTGAAATATGAGTGAGCCATATTACATGATAAAATTATGTCAGATTGAGACGAGACATCCCTGCATTATTTCCATATTCACGTGAAGCAGGGTCATGAAAAATAATATAGTAAATAACGGCATTTGTTGAGAGGTGTTAATCTGCCCATGAGTGTTGGCTGTTGTTTCCAGATGGAATAACTTGCTGGAAGAGATTGCTAAGCAGCTGTGCTCCAGCAAGGCACTCCTTCAACTTTGGCAAGGATACAAGGACTACTCCAAACAGTGTGCTTCTACGGTTCAGCAGCAGGAGGATAGAGCCAGTGAGCTCCTGAAGGCAGCCACTAACAAGGACATTGCCGATGACGAAGCTGCGACGTGGATTCAGGATTGCAACGTATGTTTAGGAACGCTGGCGCTTTCCTACCACGCGGGTCTTAGACATCTCGAGTTTAGCAGGGCTCGGGCTGATTGTGGGTAAGCTTCTGGTACGTCTCAGTATGTGGGACAGCTCTCCAAAAATTGTTTGTAAGTATCAGCGAGGCTCCTAGGTTTTCAGAACACAGTTGCACGTGTATCAGATTTAAGAGGCCCCTCCCACTGTTTCGTGTTTAGAGAGTTGTTTTCCCATTTTTTCCTAATGGCATCCCATCCATGTGAAGATTTGGGCTGTTTTTACAGATTTGATCAATTTGAGAAATGACCACATGGAGAATAATGTTGTATCTTTTAAAAATCTGTGAAAAGTATTATCTATATCTTATGTAAGCATTAACATCATTATTTCTTCTAAGAATTTAATAGTAGAAAGAAGTCTTTCTCTCCTGACTTACTGGAATACTTCTTTTTAATAAAATATTTCTCTTTTTTACTGAAGTTGCCAACAACCTACTTTAGGTTTTCAGGAACAGTTCTCTTGTTTCACTCATTCCATGCTTCTTACTGTTCGTCCTTATTTGTCTTTATTTTAATGAACTTGTTTCAAAGACCTTCTTGTAAACTTTCCCAAATCGATGTATTAGAATTAGGCAAGTTGTAAAAAGCACATAAATAAAATTTCAACCTATCCTAATACCGTCACATAAATACTGAATAAATTACCCTAGAGCCAAAGTTTAATATTTACAGTAAAGGTAATGTAATGCTTTTCTCCCTGACTTCCACATTTTATCTTTATAAGATTCGTGATTTTTTTAAAAAGTTTTTTAATGTTTATTTTTGAGAGAGAGAGAGAGAGAGACAGAGAGCACAAGCAGGGGAGGGGCACAGAGAGAGAGAAGGAGATACAGAATCGGAAGCAGGCTCCAGGCTCTGAGCTGTCAGCACAGAGCCCGATGCGGGGCCCGAACTCACAAGCCTTCGAGCCATGAGATCATGACCTGAGCTGAAGCCAGCTGCTTAACTGACTGAGCCACTCAGGTGCCCCAAAATATGTCATTTTAAAGTTTCAGTCCTCCTGAGTTGATATACCCATACCTGTTTTAGAGGGCAATGCTCCAAATTATTTCTCTGAATTTGTTAAAAATCTATGTCAAAGTCAGAGGTCCCCCCCCCCTTTTTTTTCCTCCCTTTCACAAGAGTCAATGTATACGCATAGCAAGCTTTGCTCTTTCCACTGTGTCTGGTGGGTCAAGAACCAGTCATTTGTCATCTCTTAGTGGTAGAAGGAAACTAGAAACAGGGAATTTCCATTGGCTTAAATTTTGAGCATATGAGTGTCCCACAAAGAAATGGAGGCAAGAGAAACTATGGCAAAGAATGAAGATACAGTCTTCTTTTTATACTGCTTGACTCTGCTCACCAGAGCCATTGCTGGGGTTCTATGCCCCACTAAAACAGGAGGGCCCATTGTAACCACTATAATGTGACCACGCACACAGAAGATGCTGTTGACAAACTCATCCCTTGTGTGTATAATATTAATTAGAAAAAGGCAAAATGTAGCACTGTGGGTTTTTTTTAACTTTCTTTTTTTAATTTTTTAACATGAAATTTATTGTCAAATTGGTTTCCACCCAACACAAACTCATCCCTTGTGTGTATAATATTAAGCAGAAAAAGGCAAAATGTAGCACTGTGTTTTTTTAACTTTATTTTTTTTATTATTTTTTTAATATGAAATTTATTGTCAAATTGGTTTCCACACAACACCCAGTGTAGCACTGTGTTTTTGATTTGATATCAACTACAGGAAAAGATAGGAAAAACTGCCCAAATGTTTCATTATTGGCTCTACTTGTAGTCGTGTTTCTTCTTGTTTATGTATGTTTCTCTGCAGTTCCCCCGATGTCCTACAATGAACCTATGTGATTTTTATTATAAGAATAGCACATTTATCTCTAAAAATGTTAGCACCCATCTGGTTTTAAACATCAGATTTAATGCTTGATCATTTTTCTGCAGGTGAAGGTGATTTAGTGTAATAAATCGACCAAGTAAGAACTGAGTGCTTCTAGACGTGTGGACCTTTGCTGATTATCAGTTTAAGGAGTACCCTTAGCATGTTGTTGCATAATGGCATATTTTCATCGTCTATAGGATCTCCTCAAAGGCCTGGGGACAGTGAAGGATTCCCTTTTTGTTCTCCGTGAGCTGGGAGAGCAGCTCAAGCAACAAGTGGATGCTTCAGCAGCATCAACCATTCAATCCGATCAGCTGTCCTTGAGTCAACGCTTATGTGCCCTAGAACAGGCTCTCTGCAAGCAGCAGACTATGTTACAGGTGTGTTATAAATCGGGCGTTCTATAACATCTGAGCCTCAACACAGGAAAAGAACATTTTTCCATCGTTGAGACCTTGCCTCTTTCAAGAGCAAAGAATTAAAAAGTAGACAAACTTGGAAGTTCCAGTGGGGACAAGGGAAGGTGGGAGTCTTGCACTGTCCTTTCCAGTGTAATTTTGCCCCTGAACCAATGCCTCCTTCTAGAGTACTGAGTAAAATGTGTTCAACTAATAAACACTAAGTGGCTTTAATATTGACATTCATGTTTATATAGCAAGTTTTTGCCAAGAATCAGAATATATTTCTGTTTGGAAGTATATTTTACAAATAACTTTAGTTCATTAATAAATGGTACATAGGAATAATTCTGTTTTCAAAAAATTACGTTAAGAGAAGAAAGCTTAAATCATATAGCCTTGTTTCTTTAGGAAAGGCATCTTGAGGATGGCACTTTGACACAACGATATGAAAAGTAATTTCAATACCCACTTACCCTTTAACTAGATTTCTAAATATCAATTTTCTTTTGTGGGAAAAAAAAAGGCTGGAGTTCTTGACTATGAAACCTTTACCAAGAGTTTAGAAGCTTTGGAGGCCTGGATAGTAGAAGCGGAAGAAATATTGCAAGGGCAGGACCCTGGCCACTCTTCTGACCTCTCGACCATCCAGCAAAGGATGGAAGAACTTAAGGTAAGTGCTTTCAAATCCTAGCCCCAGATCTTCTATCTTTTGTCCTCAAAATCTTAAGGAATACTCACAACTCCTAAGATAGGCCTACTTTTTATTTTGAGCTTCCAAAGAAACCCTTGCCAGCTCTGTTTTCCTGGAGTGAGCACGCACTGATTTCACAGACTGCGGTGGGAGCCTGGCCAGGAGCAACCCTAGGACCCCGGCTCAGTGCTGCTTCTCACCTCTTCCCATGCCCAGTGGGCAACCTCCTCCTTCATAGCCCATGGAACCTCCATCCCCGTCTCTACCTTCCTCTCCTACACAAGCCCCCTGTCTCTCGGATCCTGGCGACAGCCTCCGTGACTCTCCTTGCAGCCCCTCCTCCCCCTCCAGCCCACAGCGGCCAGAACGATCTTCTTCTAAAAGGTTTTACTTAATTACGAACTATTTTAAACAGTCAGTAAATAAAATAATACCATAGACATGCCAAGTTCATTGTCTTTTTCCTCTGCTTAAAACCCTCCGCGGGTTCCCACTGCTCTCCCAGGGTGAAGACCGGTGTGGATTATCAGGCCCAGGGTACCTGGCTTGCACCTTCTTTATGGCCTCATCCATCTCAGCATCCATCACAGTGCTTCTGTGGAAACACACTATGTTCCCCTTTCTGGAATTCCTTTCTTTGCCCCACCAACTCCCTTCCCACCAAAAGGAATCAACTTTCGGTCATTTTGTTCAATGTCACTCTCTTAAGAAAGTTTTTCTTTTGTTCATGGTCAGGGTCCCCAGGGACACGCTTCCAAAGTACACTATTTTTTTTTCTTAAAATTTTTTTCATACCAGTTAATTATGTTCATGTGATCAGGTGACTACTGTTGTGGAATAGTATTGTGACTCTATTATTAGAAGAGTATCTTACAGTCTGTAAGCCCCACGAGAAGGACCATGGCATGTGAGTTTTGTTCATGTGATATCTGTCCATGGAAATTCTGCCATTTGGTTGTTAAGCTTTTGGCTTCAACACTTCGGAAGATTTATTCTGTCTGCAGGGTAATGAGCCTATTTCAGAGCATGAAAAGAGAAAACACACAGCCAAAGGTGTCCTGACATTTCCTTCCTCCTGTAGCTGGTTTCCTAGATGGGGTTATAGATGCCCACACGAAAAACAGAAAAGACAGCCTCGTCCTATGTTTGAGATCTGAAAGTATAGATGGCATTGTCAGCTGAGTCTCACCAACTTTGGGATTGGGGCCAAGGACCTAAAACTGAAGCTGTGAAATAACGTGTGGTGGCTTCCAAACTTGAATGGGATCGTGTTCCATCTAGCAAGAGGTCCACAGCTCTTGTTACCCAGACCTGCCACCTGCTAGCTGGGGGGCCTTGCACAATTTACTTACAGATTCTCAGCATCTTGTCTCCCATCCTGAAATCGGAATAGTAGTGGTACTTACCTTATGGTATTGTTTTGCAAATGAGTTATTACCTGTAAAGCTCTTATAATAATACTTGGTTTATAATAAGTGCTTAAGGAATGGTAGCTATTACTATTATAGTTGTTGCTATTATAAATATTATTATTGGTGTTAGATAATAATGGAGCAGAATAGCACAGATACATGGAATATACAGGGTAAGAAATAAGCCTTTTCAGTCATCAGCATAATTTTCATCCTTCCATCAGTTACCAAGAATTACTTATGAGTATGGGGCGCCTGGGTGGCGCAGTCGGTTAAGCGTCCGACTTCAGCCAGGTCACGATCTCGCGGTCTGTGAGTTCGAGCCCCGCGTCGGGCTCTGGGCTGATGGCTCGGAGCCTGGAGCCTGTTTCCGATTCTGTGTCTCCCTCTCTCTCTGCCCCTCCCCCATTCATGCTCTGTCTCTCTCTGTCCCAAAAATAAAATAAACGTTGAAAAAAAAAAAAAAAAAAGAATTACTTATGAGTAAATAGACCAAGTAAATAATACACATAAACTACCTACATGTTCAGTGAAACCAAGTAAGTTGCTGTAAAAGCAATTGCAGCAGAAGCACTGGAAACTGATTAGGAGATGTAGCTCTTTTTTATTTGCAGCTCTGGAGATTACAAGTAAGTGGCCTAGAAATGCATAGGAGCCCAAAGACTGGCTTCTTCCAGAAATCTGAAGTCCACTGTGCAGCGTGAAAGAACTCTGCCTTTTCTTACCATAGTGCTAAATTGGCTTTTAAATCTTGCTTTCAGGGACAGATGTTAAAATTCAGCAGCATGGCCCCAGATTTAGACCGTCTAAATGAGCTTGGATATAGGCTACCCCTGAATGATAAAGAAATCAAAAGGATGCAAAATCTGAACCGGCACTGGTCTCTGATCTCCTCTCAGACAACAGAGAGATTCAGGTAGAGTAACCAAGAGATGTTTTGGCCACTCTGATAGATCAGTAGAAATGAGTGCATGGTTTGTGTACATTTATAAGTTCCGAGTCTTTCCAATGATACTTACAAAATTTGAACCGGAAGGGGCAAATTCAGTGAAACGGTTGCCCATGCCTAAGGTACTAAAAATTGTTTGAACAAAAAAATTTAAAAAAGAAAACTCATATAAGAATATATTAAAGATACATACATAATTTTATCATTCTTAAAACTTACCATTTTAAACTTTTATTCTTTTTTTTTTTTTTTAATTTTACTACCTGAGGTGAAAACTTTGTGGTGGTCAATTTAGAAGTAGAGGCAGAAGGTATTCATTTAATCTAGTTTTATATACTAACAATATAAGAACAAAAACATAATCATATTCTCTTTCCTTTGGTCTGTCAGTAAGTTGCAGTCGTTTTTGCTACAACATCAGACTTTCTTGGAAAAATGTGAAACATGGATGGAATTCCTGGTTCAAACGGAACAAAAGTTAGCAGTAGAGATTTCTGGCAATTATCAGCATCTTTTGGAGCAGCAGAGAGCACATGAGGTAGGTTATGCCAGTGGGTTTTCGGGTAATAACAATGCCATGTGGAGGAGTTCAAACACTGTACCTTGTGTTGATAGCTCTTAAGCTTGGAGTTTTCCCATCTTAATTACAAAAGTGTGGTCCAGTTCTTTGCTTCCATAGTTGGCTTTAAAAATGTGTCAGGCGTCAATATCCTGTGATGTATACTGCCGGAATTGTGGTAAAAGTCTCCTTATGGGGGGTAAGGGGTGGGGAGAGGGATCAGGGGTGTGTGTGGAAGGAATGCAGAAAGACAATTTTTGAATTGAGTTACGTACTACATTAACATTGCCAAGGCTAGTTGATTAAGAAATTATGCCTTGATCACGAGTCTTTGATAAATGAAAATTGTGTGTTCTGTAAAAAGCATTTCCGTACCAGATATCTCCAAGTGTACCTCTTGGTCAAGACTCATTATAATTATTTCTTAAGAAACACTGAAGAGAGAACTGTGTGAGAAAAGCAAAATAATTAATTTGCTCTTAGTCTCGGTTTCCTGGTATAACTAAATTGTCCCATGTATTTATGAAATATATGCAAATGGAGAGAGAGGTAGGATCTACCTAAAAGCAGAGAAAAGCTTAATGCAGAGCTTAAAAGAGAATGAAACTAGGGGCATCTGGGTGGCTCAGTCAGTTGAGCACTGGACTCTTGATTTCAGCTCAGGTCATGATCTCACAATCGTGAGATCAAGCCCTGCATTGAGCTCCACATTCAGTGTGGAACCTGCTTAAGATTCTCTCTCTTTCTCTCTCTCTCTCGCTCTCGCTCTCTCTCACTCTCTCTCTGTCCCTCTGCCTATCTTCCCAGTTTGTGTGCTCTTGCTCTCTCTCTCTCTCAAAAAAAAAAAAAAAAAGAATAAAACTAATTTTAAAGCATTTTCCTTAAATTTTAAAAATAGAGAATTTAAAAATGCAGAGGGTATTTTTAAGTCCATTTTTATCAAGGTGACTTAGAATGGAATAAAAGACAATGAATCAAAACTAAAGTCAGCTATCACTTTATATCCACTACGATGACTATGATGAAACAGACAGCATGCGTTGATGAGGGTATATAGAAATTGGAATCCTCATGCGACTGGTGGGGATGTAAAATGGTGAAGCTGCTTTGGAAAATAGTTGGACAGTTCCTGAAAATATTAAACAGAGTTACCATATGACTCAATAATTCTACTCTTAACTTTATACCCAAGAGGAATGAAAATATGTGTCCAGAAAAACTTGTGCAAGAATATCATCCATATCAGTGTTATTTATAGTAACCCACAAGTGGGAACAACTTAAATATCCATCAGCTGATGAATGAATAAATAAAATGTGTGGAATACTATTCAGCAATCAAAAGGAATGTGGTGATGATACATACTTCACATGGTCAACATTGAAAACATTATGCTAAGTGGAAAGAAGCCAGTCACAAAAGACAGGCAGGATGCTATTTACATGAAATATCCAGAGTAGGCAAATGCATAGACACAGAAAATGTTAGTGATTACCTAGTGCTCATGGACTGGGAAGAAATGGAGAGTGATTGCCGAGTGTGGAATTCTTTTCAGGGTAATGGTCTAAGGAAAATAGTCTAAAATTGATTGTCGTGGTGTGTGCCCAACTCTGGGAACATAATTAAAGTCCTGAAATTATAGACTCTAAGTAGGTGAATTGTTAAGGCATGTGAATTATTATCTCAATAAATTTGTTTTAAAAACTGTGGAAATAATTTGAAAAACTTTCTGTTGAATTTTTTTAGCAAAAAAATTTTATTAACCAAATTAAGTTAAAAAACAGTGACTTAAAAAATGTGAGGTTTTAAAATCTTTTCAACTTTCTAAAAGATCTTAAGCTATTCCCTATCTGAAAAAAAAACAATACTAATTATGTGTTGACACTTAATGTTATTAGGTGATTTTGAAAGAAATGAAACATAATTCTACCTTTAGTCACTTAGTTTTACTAAACAAAAATGAAACTTTAAATATATCTTAATTGGTTGTTTAAAAATATATTATTTCGGGGTGCCTGGGTGGCTCAGTTGGTTGAGTGTCCAACTTGGGCTCAGGTCACGATCTCGCAGCTTTTGAGTTCAAGCCCCGCGTCAGGCTCTGTGCTGACAGCTCAGAGCCTGGAGCCTGCTTCAGATTCTGTGTCTCCCTCTCTCTCTTTGCCTGTACCCCACTTGCACTCTGTCTCTCTCTCAAAAATAAATAAACACTAAAAAAAATTTTTTAATGCATTATTTCTATACTGCAGGATTTTACACATATCCTGATTCAACTGGAAACATTTTTCAAAGCTTTGCTAAAACCAGAATTTTTGGAAAGTTACCAGAAAACTGGTCACTGAAATTGGAAACTCTAAAGTATGTTTTTCTATTTTTCAAATAATAGTTGTTTCAAGCAGAGATGTTCAGTCGTCAGCAGATTTTGCACTCGATCATTATTGATGGGCAGCGTCTTCTAGAACAAGGTCAAGTTGATGACAGGTAGGATCCTTGATGTATTATTATGAAGAAAGTTTCCAGTGAATTAGTTATTTTCTTTTTAATGAGTAGATTAGAGGGCATGTATCTAATCTTCCTAAGGCGATTGTGCTGCAATGGAGCCTCAGTAATTGAAGGAGAGGCTTGTCTGAATCTCGGAAATGAGTGAGTATTGAGTCTTCTTTAAGAACTGCTATTATATTATATAAAGGACATAGAGTAATTGGAAATCACCTAGCCAACCTTCTCCAGACCTCTGCAGGAGACTGGAATTAATGAATAGATCAGAACAAATTGTATCAATGATGTATCAATGGTTTATAAACAGATGCTTCTAATATTCTCATACAGCTACAGAAATCGTATCCTCAAGGGAGCATAGAGATCACTAGATCATCTCTCTTACTTATAGATGAAAACTTGAGGTCCAGAAATGTGAACTGATGTGACCAAGGTCACTCAGCTAAGTAGCTGGTTTTTAGTCAGGACCAGATAGCTTTCCCATAGCATGGTAATTCCAGGTTTGAAAATGGTTTGCTGCCTTAAGGCAGCAGACACACAAACTGAAATCCTGCTTCCTCTTCATTTACTTAGCAGATTGCCTCTTTATTAAAAATGAAGAGGCAAAATCTAGCTCATCTTTCGACTTCTGGTATGTGAATTGACCATTTCATACTGTGTTTACATTTCCTGGGAACAATAGCTAGTCTATTGCATCTGCTTTATGTGGTGATATTGGAGTATAACTGCATTTATTACATAAAAACATCTCTCCCATATTAAGGCCCAGTAACCGTGATTAGAATTAACTTAGTGTTTTTTTCAAAAATGAAAAAACAAAAAACAAACAAACAAAACAGAATATAAATCATTGTTTTCATTAAAAGGGTTTTTTTTTTTAATGTTTTGGAAGCAATTTCAGTTTTGAGTGGATATTTCTTTGGAGGTAACATGGAACATTTTCATGGTCATGCTATGGAACAACAAAATATGATACCATATTTATTCTTTTCTAAAAAATTATGTATTTAAATTCAAGTTAGTTAACATACAGTGTAGTACTAGATTCAGGGGGACAACCCAGAGACTCATCACAACCCAGCAATTGAAAACTACTAGGTAATTATCCAAAGGATACAAAAATGCTGAATCCATATTTATTCTGTTCAAAGTGAGCCAGACTTAAACATGGGCTTTACTGAGAATTTAAGGCCTTCAAAATAAAACAAATTCAAATTCAATTAGCTTATTCTTTGCTTTAGCCTCCCTTGATCAACTCTACAACAGTATTATAAAAGTTTAAGTGAGGAAGTAAAACAAAATTTAAAAATCATGTACAAGCCAACATCTATTCAATTGTAAATGTTAACAGTTAAGGAGAAACACCAAAAAGAAGAAAATGGGAGGGTTGAACCAAGGATGATTCTCAAAGTTGAAAGGAAAAAAAAAAAAAAATCGGATTAGAGCACAAAAGCCCCAGATTAGGAATGTATTGTGTTTTAAAAGTTCATTTCTAAATTTCGTGTTGAGAGTTCAAGTTCAGCCACAGGAACAGTGTCATGTGTTAAGTATTTCCTCACACTGGCAGAAAGCTCAGGACTGTTGAGGACAAGGGCTCCAAAGACATGGTGGATGGTGGCCTGAGGGGGAAAGTACTGTGGGAGGGTACTTTTCATGTTGCAGGACGTTCTCAAGTCCTGCAGTTAAATGTTTTCGGAGATGATGGATGCTTGTAACTTCTGGGGGAGTTTCATGAACCTAATTCATCACATTTGATTCTACTGCAATTAGATTATTAATATCAGAATTTCCTTTCAGAAGCAAGAAGCACCAATAATACATTTGGTTTACAAAACCAAGGTGTATAGTGGGCCTCGATAATGAGAGGTGTCAAGAATGTAGGGGTCCAAAACAGTAAGTCAAGCTCAGATTGGAAGCCACCCTCAAGAGGAGAAAATAGTATACGGAAGGGAAGAAAAGCAAAACTTACGTGATAGAGAAAAAACAAGTGATGTTACACTTTAGTATTCAAAGGTGAATAATGCTCTAATCTACAGAGAAATTCATTCTATTTGATATAGGACAAACGAATTGTAGAACCACAAATTAAAACTTCATAGAGAACTACCAACCCCCTTTTAAGGTTGAAAACACAGATGTAGGAAGGACAAACTAAAAGATCTGAGATTATTTAGTCTGAAGTTAAGAACACTTACATAAAACTTACTCTTTTTAAGTATATGGACAACCTTCATACAGACAATGATAACGAGATAGTTTGCATTCTTCTAAGAACAAAATGAAGTAGGCTTAACATGTAGAGGGGACGATCTAGATTCATATGTAGAATAATTTGCTAAAGATTAGGGCTGTGTACTGTAAGAGAATACAGAGAGTTTCCAAGGACAGTTTTAAAGAAACATTTTTAAATAACATGGTTTTATTTAAGTGGCTTATGATTCTGGCTGAAATAACCCCGTGTTGTTCATCCAAAGTGGCTTATAATTCTGGCTGAAAACTGAAGTGCATAAATAAGTTTTGGTTCTCATTTTCTCCCGCTGTAGCACAAACAAGATGTCGCCTCCTGCTGCATACACTTCTTAGGGTTTGGGCACATTCCCGTGGTGTCATTACCCAATGCTCCCCGCCTCTTGTGTACTCAGGGAGAGAATAGATGACAGTGACTCTACAGATATGCCTTTAACCTGTGCTGGGACATGAAAATACTCACTGTTTGCCAAAACCAATAGTTTGACTGCTATAAATTTTAAAAATGACTTGAAATAGACCCAGTAACAGATCCTGGAATGATATTTGGAAACCTCTGCCCTAACTCACTTCTCAGGGCTTAGGGTCACCAAGCATATGCACATTGTGTGTAGACATGTCTGATTATGAAAATGTACCCAGGGTAACAGAGTTTCCTCCCTATGTAATTATTTCTGCACCAGGGATGAATTCAACCTGAAACTGACCCTTCTCAGCAATCAGTGGCAGGGAGTGATTCGCAGGGCCCAGCAAAGGAGGGGCATCATCGACAGCCAAATTCGCCAGTGGAGGCGGTACAGGGAGATGGCAGAAAAGCTTCGTAAATGGTTGGTCGAAGTGTCCTATCTTCCCGTGAGCGCTCTCGGAAGTGTCCCAATACCACTGCAGCAGGCAAGGACCCTCTTTGATGAAGTGCAGGTAAGGTGCAAAACACACGGTCTTTAAACCTCTTCTGTGTTTCCACTGCACGCTTTACCCTCGCCTCAGTTCTTCGCAAGGATTCTGGAGTGACACTGGAACGAGGACAATCATTGTTCCCGAGTGTCAACAGTAACACACAATACGATTGCATTACGAAGCCCGTGTATAGTGATGACGCTCTGTCTGGTCAGGCCCAGCTGCTTACAGACCCTCTCCACTTTCCACACCAGTGCCTCCCAGCAGCTCACTAATCCCCAGCACGGAGGCAAAGGCAATGGCCGGGAAAGGAACACCGCATTGATTATACTCACGAGCAATGTAAATGTGTAACTTAAGCATCCCGGAAAAGATAAAAGTCTAGGTCCTGTCTGAGCTTTTTGTCCATTCCTGGCTTGGCTCCGTACTTCCATCTATCTGGGAATTGGGGACTCCAGCCCCTTAGACAGATACGTCCTAGTGCTCTTATCAGTGCTTCCCAGTATGTTTTATGGTCTCCTTTTGCTTTGGCAGTCACTGCTCTCTGCTTTCTTTCTCCTCGCTTCTCTGGGAGACCTCATCCACACATGTGTCTGCCTGCTACCAGCAGAGAAGGGCCAGCATGGTATCTTCCAGTCCCATCTACCTCCTGAGCTTTCAACTTATACATTCAGATTATATATGTGTGCATACAGACCTAGTGTGCACCATGGGTTTCAACTTCCAGCAGGGCCTGTGATCTCAGGACCAGCCATTCTCCAGCAGTCCATTTCCCACATCCCCAGCTCAAGGAAATGTCTGGCAGTGGCTAACGCTTCTATCACTTGGACCCTGGGAGGTGCTCTAGAGCTATATTCTTTGCCTCTCCCTTCCCATATCTAATATATTCCCACTGCCACTGCCTTAGCGGTGCTCATGATAGATGATAGCTTTCTTCTTCTTCTTTTTTTGATGTTTATTTATTTTTGAGAGAGAGACAGACAGAGTGTGAATGGGGGAGAGGCAGAGAGCAAGAGCGAGATACAGAATCTGAAGGAGGCTCCACGCTCTGAGCTGTCAGCACAGAGCCGGATGCGGGGCTTGAACTCACAAGATCATTACCTAGGCCGAAGTTGGACGCTTAACTGACTGAGCCACCCAGGTGCCCCGTAGACGACAGCTTTCTAACCTGTTAGTATATCCAATATATGCCCACCTGCCATTCCGTCTTCTACCCTCCTGCAAAGTGTTGTAATCCAAACACATCACTTCCTTGCTTAATATTCCCCTGTGAATCTCAGTCACTTTCACTATTAAAAAAAAAAAAATGCCTTTGCAAGCGTGGTCTTGTGTCCTCTTCTGCCGCTCTATCACACGCATACTGCATTCCCCCTGAAAACTGCATCCAGGATCCTGAATTCATCATCTTTATCTCAATGGCAAATTTTCCCATCTTCATTTCTCTGTGTGGAAGGATTCCTCTAACTCCTGGCCCTCCTCACACCAGGTCCTTCTTAATCTAGTCGTGTTCCTATGTCTCTAAGACTCATGAAGCCTTTTCCCTTCGAGGAAGCCTGTCTTGCATCCACATGGGTTAGAGATTTGAGCACTGGTCTTTCTTGGAATCGGTTGTTTCAAACACTTGTCAAACAAGTCAAACAAGTCAAACTTGTCAAAGTTTCAAACACTTGTCAAACAAGTGTCCTAAATGTTTTCGGCAGAAGAAATAAAAAGACCATAATAAAACTTAAAATATGTAGGAGTGGGTTCCCTACGCATCAGTCTCATGGGGCAGTTTTCATATTGCATTGTGACTGCATTTAATTTGGGGACAGAAACTAAGCCTCCCCTGTCGAATCCTCACTCATGTGTATACATCGCTTCATTCATGCCCAGAGTACGCGCTCAGTAATGTTTGTTATATCGAGGGGGCGTGCTATGTATGAAAACCCGTAGGGTCATTTAAAAATCCTTGGAATAGGGATATGGTGAAGAAAAGAATGAGAAAGTAAAAAGCAACGGTTCCTTTCAGTTCAAAGAAAAAGTGTTCCTGCGACAACAAGGCAGCTACATCCTAACAGTGGAAGCTGGCAAGCAGCTTCTGCTCTCGGCCGACAGTGGAGCTGAGGCCGCCTTGCAGGCGGAACTCGCTGAAATCCAAGAGAAATGGAGATCGGCCAGTGTGCGTCTGGAGGAACAGAAGAAAAAGCTGGCCTTCTTGCTGAAAGTAAGTTCATCTCCTTCCTCCTAGAGACCTGATGCAGTTTAAGGAGCCACACAGGTAGTTGTGCTGCTTCCTCGTGTTGTTAGCTTTCGAATCGGATGATGCGAAGATTAGCTCACACCCTGCAGGATTTTGATACCCTCTGTCTTATTTAAGACTTTGTCCTGTCTTGCACGAGCTGGAGAAGTTTCCTAGTTTTCAGCAATGTGTCTTGCAGAAAAATCCCCCCACTAAGTAGTTTTAAGTCTAATAAGACTGTCCAAGTGATGAATTCTGATTAATGGTCCGTGCTAAGCCAAGAACCGTGTGATGACTTTATAAATCCAAACAGGAATGCAAGGAGTAGATTCCACTCCCTGATCTGAGACTCTAAAGTGGTTTTTAAGATTGATATCTCTTATTTTATAGCAAGAAAAACCTATCCAAGAAGATACTCCTGATTTCATTTTCACTTATCCAAGCACGTTGCTATGAGATAAAATTCGGGAGGTGTATTAAGCCTTTCGTTGGATACAGAGAGCATACTGATCACACTGCAAGTTCAGGGAGATGTAGATTTATCCAGATCCCCCACAATCCAGTTTTCTCCCCCCTCACTTGACAATACTATGTATAAAACATGATGATACATGCATTGGGAAAAGAGCATGGTCTCTACTCAGATAAATCCAAGTTAAAAGCATAATAAACCAAGTAACCTGGTTAACTCAACCTGTCTAAGCCTCAGTTTCCTCCTCTATAGTGTGGGTATGATAGCCCCTCCTGCACATGGCATTGTGAGGATTTAATGATATAATGAAGGTAAAAACAGGCGGCACGGTACCTGCACATTTGGGCATTCAATAAATGATGGTAATTGTCATTGTTGGTATTATTATCGTATCAAAAAGTGAACAGAGCTCAGGAGTAAAGTTTTGTATATGTTGATAATCACCAACACTTTAACAAAATTATCTATTAAGTTTGGCCTGCCACTTTTTTGGATCACAGGTAATAACCAAAGGGAATGGAACACGTTTTGCTTTTATAATACTTAAAGTATGCACACCCATTGGGTTTATTCTGTTGGATTTTATTTAATAATATATTACCTTCTGTGTAGGAAACACTCCATCAAAAATACCACTGAACGTTTGATAAAGAACTTTTATTTGCGCACAGCGCAATTCATCAGTAATACAATACGCCTGATTCTTTTTTCTTCTTTTTTGCTTTCAGGAAAGGATTAAAAACATTGTAATTCATTCTGTAGAGATCATGTTAATCCTATATTTTTCTTTATTTGCAATGTGATTTTTGGACGCACCCCCGAGAATTTAATAAGGCAAAATGGCTGAGTCACTGCATTTACTTTTCTCGCCAGTCTGTCTGTTGGCGTGTAAGATGTCTGTCCGCTTTGATAGATGATCACAGACCATGCCATCTTGCTATTCCCTTGTAATTCATGTAGCAAAAAGACTGGGTTATAGCTTCAGAATCCAAGCCATCCTTGGAAAGGGGAATCCTTATTCTTGTTAAAGTTGATTTTATTTTATTTTTTTAGTTTATTTTGTTAAGTTGATTTTATTTTAAATCAGACATGAGGACCTAATTGCCTAAGAAGAAATTTATGCAGCTAAATTCTAATGTTAATGTCATTTTCTTTATTTTAGTGTATCTTCATACCACAGCTATGGTGCTTACCTGTGTTTAGCTCTTGATTTAATGCTCTGAGTAAATATGCCAGGAATACAGTGATTATATAATTCTATGGCCTATATGTTCACATGCTTTCCTGTTGCCTCTTAGTTTTATTATAGAAAATAGGAAACTGGCCTTTTCTCGTTTAGATCAATGAACATTTATCGATAGCATGTGGATAGGTTTCAGACTGTGAAGAGTTCATGGAGAATGCTGCTGAATTTAATAAGATCTCACTATGCTGAGCATTAATGAACTCATTGTAGCCTGGGAATACTGAGATACTTCAACAGGGGGGAATTGGAACAGATCTGTCCAAGACAGACAGTTTGTGGTTTTTTTGTTTGTTTTTGTTTATTTTTTTTCTGGTAAATGGAAAGAGAGAATGTGGTTATGCCCTCTAGGAAGTTCCCTGTAGGAATTTAAAAGTGCAGTGAGAATCTTGGGCCAAATGCTCAGTCTGGTTAGAAACCAAAAGACCTTTTGGGTAGGGAAGTGCTTTAGTCAGCACTTCTTACAGAAGACAGGTGCGCTCATAGCACCTGTGGGCTGCTGCACTAAAAATAAAGTGTCAGGAGAGGAGATAGAAAGAGCCCAGATGAGAAAAGACTGGTGACAAAGGAAGAGATAATGTGAGGGAAAAGGTATCATGCTCACTACCGAAAGCATTTCTAGTTGACTTTCTTTGGAGTTCAGTAATTTAAGTTGTGGGGAGTGGCCACTGGACGTGGGGGTGGGAGTGGGGTACCAGAAAGGGGTGGGGGGGAGACAGGAATGGGAGGTAGTAGGCAAAATTAAGGAGATCTATTTAGATAAATTTAATTTGAACTGTCTCTGAGACACCAGATAGGACTTAATTTGTAGATATGGTCCATTATGGTTCCTTTAAATTTTTTTTTTTATTTTTTAACATTTATCTATTTTTGAGACAGAGAGAGACAGAGCATGAACAGGGGAGGGGCAGAGAGAGAGGGAGACACAGAATCTGAAACAGGCTCCAGGCTCTGAGCGGTCAGCACAGAACCCGACGCGGGGCTAGAACTCACGGACCGCGAGATCATGACCTGAGCCGAAGTCAGATACTTAACCGACCGAGCCACCCAGGCGCCCCTATGTTTCCTTTAATAATTTTTTTCTTTTACTTTTTTTTAATAAAGAAAGAAATACATGTGTCTGAAAAAAAATGCAGGTAATAATCGAAGTATGTAGAGTGAAAAATGAAATTTCCTCTATACTGCCACCAGAGGTATCCACTGTTACCAGTTTGGTGTGTAACCATCTGGAATATAACCACATAATGTATATTCTTTGTCACTCTGTAGAGATCTACCGATCTACCCCTCTGTATACCACCAGCCTCTGTCTACCACTCACCTTGCGATATTCTTCTTCAGAGCACTCATTAGTGTTCGGCATACTAGATGTATATTTTTAACATTTTGCCTTATCTCTCTTCTTCCATTTGCTGATTGTTTCCCATTTTATGTGTTATATACTCAACCCTTTGTGACATGTTTCAGCAGGATCAAGATAGAGCCCACCAAGTGCCAGCCTTTTGTAGTTGTGTATTTCTACTTCTGTAACAATTCAAATTTGTGTGCCTCATACTAGTCATATAATGAATTGAATCAGAGTCAAGGTTATATTATTTTTACATTTCATCTCACTTTTGTTATTCAAACACATTTCATCCTGAAAGAGATTCCATACTCTCTTTTTTATCTCTTATAGAGCATTTGAGGTAGTGTAGACACATCATAGATGGGGCTAGGAAAGGGGCAAAATAGTACAATTATACTCTTAACCTCTGCGGATTGATTCAGATCCAGATAACATTTTTGAGTCCCCATAACATTCTGGGCATTGTATTTGGTGCATTCACACCCATTGCTTCCTCCAACCCTCCAACAGTCATCGAGTCTGTATGCCCATTTTCATAGGGAAAACTGAGGCATAGCATAAATGTAGAACTCCCGCTGTTCTGATGCTGCCTACGTGAAAATGGATGTGGACTCCCCTTCGCGTTATTCACCAGGGTATCTGTATTGTTTCTCTGGGATTCAGAAGAGTGTTTGGCTTTCATTCCAGTTTCCTACAAAGAAAAAATACCATGAACTTTCTTTCTCCTCCCATTCTAGGACTGGGAAAAATGTGAGAATGGTATAGCTGATTCTCTGGAGAAGCTACGAACTTTCAAAAAGAAGCTGTCTCCACCCCTGCCAGATCACCACGAAGAGCTCCATGCAGAGCAAATGCGTTGCAAGGTGAATTACTGGACTGACATTTCAGCCATCACTTACCTGTGTGCTTCTGCTGTAATGTTGCCTCTGAAAGCCTAATTCTGTCAAACTGCTGTAGCTGTCTACATGTAGATGCACGTTCCTAGGATATTGCGTTAGGGCAGGCAACTCTGGTGAAACTTGGTTGTTGATTTATTGCAGCTGATGAAATTATAGGCTAGTTCATGGATTATCTTGAGAAAGCAAATGACAATGGAAAACACAGCATTAAAAGATATTTAAAAGCTGGATCAAGGGCAATAAACACAGTCTTTTTAAAGCATCTACACTGGGGAGTTGTTGCAGCAGAATAGTCTAGTTTACGGAAAGAAGAGCGAGGCTTGGCAGCCTGGAAATTCTGCAGACAGTGGCTGTTGGAGGAACACCCTGCCCTCCAGACTCTTCCATAAGGAAAATGGGATCTGTAAGTAGCTGATTTCAGTCAGAGCATGGAGAGACACAGTCATTCAGTTACTCTCAGGGCCCTGACTACCTAAAGAGCAAGGTCAACCTGTCAAGTCACAGTTGGAAACAAATCAGGAGCTGATACAGACCCCTCCCTGCATCATGAGCTCATGGAGACCAAAATGACCTAGTGGCTGTAGGATTTGTTCTGTCCATGCCCATCTAGTCAACTGAAGTCTTTGGATGGCAGTTCTCTGCTGAACGATGTGCAGATCTAGTAAAAACTGTCTTTGCAAATGCTTTTTCTCCCCCAAATAATGCATGTCTTTGCATTCCCCACTCATTTGCAAATTACTGCTCTAGAGTAATGCTGTTTAAAACTTCACACGTACTTAAATGATTTGGATTTTAAGCAGAAGTTCTCTGCTTCACTCTAAGAAGTCATAAGCATTAAAGAAAGGTTGATTTTTTAAAAAGTCTTAAAATCATGATGTCAGAATTTTCCACCAGTATTAAAATTTAAGGATATTCTTTGAAACTTGAAAGAGGCAGGTTTAGGAAAAATAAGAGATAATATACATTAATTACATCATGGATGGCAAATAAGGAAAATATTACCTTGAGATGTAAATTCAGAAATATGCGAAGATTAAAGCATTTGTCAGTTTACAAGAAGTGATTAAAGAAAATTTTGATAAACAGAAACGAGCATCAATTGGGCTTCTCCGATGTGCCAGTGATTATGCCAATATTATCTCGGTTGGCATAAACACAAGCTTACAAGTACAATGTGTTATTTCTGTTTTATAGATGTGAAACCTGAGCCTTCTAGAAGTTTAATAATGTCTCAAAGTGAGTCAGTATCAGGGCTGCCTGAATCCAGAGGCTGTATTTTTACTACATGGACTCATCTAACGGAGCCCGTGGGTCTGAAACAGTTGGTTTTTGGTGGTGGTGGTGTTTCTTTTATAATCCTTACACCATGGGTTATATCTGATGTTTGGGTTAGGGCCTAGAAATTGGAATTAAAAGGGGAAAAATCTTTACATTGGTTTAACAGTTTAATGTCTGCAAATATAAGCAGAAATACTGTATATTTAATCCACCTGGATGGTTTGGTGTTTCAGCCAAATACTGTTACCATGGGACCTCGTCTCCTAAAATACAACAGTTACAAACATACCCTGCTATTAAGTTCAGAGATTAAAAGGATGCATTTTGGTCCATCTCTCTGCTACTCTTCCCCAAAGCACCCTTTACAGCAAAACAAAGCAATTACCTGGAAAATTCAGACTAAAATCTTGTTTGTCTAAATTGCCTGAGAAGTTAGCCTCAAACAGTACCGTTAATTGCCTTTGCTTTTGGAAACTTGTCTCCTGTGTGAAGAGACAAAAAGATAGGGGAAGAGCCACGTGAAATACTCGATTTATACACAAAATTGGCTGGAATCTAAAAGCATCAACAGCTGGCAAAAAGCAGGTTATACAAATTGCAAAACTGGTCATCTGTTCAAAGCATGCAAAAACCAACGTCAACTCATCCAAATACTATTTTATGGATTTGTTCTTAAATCATTCCCCAAAAGGACAGAGTACATAATTTTCTTCAGTAACTTGAAGAAATCTGTGTTCCTAGAGGAAATGTATTTCCGTTATTTTCAACTGAGTAATAATAGCAACGGATCTTTTCAGCAACTGTGTTAAGTCTCTATTACAGACTGTAGCAACTTCATAGTGTTTGAAGGTGAAAGTTAACCTAGGAGTTTGTTTTTTTGAAAATATTTTGTTAACATGATCAGTAACTCAGGACAAAAATAAAGGCTGGATCAGCCGTTTATGAAATCAGTTTAAAAGTAAAGAAGATCATGCAGTGATGAAACTTCAGCTTAGAAAAGATGTGCCAAAACGATCAATTAAATGGCAAATAGATCATAGGAAGATTCTGCAAGCAACCGGGGGTTTTGTCAGTAGAACTTGGCCAAGTATCAGATTACATCAGAGCAAATAAAGTAGATACCAAGTGAGATGTTCAAATAGAATGGGATGGAAAGATCATTGTACCAAGAGGGGATTCCTAATACACGTCAGAAATTGATGATAGATATCCATGGGTATTCACGTTTTGGGGGGGGGGTTGTTGCTTTTTTCTTTAATCTAGGAGTTGGAAAATGCAGCTGGGAACTGGACAGATGACTTGGCTCAGTTGGCTCTGCTGAAGGACACCCTCTGTGCCTACATCAGCGCCGATGATATCTCCATCCTGAACGAACGCATGGAGCTTCTGCAGAGACAGTGGGAAGAACTGTGCCACCAGGTAGGATGAAGTCTAGACTCCGCGTTAGCTCGGTAAGGTGGAAAACTGGAAGATGGCTTGGAGTGTCAAATGGCTTGACCCACGTTTGGACCCATCCCATAACTCAGACACAGAGGAAGAACTCTGGTTTTTGTGAGCATATTTCAGATGAAGTCAATTAAATCTTAATATTATATTTGAAATGCATCCAAACTGGATTCTCTTGCTGTCCCTTTCACTGGCCAACAAAACAGTGTAAGAGGAAAACCAGTTTTTTGGTTCACGGATGGGGTCTTGCTAGGATACTGGTGGTCTTTTTCTACTTTAACATGTGAAAAAGCTTTGTTTTATTTGCAACTTCGGCTAAAACTGTGGGGGTGGTTTTGTGTTTGGAATTATCCTGGCTTATTGATTTACCAGAGTTGTTTCCTCGTAATTCATGTGTTTGGCATTTTTAGTCATACCTGATTCGTACCTTCTTAATAGCTTAAAAGAGATCCCAGATTGGATTTTGATTTTGAAATGAGAGGGAAAGATTGGCGGAAAGGCAATGAGAAGGCATCCAAAGTAAAGAGGAATGACATAGATCAAAGGCCCACAAGTGAAGAACAGACTCTGACTGAGGGCCTTGAGACCAGACCCTCTGGGAAGCTGGGAGTGTGTCTATAGTGTCCCTTCCTTCACCTGACTGCTCTGCTTGGCACATAAGAGGCTGTGATGCATGGTTGATATTTGTTAAATGGGTCAGTCACATGAATTATTGTGAATTTCACAAGCTATAGCAGATGCTCCTACAATCAAGTTTACAACAGAGTGGAGAGGAGAATGAGTCCAGAAGAACTTGTACAGTGAAGAAGAAAACTGGTATAAACAAGTTAAAACAATGTATAATGATGTAAACAAACTAAGGGCAGTTTGGGTTGCAGGGAATGAAGGAAATGCTTGTTGCAGCAGATAAATCTCGAGCTGAGTTCAGAGAGATGGGGAGCAGAGGGGACAGATTGGTGTGGAGGGAGCAAGCAGATGGGTTGCACGAGGTCACAGCTTGAATAAAGGTACAGGTGTGGAGTAGACAGAGGACCTGGCTGGGGAGAGGCAAGTGTTGGATGGATGAGGAAGGGGCTTTTGAGAAAGGTCTCGGTGCCTACCCAGTTTCAGGCCAACTGTGCTATGCTAGAGACCTCTTCTCTGCCATCCTCCCCACTTTTTCTGACTTTAGAGGTGCTTATCTTCATGCTTCAGGAAACATTAAGCAAAGTTTAAGGCTCAGAGCCTCCTAATTCATTTGACATCAACAAGAAATTTGTTGTTAGGTAAATTTCTCTGTATGTTTAGATTAAAACTGAGATACTTTTCAGACTATGAGCCAAAGAGAAACCCTGGAGCACACTTTGTAAATGTGTGAATAATTTCCTATGAACATATACTTTTAAAAGGCAGGAATGTAAGAGATGATGTTGAGTTCAAAATTAATTTAGCCATTTTTAACGTTTATTTATTTTTGAGACAGAGAGAGACAAAGCATGAATGGGGGAGGGTCAGAGAGAGGGAGACACAGAATCCGAAACAGGCTCCAGGCTCTGAGCTGTCAGCACAGAGCCCGACGCGGGGCTTGAACTCACGAGCCGTGAGATCATGACCTGAGCCGAAGTCGGCCGCTTAACCGACTGAGCCACCCAGGCGCCCCAATTTAGCCATTTTTTATGGAGCTTCATAGTCTTAGTGAACACAATGAGAAACTTACATGGAGCGTAATAATACTAATCAGAATAGTATATACCTGTCTGAATTATTCAAGCCCAAATCAATACATTAATATCCAGTAAATTATCATATAATTTTCTAATGTAAGGACTTTATCATGGCATATCATGTAAGTGAAAGATAATTTGGTGGGTACAAATAACGGAAAATGATCACAGCAACGTTCAATTACTTTTATGAGCCTTATTCATTTGTTTTTCTTAAGATCGAGAAAACTCCAGCACTACTTGCTGACTCAACACTTTTCAGCGTATCTGTGAAGTTAATTTTACTGTATCTGTTTCTCTGGCTAATTGATGTCCACAGAGCCTTCAGAGTGATAACACTTGAGATATTGGCTTCCATTCCTTTTCCAAACCTGCCATGAACTGCCCTACCCCAAGATCTTGCTCAGATCATTCTTCCTGCCTAGACTGACCATTCCTTCTCTTCTAATTTTAACCTTTTTTCAAACTCCATAACCCCTGTGATGCCATTGTTTGAGATCCTCAGACGTCAGTATTTTTCTATTCCTCTGAACTCCCATTTCTGTTTTGTCCAAACCATCATGTGACAGTGAGTTGTTCCTCTCTTCTTCCTCCCTTTCTTTCTTTCTTTCTTTCTTTCTTTCTTTCTTTCTTCTTCTTCTTCTTCTTCTTCTTCTTCTTCTTCTTTAATGTTTGTGGCTTTATTTCAAGACTGTGAGACCCTTGGGTCACCTGAGTGGCTCAATTAAACGTCTGACTTCAGCTCAGGTCATGATCTCACAGTTCATGAGTTCAAGCCCCATGTTGGGATCTGTGCTGACAGCTCAGAGCCTGGAGCCTGCTTCAGGTTCTGTGTCTCCCTCTCTCTCTGTTCTTCCCCCGCTCATTCTCTGTCTCTCAAAAATAAATAAACATTAAAAAAATTTTTAAAAAAAGACTATGAGACCCTTAAGAATTAAGACCATTTCTTTTTATCTCCAGTGCCTAGAACAGCTAAGTGTTCATAGGTACTATTAATTAAGACAAGACTTTAGGGTATTTGTTTTATGTCATAATTCTTATGTTCTTCTAAATGTAAAATAATGGCAAGGTCTCTGAATATTTTGAAAGTTAAGAAGATTATGATTGTGCAATATTTTTTGATTTAGGAAAACTGGTACTGGGTAAAAATGCTATGAGACACAAAGGGCATAAACTTCTAGTTATGAGATGAATGAGTTCTGGGGCTCTAACGTACAGCACGGTAACTATAGTTAACAAGACTGTATTACATACATGAAAGCTGCTAAGAGAATAGATTTTTTAATTTATTAATTAATCAATTTAAAATTTTATTTATTTTTTAAAGTTTATTTTGAGAGGGAGCACATGCGCACACTTGAGTGGGGGAAGGGCACACAGAGAGGGAGAGAGAAGCCCAAACCAGCCAGTGTTATCAACGTGGAACCGGAAGAGGGATTTGAGATCATGAGATCATGACCTGAGCTGAAACCAAGTGTCAGGAGCTTAACTGACTGAGCCACCCAGGCGCCCCAAATTTTTATTTATTTTTCAAAATCCAATATCCGTAGCATACAATGTTATATTAGCTTCAGGTATGCATATAGTGATTCAACACATTACTCAGTGCTTGTCAACATAAGTGTACCTTTAATTCCCTTCACCTATTTCACCCGTCCCCTACCTGCCTCCCCTCTAGCAGCCACCAGTGTGTTCTCTATATTTCAGAGTCTTTTGTTTGTTTGTCTCTTTTTTAATTTGTTCATTTGTTTTGTTTCTTAAATTCCACGACTGAAATCATATGGCGTCTGTCTTTCTCTGACTTATTTCACGTAGTAGTACAGCCTCTAGATCTATCCATGTTGTTGCAAACGTCAAGATTTCATTCTTTTTTATGGCTGAGTAATACCTTAAATGCTCTGACAGCATACACAAAAATAGGAATCATGTGAGATGATGGATGTGTTAAGTAATCTTGAGGTAATCGTTTCGCTGTGTCAATGTATATCACAGCACCACATTGAACACCTTAAACTTACACACTGTTGTAATTCAATTCTATCTCAATAAAGCTGAAAAAAGAGAAAAGGGGACAAAAATTTATATGTTTACAATTGCTCACCAGACTTAGATATATCTAGGCAGTAGTCTATTTGGAAATACAGTTTGAAGGCTGCTGTTATCATATAATGTGCCCTGAAGAGATTAATACCTTGCACCTGTGAGTGGACTAAGTCAAAAAAGAGGAAGCAGATTGACTACATCGTGTTTCTAGAAACTTTCTAAATTGAATGTCTTCAGGCATGAAGGTAAAGAATACTGATCTGACGTTACTTCAATCTAAAAAGAATTAAACTAGTGAGATTTTAGGCATGGGTAGTCATACAGAGGTGCCAGGACATAACTGTAAGTAGGAATATAAATTAGTCACTAGTCCTTGAGTGAGTTTCCGGAGTACTTCTGTCAAGTATGTAACCACAAAAGGAAATGAACTTGGGGCTGTGTCTCATTTTAAAAGTTAAAAACTTCAGTTAAACATGGCATTATCCCACCGTTAAAGAGCAAGTCGTGTGTCCGTATTCCAATGGAAGCAGTTGATGAGAAGGCAGGAGTGATTGGGGCTGCCGGTGAGAGTGAGGAAGACACACTGTAAGTAAATGTTTCAGGGGAGGGTCGATAGTACAAAAGTAAACTGTTTATAAACCGACTCCCCAAATGGTCTGTTGTGCCCGTGTACAGCCTTAGCTTATCTTTGTCCTGATTCCTGTTTTGGTTCGTAGATCTGTGTGTAATTCTAGTTGAGACATAAATATATCACCATTGTAATTGCTTGGTGTTTTTCAAATTGTCATGGTAAAAATATTTGAAGTAGAAAAGGATGTATTTCCTGTTCAGCTGCCTCAGGCTCTGGAGGTTTTAGCTGGTTCTTGCCAGCTGTTGGCAATGCAGTGTGTGTGTATACCCTTGAGAAAACATGAATATGTGCTAAGCTGATCAAGAATTCGAGGGTTTCGGCTGAACCCAAAGACAGAGAGGGTAACGTTCACTTATCATATAGCCTGAATATCAGTTTTACAAAGCAAAAGGACAATGCCGTCTCCATTTTGAATGTAAGTCTTTTGAAACACTTTTGGTGGCGCTTTGCAACCACTGCTTGTGGTCTACCTGTTTCTTTCCTCTGTTGCTTTAGCATAAGCAAATGAAAGCAGTGCTTTCATGGTGTGTAAGAAACCGGAGAGCTTCTTAGTGGAGTTATTGAATACATGGGGGTCAAGGAGAAAAAAAATACTAAAAATTCAAATGATACCCTGTAGTAGTAGCAACAGCAGTCGTATATTAAAGGCCGGCTTTTGTTAGATCGTTAGTATGTACCAGTGGCCTTCTTAAATTGTTTTCTTGTTCGTATTCTATTATGAGCCTTCTGTATTCCAGGACACATATCAATGCTTGGCACATAGTAGACACTTGTTTACTACAAACAATAAACATTTGCTTAATGAAATTTGGAACAGATGAAAATTCATTTATAATGAAGGAAGTGAGGCTTAGAGATGACAAGTGACCTTGCCCTGGTCATATCCTTAGTAAGTGATAGAGACTGGTTTTTTGAATCTCAGCTGCCTCTGGATATTTGATCATAATGTTATATTGCAGCCTGTATCAAAGACTCCAGCTTTGCTGGCTCTATCTCATACGGACTATAAGCAACTGCCTCAACTTTGCCTAACCTTCTCTTTTCTTATCTTTGGAATGGGGATAATAAAACCTACCTCTCAAAATCGTCTGTGATGTGGTGATCTTCCTTGCAGATGTTGAGAAAAGCCCTGGAATTCATCCTTGCTCGTGGCCAAGATTTGGGGGAAAAGAAAAGGAGGAGTTACACGTAGCAAGACCTATTAATCTTAAGTCTGAAGGGCAGGGGTTTTTGCCCTTTTCTTAGAAAACAGTTGCTTTTGGAGGTCCCAATTACAAAAATATAGTTTCAGTTTGGACATCACTTAAAACAGAATTTGAATGACCAGCCACACTCTTGACTCTGATGCTCTGTGAATGAGACAGAAAAGTTCTTCACCAGAAAATTCCAAATCTTAGCATTCCAGCAGAAGATCGGAATACACTCTGCTGTCAGAGTTTGAGAGGGAAGGGATGCTTGAAGGATCATGCGCTTAGCTGAATTTTAGTTCCAAAAATTTTTAACCCGCCTTTTCTTAGCCTTTTCCATTCCTGCCAGTGAATTTACCCTGAGTAAATTCATTTCTCTTTGGCTGTTCTGTATTTTTCTGCCTCAAAGAAAACAATGATAAACTGACTTGTACTATTGGGGAAACACTCAAGGGATTCATCAGTGTCACCCTACCCAGAGAAACTTTTGTTTTAAAAGCTCATAATTAATTCAAAAGACTGAATTTGTGAAGACTGACATTTCAGAAACTATGTGAGGTTATGGGGCCCACTGTCTAAGCAGTTCACTCTGACTAGGCCCAGCCCTAGCATAGGGAACCTGGTCTCAAAGCCTAATTGTTTTCTTAGGTGTAGAATCATAGACATTTTGGGTTTTGTGGGACCTTGACTCATTAACAGAGCCAACTACAGGAAGAATTGCTAACTAGGAAGTATATAGCACCTTAAAAACTATTTTTATTTTGATTTTTTAAAAGGAAATTGGTTTGAAGTGTATCACAAAGTGAAATGGGTTGATGGATAAGGAATATATGTATTAAAGCAAAATGGAGCAAAATGTTAACAATTTGGGAATTAACAATAGGGGACATGTTATGAGTGCTTGCCATTACAACTCTTTCCACTTTTCTGTATGCCTCATGTTTTTCATAATAAAATGTTAGTGAAAAAAAAATTGAGAGGTAGGTGCTTAATGTAATGGGATGACTGATAGAATGTCGAGCGTTATCAGCATGAGTGCGTAGAACATCCATAAAGAAGGATCATCTCATTGCCACTCAAATCACGTGATATATTGGTAACAGGTAGTTTAGCCAACTAAAAATATTCCTTACGATCTTAACCAGCCCTGCAAAAACAAGACTATTATGATGTCAGAAAATTTTTAAGTTCTGGAAGGGATCACTCTAGACCCACAGATAAGGAACAGGCCCCTTGTGTTTCTAATGCAGAAGGGGCTGTTACAACAGCCCCATTCAAAAATGGACAAGGATTTGACTAAATAGTTCCCTAAAGAAGATACACAAATGGCCAAGAAATGTGAAGAGATGCCCAACATCATTAGCCATCAGAGAAATGCAGATCCACATCACAGTGAGATACCACTTCACGTCCACTAGGATGACCAAAATCAAAAAGGCAGATAATAACAGGTGTCGGTGAGGATGTAGAGAAATGAGCCCCCTGTTGCTGGTGGGAACGTACTCTGGCACAGCCACTTAGGCAGGCAGTCTGTAGCGCCACCGTGTAACCTGGCAATTCCACTCCTAGGTATATACCCCTAAGGCCACTAAACGTGTGTCCCCACACACACTTGGACACAAGTGTACAACAGCAGTATTACAGTAGCCAAGAAGCAGAAACAACCCAAACATCCATCAGCAGTTGAGTTGGTAAATAAAACGTTGTCTATCCACACGATGGAATATCTTCAATAACTAAAAGGAATGAAGCACTGACCCATGGTACAACATAGATGAACTTTAGAAACATGCTAAGCAAAATTGTATGGTACGTGAATTAAATCTCAATAACGCCGTAATGCAAAAGAAATAGAGAAGGAAAAGACACAAAGGTTAATAAAGACAGAAAGCAGGAGGGAAGTAAGAGAACTTGTCCAAAGTAAAAGGATTGGTATAGAGCTGAGCCACAAGGGATCCGTCCTCCACTTCTGGCCTCTTGCCACTGTGTCGTCTGTTCCAATCTCTCCAGATACCTGAGATTCAGTTCTTGCTTCCTTTTTTCTTTCCTCCCTTCTTTTCTTCCATTTCCCTTTTCTTCCTTATTCTTTCCTTTCCGTTTTTCTCTCCTTTCCTTCCTTCATCTCCTATCCTTTCCTCTCTTTCTTCTTTCTACTTTCTCTTTCAATAAAAGTACATCTCTACATGTGTAGAATCTCCACAGGGAACCAATCACAGTATGGGGCTGGGTTGTTCAGAACCTTTAATGAGTGAATGTGCATGCGTCTAACTCTTCAGGAGGCAAGTACAGGGTTGGATCCCCACCCTCCCCCCTCCCCTGGCATTTAGCAGCGGGTCCTTGTTGTGAAAGGTGAAAATTTGCTGGGGATTCCCTCCTGGCACCGTGTCCCAGGGAACAGTGACCTAAAGAGATGCACAGCTAGTGCTTATTCCAGTCCACCCAACTGACTTTATTGGCTTTTTTCCTCAGGGTACAAGTTCTGCTCTCATTATCCCTTTACATTTTCTCCCATTGAAATTTTTCAGCTCTCCTTAAGGCGGCAGCAAGTGAGTGAGAGATTGAACGAATGGGCTGTCTTCAGTGAAAAGAACAAGGAGCTTTGCGAATGGCTGACCCAGATGGAAAGCAAAGTTTCTCAAAATGGAGACATCCTCATTGAAGAAATGATAGAGAAACTCAAGAAGGTACAGGATGCATGGCTACATATGTTTTCACTCTTCGTGACGCTTAGGCATACTTTTAGTAGGTATAAAAAGATGGTCTTACTCATTATGAAATTACTTTCCTGTAAAAGGAGCACTATATTTTAAACGTTTGATCTTTTTAATGTGAAATAAACTTGCATGGAAAGGCCTCTTTTACATACAAAATATATGGATGTGATGAAGTTAATTATCTGCTGGTAGACAAGTGTTCAGTATTTTTTGGCTTTAGCTACCTGTTCAGAAGGAATCATTTATGTATATTGCTTTTGTGGTTTTGTTTTTGTTTGTAAAGAGGTAAAATCACTTGAGAGAAACCAAAAGAAAAAATTCTTAGGATTAGTTAAACTGGCATTTTCTCTATAAAACAATTCATAGACAGTTACAAGAATGAAGACTTCCTGAGAATTTTGCTTCATATTATTTTCAAGTTGTGTATAACTCGCATTATTTTATACATTCATGTGACATGGATGTTTTTCATGTCAGTGTAGGCTGATCGAATTTACTAGCATTGAAAAATGTTTTTGATGAGATCGGTGGTGCTTTTACATTATTTTTGGACAATGAACCATTTTTACTTTTGTTTAGTTTATGTTCCTTGTTAGCACATATCACTGCCAGCTTTACGGTGTACTTTCCCTACGTACTTGTTTCTTATCCCTGTACAGTGGAAGCCCCACTGGATTATAAGCTTTGCTGGAAGTGTCTTTGTCTATTTTGTTCATTGCTGCATCTCCTGACCCTGAGCAATGCCTGCCTTCTCATAAGTCCTCAGTCACTATTGAATAAGTGAATTATAGCCTCGTTTGTCCTAAAATAAATGTAAAGAGTAGGAAAAGATATCTTTATGCATGCATACACATAAAGAGAAAAAAAAAAACTCTAATGTGTCAGCATGCGATATTAATAACCTTATAGGCCTCCACTTAAGATATAAAATTCCGGGGGCTCCTGGGTGGCTCAGTCGGTCAAGTGTCCGACTTCAGCTCAGGTCATGATCTCACGGTTCGTGGGTTCAAGCCTCGTGTCAGGCTCTGTGCTGACAGCTCAGAGCCTGGAGCCTGCTTCGGATTCTGTGTCTCCCTCTCTCTCTTCCCCTCCCTCGCTCTCTCTGTCTCTTTCTCTCTCTCTCTCTCAAAAATAAATAAACATTAAAAATTAAAAAATATATATAATTCTAGCAATAAACATTTGTATATTTGATATTGTAAACCTTTAAAATGTGGACTAAGATAATACAGATTTCATTTTACTATCTGCCCATACCTTTGCCCTTTGATAGTTTCTGGATACCAGACAATGCTCTACTAGACATGATTAATGTCCTATAGGTATTATGGTGAAGTTTGCCATAGAAGAAATTTTGGTTAAGTGTGTATCTATACTCTCATTGATTTTCTTCATGAAATTTAAGGTGGCGTATTTTGGAGGTGTGGAAAAAAACTATCTCTTGAACAAAATACAACCACAATTTAAAATTTAGAAAAACGTTAGTTTTTCACATAATTTTGTTATACTATCTGGCACAATGTCAGAAATAATCTTTAAAATATTAACTATACTATTCTTATATAAAATGAGTTGAGGGATATAAAAAGAAGTCTTTTTGAGCTTTCCTCTTGTGGTGTCAGTGCATCTAGTGTTTTGGTCATAGAATCCCACTGTATTGAAGTAACATAAAATGGAGGACAGGTGTGTTGGGGTTGCTGGGCCTAAAGAGAGCACTCAACGCTGAGATAGAATAAAATTGCACTGGCTTCTCCCATTTCTTTGGAGTCTTCTTGCTTTAGTAACTGACTTGAGGGGATAACCTTATTGCCACACTAACTTTAGATCAAGAGAAAGTTAAAATATCCGTGGCCCTATAATACCTATCTTTGTGTATTATTTTGCTGAGATAATATTTGCTGCATGACAGGAGTTTAGCCCAAAATTGAAAACGGTGATTCTAAAGATTGGCTCATGTCACTGTGGCAGGAGTAAGAGGATCATTGGTCAGGCAGTGAGAGTTGGAAAGGACAGGAGATGTCCATTCATCATCACTTTAACCATACCATTCAGTGGACTTTCTCTTGCATATGGAGCCAGTGTTTCCTTATCCAAAACAATTTTTAAGAGGAGTGAGTGCAGAAACTGGGTGAATGAAGAAGATTGGAGACCCACTGATCCTCTAAGACTAATGGTTATCATTCTTGTGAGTTAATTTGCCATGATTTGTGTGTTGTAAAGTATTGACATGATATAGAGGATAGCTCTATTAAATGAAGGTATTAATTCTTAAAATAATCTGTACAAATAATTGACAGAAACACATATATGCTTTTACATATATATATATATGTCAGTTGTACATATATAATTGCGCAGACACACACACACACACACACACACACACACACACACACACACATATCTTCTAAGCCTCTTAGCAACTATTTGTATGAGGATTGATTCTAAATATAACACCAGGTTGGTGATTACAACAATAAGATATAATTTCCCAGCATTAAAATCTTTCAAGTTTTGTCTTTTATATCTATGTATATACTGTTAACTGCTTTTTAAATGCCCATTTTATGTAAAAAAAAAAAAAAAGCATCTCCATCCTCTTTAAGACCATCTCTATGAAAATTCAATCGAGAGTCTATGTACATACTGAAAATAATAGCTACCGTTAATTCTTGTGTACATGGACTGATAATCACACAGTATTCTTCCTGCCCAAACTATTTCCAAGCAGTGGAAAACTGTAATTATCATGTTTCTAGTAGAGCCAGGCTGAATGCATTAAGACAATGATTTCTGACCTCTGTGATTGCTATTTATTATGCAGGATTATCAAGAGGAAATTGCTGTTGCCCAAGAGAACAAAATACAGCTCCAGCAAATGGGAGAACGACTTGCTCGAGCCAGCCATGAAAGCAAAGCCTCTGAGATTGAATACAAGCTTGGAAAGGTCAACGACCGGTGGCAGCATCTCCTGGATCTCATGGCAGCCAGGTACAAAGGATTCTGGTCAATAGGACACATGTATGCAGAATTTTAAAGCATTTGGTCCACCTTTCATTACAGTGAATCTTCCTCTGTGTTCTTTCTCCCCACCGTTTTTAGGCTTTTCTCATAAATGTCACTTTCATGAACTTTGAAATTCTCCTTCGTATGTAATAAATTCAGTGGTGTTGCCACTTAGCTTAAAGTCATATCAAAGCAAAACCCATTCTCAAAAGGAAAATTCTCTATTTCAGAGCTTCATGGGTATTTAACCTTCTGTGAGGAAGGAAGTAAAACTGCTTGCTAGTATCCATGGAGGGTATTTTTGTCTGCAATAGGAAAAAAAGTTATATATATATATATATATATATATATATATACACATATATATATATATAAAAGTGTATATATTTATATATGTACATATGTGTGTACATATTTATATTTATATTTATATAAATTATATATTTATATATGTACATATATACATATATATGTATATATACTTATATGTATATGTATATATACACGTATATATATATACATATATATGCTTATATATGCTTATATATATGTACTTATATATGCTTATATACACACACACACATTCCTACTATATTTCCAATTAGCAAAATGTGGGAATAAAGCTAATTATTGCCACTCTGCTTAGCTGTAGAAATAATCTGCATTATTATAATATTGTGTTAGGTTTAATAACTGTAAGTGTCTGCCTTGTATCTGGGAGGAATATTCAGTTGCTGCTGGAGAAGGGCAGGGTGAAGAAAAGAGATAAAAGTAAAGAAATTAAAATATATAAGGGTCTTTATTAATAATATAAAAGTCTGATATAATTACTGAGGCACTGGGCTATTTGTTACAAAGGGAATGACTAAAGTAAATGCTTTATTTGAGGTGAACTTGGCTTCATGTTGGATGTAGGTTCTATGAGGGCAGGCATCTCTGACCATTCTATCCACTGTATGTCATGACCAAGAACAGTGCCTCAATTTGGGCTCAATAAATATTTGAATGAACGAGTACTTGAATATTTGAATGGGTATTATTTTTTATGGCAGTTAGGAGGAGATTTAGAATATTACAAATGCTTCTGATTCACGGCCATTTTGGATATAACCAACAATACACTTTTTAAAATCTGGGTTCTTTTCCTTAGCCATGCTGCATGAATTTAGACCTGAAATAGTGCCTTTTGAATACTGTGTGCCCACAAAAATTGCATATGGTCATGGCAATTCCATATGTTGATTGTGGAAATAACTAGCATATTTTTTTCCACAGAGGGAGTTATCCAAGAGAAGCTAATTTACAAAGATGAGATTATAATTTATGCTAGCAATAATGAAACAAAAATGGAATCAATGTTTATCAGTTTTCAAAATGTTTAACAACAGCACTGTGATGGCTAACATTTATTGAACCCTTAATTTGTGCCAGCGACCATGCGATAGGCTTCATACGTGTCTTCTCATGTTTTGTTCACCGCACCCTTTGAGCTGGGCATTATTATTATACCCATTTTCCTGATACAGAGGCTGAGGCTCAGGCTTGTCCATGGCCCCTCACATGCTAAGTGGCCTAGCCTGCACTCTCTGATTCTGCAGCCCATGCTCTGGAGACTATATTATGCTGTCTGCCAAACTTATGACTTCCTTGTCCCTGCTCTAAAGAATGCAATTACAAGGAAATTAGATTCTGTTATTTATTTCAACAATCTAGTTTCCCAATCCTTTGTAAAGTGCTGACATCAGTTCTGAGACATTTTGAGGCTACAAAGACAGAGGTTCCTTTCCTTGAGAAGTTCATGGTGGGCAGAGAGACATGCAAAAAGAAATCAAGCAAAGTGATGGGCTAAATGCCCGGGTAAAGGTACTACAAAGAAATGGAAATGTACGGTTCAGCTCACCTACTCCAAGTATTCTTAGCGTATGTAGGTTTTAGAACCCCACTGCTATGTTTAGCCTCACTTCTCAGTCCGTGATAACCAAATCTTATTTCAGAAGGACAAACTGAAGCTCTTTATTCTATAAATACCCTTCTTAGGGAAGCCGCCCAGTTGGTAAACATCCCTGGATTTTTTTGGTCAGATTATGACTCATGGGTTAGCTTACATTGCCATGTAATCCAGTTAAACTAGTTAATGTTCTTTTCTAATCTTTAGTGGCTCAGTGGTATGGAATATGGGGGATACACTATGTTAAAGATGTTTTAGATGGAATCTAATATAAGTTAATCATAAGGAGCTAGTTTAGTGTATGAACTAAATTTACATTACATCAAATGAGGTAGGTGATTTCTCCTCAAAGTCATGTTTATGTATAACTTTTCTGTTGTTCAAGTGAGGATTTTCTAGGTGTTATTTATTTTTCCAAAGATATACTAGTAAACTTGAATCAATCAAATATTTATAAAATATACATGCTTTATACTACAGTCACTAAAACACTCATATGTTTCTATGGTTGTAGAGTCTTACCACACACAGATGCAGTGCCTACAGGAGATTCTGTCGATACACTGTCCATTTCTTTTTGCCTTCTTCTGACGTGTACCAGCTGATGTGCTCACCATTCATTTGCTCTAGAGTTTAGTGCCACACTGGATTCATAGTCTCCTTGAAGCCTCTCCTAAATGACA
Organism: Leopardus geoffroyi; assembly: GCF_018350155.1. Lineage (NCBI taxonomy): Eukaryota > Metazoa > Chordata > Mammalia > Carnivora > Felidae > Leopardus > Leopardus geoffroyi. The sequence continues at coordinate 137,220,123 of NC_059332.1, read as the reverse complement.
CTTGGCCGTCACATTTACTTTCCATTTCCTTGTTTATCAGAGCCTCGGGAGTACACAGACCAGCTGACCGTTCCCCACACCCATCTTCAACTATGACCTACCCGCTCAAATATCAAGTTTCTATGGTTCAGTCTCATTCACCACTCTTCCCTCTTCCAACTTTGTTTTCCTTCCACACTGATTCATTAATGCAGAACACAACTTAGTTGAGCCTTTTGATATTTCTGTGCTGTTTTGGTGTTCTTGTGGGAATGGAGAGGATATTTCTGAAGATTATATTTTCAGGTGCATAGCTTTCCTGCTAACAGAAACAGGAAAAAGAAAAGAAAGAAGATGCACTGCTAATAAACCTGTTGCATGCAAATAGAATGTATAACTTTGAGTCAACTTCCTATCACTAGTGGATTAGCTTAAACCATTCTGTCTAACACAAAATAAATGTGTTTTGCATTGAATTTTTAAACTGTCACTAAGAGTTGTCAGCTTTTTAGGGCAACAAAATTTGCTTAGTTATTTTTAGGTCTTAGGGGATAATGCTCTAGTATCCTGACCATAGTTTCTAGACCTGCTCAGTTTAATGTAGCAGACACTAGCGACCCGTGGGTCTTTAAGTTAACTTAAATGGGATATAATCAAGCTATGGTTTAATTTTAATTATAGTCAGTTGTGCTAGTCATATTTCCAAGGCCCATTTGCCATATGAAGATAATGGCTACCTTATTGGGAACTGCAGATACAGAACATTTTCTTCATCCCAGAAAGTTCAGTTGCTCAGCACCAGCCATGACAATTGGCCAAAGCATTTCTGAACCCTTGGCTTTCATTAAGAGTCAACATAAGAGGGGCACCTGAGCGGCTCAGTCACTTGAGCATCCAACTGTTGATTTTGGCTCACGTCATGATCTCATGGTCCGTGAGATCAAGCCCCTCCGTACTGACAGCGTGGAGCCTCCTTGGGATTCTCTCTCCTTCTCTCTCTGTCCCTCCCCCTCTCACATGCTCTTTCAAAATAAGCAAATAAACTTTAAGAAAAAAGAGTCAGCACAAGAAACAGTCATTGATGTAATTTCTTTAAAACTGTCTGCTGGGATTCTGGCTCTCATTTTGTCAATGAACTGCGAAAAAATCCACATAGCAGTTGTTCTAGAGTTCAGCACTAACAGGAAATCTGTCTCTTAGCATTAGTTGTTCAGTGCTTTTTATAAGAGACAATGCATTATTGAACTTTCCCCATTTTGGTATCTAGGAAGTTCAGACTTGTGTGCTCTGTTGTAATGATGTTTGTTGTTTGTTGTTTGTTTGTTTGTTTTTTTTCATTAAATGTACTCTCTAATATAAGGATATTGCTCTTCCTTCTATCAAACCTAAATCCTCATCACCAAAACCAAAGCACACTTTAGTTATTTGGCTCTTTTTTTCTTTTCAATAACATCTTCATTGAGCTCTAACTCACGTAGCATACAACTCATCTATCACAAGTATACAGTTTAGTGATTTTTTTAGCACATTTAGAGACCTCTGCATCCATCATCACGGTTAATTTTAAAACATTTTCATCACCCCCAAATAAAAGCCTTAATCACCTTCTTCCTCTCTACCCTCCCTCCTTCCATGGCCCCAGCAACCACTAAGTCACTTTCTGCCTCCACAGGTTTACCTGTTCTGGACAGTTCGTATACATGGAATCATGCAATCTGTGGTCCTTGGTCACTGGTTGCTTTTAAGTTTGCTTGGCAAACTTTCTGCACAAGACTATCTAGTAAATATTTTTAGCTCTGAGGGCCAAACGGTCCCTGCCGAAACCCCTCTGCCATATCATAAAAGCAGCCTTACGCAGTGTGGAAACTGAAAAATAGAGCTGGGTTCCAATAACATTTTATTACCCAAACAGGTGTCTAGCCTAGCCATAGTTTGCCGACACCAGCTCTAGGGACGTAAAAATAAGAAGAACGTGGTGCCTACCCAATAAGAGTGGAAAGCAGGTATACATGACTCCTCACCACAGGCCTTCCTTCCATCTTCCCGCCCACTCTCTTACCCCCATCTGGCCTGGCCGCTCCTAATTGTTCTTCATGTTTTTCCTGTTCTTTGGATTAGGTGAGATTCTTCTTACCCTGTCAGCACGCTTTCTGTACGGCGCTTAACAGAATTTCCCTCTACTATAATCAATATGTCGTGTGATCAGTTGTTTGCAATTCCTTTTCTCTCCTAAGGTGTAAGTGTGTCCATAGCAAAGCCGGAACCTAATATTGTTCTTTGCACATAATGGTCACTCCGGTAATTGTTCAGTATCTCTAGTCTAAGACACAGTATGGCAAGTGCCATACATGCAGATAGGAATAAAGCAGAGCATGGGCTTAAGGCCTCCACTGCTTGAAATGTTTCTGCTTCAGCGACGCTGAAATGTTAGGCAAGTTACTTATCTTCTGACTACCTCAGTTACCACGTGTGTAAAAATGTATTCGGAGCATTACATGAGACAGTACCTTAGCACTGCCAAGTACTCAGGGAACGACGCTTTCTCAGCCCAGAGGGAGTTTAGAGGCTGTGCAGGTAAAGCGCACATGCAGTGCAGGGAAGGCTTGGTCAAGTTGCGGCAGCTGCCCCCCGAAGGGATTTGGAGTTCCACCCACACTCGAGGAAAAAGAAAACTTGATTCTTGGAATCTGTGGCTGGCTTTATCTCAAGGTGGCCAATTTGGAAAACTCTGGCCAGGATCAGGAATGTATGGAGGCAGCAAGCACGATACAACGCAGAACTAATCAAGAGGCCCGAGTCTAGTCCGCCTCGTTCTGCCTGTGTGACCCAGGGCTCGCTGCAGAAGCTTTCTGAGCCCTAGACTCCTCATCTTCAAAATATTCATAAGAATAACTGCCATAGCTCCAAAGAGGCAATGCCGGAGAAGGACCGTGAATACTATAAAATGCCACATATGCCAGTCTCGTTCTTTTAGATAGCTACAGAGTATTCCATAATATAATATAATATAATATAATATAATATAATATAATATAACGTAACGTAACATAATATAGCATACTGTGTATAATATATATATAATAATATATATAATATATAATATACTATGGTTTATCCAATATTTTCCCCACTGATGGGCATTGATATTGTTATCATTTTTGGCTATGACAGTAATCGTGTCTTTAAAGCCTTGCTTTATATTTCATTTGTTGGCACAAATATATTGTCCTGATGATAATGAGCATGGGGAAAAATTTTTAACCCATGAGGAGAACTAAATAAGGTAAAAAGGAATTGAACTATGAAAATAATGGCAGTAAAAGTTTTCGAAGATCTCAAGTTTTCAGGAATGTTAGTCATAATCAAGAAAAAATAAATTTCCCTAGTGTTACAGAATCATGGCCTACATATCTCTTTAACCAAAGCTTAGATGTTTATATTCCTGATTGTTAAAAATAATAAATTATAGGAGTGATTGTTTTATAAAGAATTCACAGTAAGATATCTTTATTTTTAAAAAATTTTTATGAATATAATATATTGTCAAATTGGTTTACATACAACACCCAGTGCTCATCCCAACAAGTGCCTTCCTCAATGCCCATCACCCATTTTATCTTTAAATAGCAGGATTTGAAAAGTAATTTTATTAAAACTAAGTTTTCTGGACTGTATTTCTTATGTAAAATATAAGCTTGCTTCTTTTAAAAATAAAATGTTTCTGGGGCGCCTGGGTGGCGCAGTCGGTTAAGCGTCCAACTTCAGCCAGGTCACGATCTCGCGGTCCGTGAGTTCGAGCCCCGCGTCAGGCTCTGGGCTGATGGCTCAGAGCCTGGAGCCTGTTTCCGATTCTGTGTCTCCCTCTCTCTCTGCCCCTCCCCCGTTCATGCTCTGTCTCTCTCTGTCCCAAAAAATAAATAAACGTTTAAAAATAAATAAATAAAAATAAAAAAATAAATAAATAAAAATAAAATGTTTCTGTTTTAAAAGCAATTATTGGGGCGCCTGGGTGGCACAGTCAGTTAAGCGTCCGACTTCAGCCAGGTCACGATCTCGCGGTCCGTGAGTTCGAGCCCCGCGTCGGGCTCTGGGCTGATGGCTCAGAGCCTGGAGCCTGTTTCCGATTCTGTGTCTCCCTCTCTCTCTGCCCCTCCCCCGTTCATGCTCTGTCTCTCTCTGTCCCAAAAATAAATAAATGTTGAAAAAAAAATAAAAAAATAAAAAAAAATAAAAGCAATTATCTCACATAACCAGAACCAAATCCTTTCTTTTATTTTGCAGTTCGTCATATAGGCCTTTTAAAAAGAACTTAGAAAATGTTCATTATTATTTTTGTATTTATATGTGTGTGTATATATACCCTGATCCAAAAAGGTTTTAAAGCAGCCAGCATTCACCACATTTTTTTAAATTACCAGTAATTAATAATTTGAGAGGCTATTTTCTTTAAAAGCTTAAATTATGAAATTACTATAGATGCAGCGCAGAAAATTTGAAACTCTTGAAATTCACAAAATAAATTTATCTGAATCCCACCAAGCCAATGAACGGATGCTTTTTTTTATTACCTTAAAATGAAAATGTTATTTGTGTCACTGTACATCATTATTTTTAAAAGGACAAAGGTTTTGAATATTAGGGGAAGAATAATATTTCTTCAGGTACTCCTTTGCTTAAATAGTCTATTCAAAAGTGAAGACCAACTCCTTCTCTACTGAGTATCTTTTCCATCCCACCTTCCCAAACAACCCCTAAAACTCCTACTTACACCATTTAGCTCGCATTTCAAACAGCAGACAAAAAGAAGTTGCTCCTTTCTGCTACTACAATGGGCCGCACTTGTGGAGGTTTTGTGTTTGAATTTGGGCGATTTATCTTTTTCGAATATCCTTTCCAACTTAGCAAACAGCCCACAAGAAGAGTTGACTGTTCTTCCAGAATGGCAGTGTCTGCAGGCCAGCCTTATTTTTGATATCCTTCTTTCTTTAGAAAGCCTCCCCCTCCTTTGCAGATTACACTGAGCCTTTTCCCCTTCTTACACTCGTGGCCTACATTCCAGGAGATCAGGCCTGGCACATGTTAATGAATGTAGGTTTTATTTAGAAACATGACCACTTGTCACTGCTCAGTGTCATATTATCAGGCAGAGACCTACCAACATTTGTTTAGAGTGAGCATTTTCGTACTTCCATACGCAGACAAGGGGAAGCTTTCATCCCCACGCAGGATTTAGCCTTTTGCTCTGCAGACCTAACTTTTGCAAGTTGGAAGCTTCATGGTGGTGGCGGAAGATCTGTGTGGCCTGAGGATGGCAGAGGACGGCTGTGTGGACTCAGATCTCCCAGAATGTAACTGCGACGTCACAAGGCAGGCATCTCCTTGAGTTTCTTCCATTGTGCATAGCTTTCGTGTCACGTGGGGTTCGTAGGATAGATGCTGGATCTTTAATCCATAATTGTTTTTGCCAGTGTTAAGTGGAGATGATTTGGTGTTAGGAGCTCGTTGGCCGTGGACTCCCAAGAGTTATTTGTCGGTTTGTTTTCTTGTTCCCCCTACTGGGCATGTGGAGCCGGAGGGAAAGGTTAATGAACTTGGTTATGGCTTGGTATTCCAGTTGTCTCTGGACCGTATGCGTCATACGAGGGGTATGGCCATGGCAGAGAGGCTGAGGCACAGGAAAGAGATTCAGAAGGAGACCCAGTAAGATGATCCAGTTGGTCTATCATCTGCTATTTAAAGGATGGGCTCCTGATGAAACTGAAATTCGGTCTTAGCCAGTTCACAGCTTTGTGGCTGAAAGCTTTCCCTTTATTAAATAAAGATCTCATATTGCAGGGGCCCAGAGGGTTTTGTGTGTGAGAAAAGCCATTTCTGTATAGGCTTGCCAGTAAGTTTTGGTCATTGACTAGTATGAAGGTTTTAAAACATACGCCAAATGTAAAAATGTATGTCGAAAATAGTAATTCTGTGTATTATGCAAATATTTATTTCATGATATTTTTCTGTTAGAATAATGTTATATCAGGAATTTTAGCTTCATTAAAAAAAAACACTATTCTTGTACCATAACATCCTCCAAATAAATTCCTATTAATGAATAGGATTTACTAATGGTGCTTTTGGTTCTATTATATTTAGAATATGAAATTTTGTTTTTGCTTTTGTTGATGGATCTACTAAACTAGTATGAAGGAAGATAGTGATAAATATATACATGTAACGTGTATATGTGTATATAGATATTCGTGCAACAGTGTTCAGAAGCTGCACAACTGGTTTTAGTAGTAGAATCCTTCTCAAAAAGGGTGAAGTCCTGTGAGGCACACTGGACTGTGCAAAGAGACCCATCAGCTGCAGGGATTTACAGATTTACAAGACTTTTGCTAAACAACTTACCCAGACTTGTGACATCGGCAAACATCCATTTTGAATTATAATCCTGGATGCTACCAAAAGGAATGTTGCTCAAACTTCTTACAGTGATAGATGAATAGAAATATTGTGACACTTTACCCAAGGATTTCCTTTAAAGAAATAATGGAAAAAAGATGGGACATTTCTTAACAAAGAATGACTCATGTCCTGCAAATATCGCGTTTCGTAAGGTCAAGGAAGATGTATGGGGGCTTTACTACCCACTTCCTCTCAGCTCACATCTGCTCCCCCCAACACACACACAATGCATTTTGCTGTTTGTAGTCAAATGCATGTTTTAAAAAATGAGAAAGCAAAACTACTTAAATGCTCACCCCCATTGACTTCACTAAGATTTACACATTCATTTGAAAGGGGAACTTGTCCCTAATGGACTATATGAACAAGCATTTCCATGTCACGATGCCCTTGACATATTGCATACTAACTGCCCTATGGGAACTCATTCAATATTATACAAGATTACTAATCTTGTAAATTATTTGACTAGTGTAGACAATATCTGGGGGAATAGTATTTACTCACATTCTTTTGTGCCTTAGATCTTTTGATAATTTTGGTAAATGAATTTTGAACCAAGGCGATGAATGAATTTTAGTACTTAACAGACCATTCGCAAACGTTGGACTTAGAGGGAAGATTTAAGTATGCGTTTAATATCAATGAAATTAAAAATAAACTGTGCTAACTCAATAAAAGTCTTTTACTTAGGTAGAATACTAATTATTAACGCTTATCAGGCATTTAAGTAGTGCCCAACTTTGTGCCAAGCACTGAGTTTAATACGGCAGGGGAAGGGGAAAACCAAAAGTAGAAATTCACAGTTCCAGCTTTCCAAGGAACTTAACATGGGGAGAGGAACTTGTGTATAAATAATACCAGGGAGTTAAAATAAGGGAAAGAAGGAAGCAAGCACTGAATGAGGTGTTCTTCCAGTCTCCAACTCCACACGAAACCCTGATGATATTATGAGGTTGCTATAAAGCATGTGTCCCAAAGCATGGTCCGCATTCAGATGCTACTAAATCTGAAGACAGGAAGCTGGTCAGGTGGGAGAGGTTCCCGAAAGGACTTTCTTCCAGAGATAAAACTGGGACAGACATCTCAGTGCAGTCTCCTTGTGTTTATTGACTGTAGACTGTCCTTTCAACCTGGGCCACGGAAGCAGGATGGCCAGGGCCGTGTTAAATTCCAAGCCCGTGCCATGGCCATTGGTAACGTGCACCTACAGCTTTGTATCCAGTAGCTATTCTAAAACTGTTATTCACTGGCTGACAGTCGAGTGAGTTTTGTCTTATATGTGAGAAAATGTGAGTAGGTTGTACGTAAACATTCTTGGAATTATTATTGAAGGTCAATACCTTGGACTTCCCTGGGAACAGGGTACAATTTGTATTTACAAAAATAACTAGAGAAGTCTTAGCTTGAATAGAATTATGAGTCATGATAAACAGAGAGCAACACATGTTTTCTGTTTCCTATCAATAGAATATATTGTGGAGTATGAACATAATTTTTAAATACGTATTTTTTCCATGCAATGTAGGTAATGTACCTAAGAGTACCTTTACAAACTGAAAATGTTTTTCAAATATAGGTATTGTAATAATTAATGAAATATAGGTATTATTATTAATAATTGGCCATAGTGAAAATCCTTTTAAAAGCATTTGTGTGACAAAGAGAAAAGTGATTACATCATGACTAGATTTTTATTTGAGAGAGAAACATTGGTTTGTAAACATTCTATTTATAATGGAAGTGGTGATATCAGTTTTAAGTAATTAAAAACAAAGGAAAATGCTAGGGCGCCTGGGTGGCTCAGTCGGTTGACCATCTGACTTCGGCTCAGGTCATGATCTCGCGGTTCATGAGTTCAAGCCCTGCATCAGGCTCTGTGCTGACAGCTCGGAGCCTGGAGCCCGCTTCAGATTCTGTGTCTCCCTCTCTCTCTGCTCCTCCCCCACTCGCACTCTATTTCTCAAAAATAAATAAACATAAAAAAAAAATTTAAAGAGGAAGGAAGGAAGGAAAGAAGGAAAATGCTGCAAAGACTTTGGTTATAAGACATTTTCTTCAGAGCATGGCTCTTGACCAGAGCAGCTTCTCAGAGTCCTCCAAGGAGGAGTTTGGAGGAGGTGGGAAGAGAGTTGGCCAGTGGCCTCTGTGCTTTGAAAGCACCCCTAAGTGATCCTGGAACAGCCCCTCGCTTGAGAAGCCCCTCTCTGCTGTCTGAGAGTAACAAAGCTGAGAAATACTTGATGTCTCAGGGTGCGAGTCCTCCGTCTCTGAGAACATTCTTTATCGATTCCTGCCTTGGACTACGTCACCTCCCTGGAGTTCTGCAAAGTCCTGTTGCCGATACCTCTTCAGTTGAGCCAAGTTGGCACCTCGGACGTTGATGTATTTTGCTCATCTGCATTCGTCTATGTTATAAGCAGCGGCAATAAGGTGACCCCATTTCCTGAGCTTCGGGGAGCACTCATGGCCTGAAAGCAGAAGTGAATTTTATTTTTTTTAATGTTTATTTATTTATTTATGAGAGGGGTGGGGCAGAGAGAGAGGGAGAGAGAACATCCCAAGCAGGCTCCACACTGTCAGTGCAGAGCCCGACGCAGGACTCACACCCACAAACTGGGAGATCATGACCTGAGCCGAACTCAAGAGTTGGATGTTTGACCGACTGAGTCACGCAGGCGCCCCAGCAGTGAGTTTCAAATATGGGCTGAACCTGAAATCACTGACCGTGTGCTTTTCACCCCCGTCAACCTTTTTCTTTAGAGCAATCTGGATACTCAGCCGTGTCAGGCCCACACCAGGGTCTCATTAATGGATTTTTGCTGCTAGCTATTACTAGATAATAATAGAGCTGAGAAATATTGCCTGTGGCCCTCCCAAACTCCTGCTTACAGCCTGACTCAGTAGGAAAACACCTTCAAAAGTACCCCTGCCCTCGTGTCCTTGACCATCTACTCTGCATCCATCAACTGCTTTCATCTGTCATTTCTCTCCTCCTTTTTCCTTCGGTCATTGGCTTCTTTCTCACAAGTTCCTTATTCTCTGCTTAAAAACATTCCAGAGTTATTCCAAATATTAAACTGCATTAAACAAAACAAACAGATCAATGTTTCCTGGTAGCCAGATCGTTCTACAGGTTTCATACCATATTTACTCACCTTTACTGCCTGGTTAAAAAAAAAAATTACCAATACTCCTTTACCATAACTGTATTTCTTAAGCCAAATGCATTGTGTTTAGGTATTTTTAGGTCTCATTATACTATCCTGCCGTTTGTTTGACAGAGGATACCATCGGTCCCCGAACTTTAGTGTATCTAAGGCTCCCCTGAGGTGCTTGTGAAAAGTGCCAGTTCCCCGGCCACACCCCCAGAGGTTCTAATTCGGGAGAAGTGGGTTGGAATCTAGCCAGGAGTCTGCATTTATCCATTTATCTGAGGCCGACCAAGCGAATCTAATCAAGGGGCATTCAGATCACTAACCAACACTTCTTTTTAAAATTTTGTTATTGAATATATGTGCCATGTACCGTTGTGTAAATTTAAGGTGTACGATGTGTTACTTTGATACATTGATCTGTGATAGTGTGGTTGCCCCTGTAGCGATAGTTACCACAATTCATAATTGCACAATTATTGTTGTCTTTACTCATTTACTGTGCATTAGATCTGTACAGCTCATTTACTGCTTGTTGTAAGTTTGCACCCTCAAGCAACATCAGTCTTACCCCCCGCCCCACCACTACCCCCTTTTAAAATTCATTCTCTTCAGGGGCGCCTGGGTGGCGCAGTCGGTTGAGCGTCCGACTTCAGCCAGGTCACGATCTCGTGGTCCGTGAGTTCGAGCCCCACGTCAGGCTCTGGGCTGATGGCTCAGAGCCTGGAGCCTGTTTCTGATTCTGTGTCTCCCTCTCTCTCTGCCCCTCCCCCGTTCATGCTCTGTCTCTCTCTGTCCCAAAAATAAATAAACGTTGGAAAAAAAAAATTAAAAAAAAAAATTCATTCTCTTCATCCATTCCCTTTCAGGGTGAAATACATCCTTTCATTGGGCCTCGCTCTGTGCCAATAATACCTAAAGCAATGGCATAAACCCTGACCTCTCCTCGACACCTGTGAACTACACTTCTATGCCTGTCTACCCGACCTGCAGACTCGTCGTATTGCAAACTTCCTGCACCATTAACCCCGTGAACTTGTTCCTCATCCATTCCCTCGGAGACGGCAGCATCCATATAATCACATCATTTTTAACTCCTTCTGCCTCCCGTCATGGCAGTTCATGAATTTAGCAATCCCCGCCCCACCCCTGTCCCTGGCTCCCCAAGTGCAGGCTTTTGATGTAGCTGCTTGGGTTATTCTGTTTACTTCCAGAATGGTCTTCCATATGAGCCTCACTTCAAACTCACATACTCAAAATCAGAACTGATCCTGTCATTCCTGGGCTAATACGTCTTGGCCACATTCCTACTTATCTTTAAAGTTCACACAAAGCCAGTATGGTGTCACGGCAGGCCTTTTATAATCTTAGCCTATCCATCCGTCTTACTTCAACACAACTACATCTCTCTTCGGCTTCTCTTCCCACCACCCCCACCCCCCCAGCCCCCACCCCCCTAGCATTATGGCACTCTGCCTCCCATATCTCTGATTTTCTTTCCTGTGTTTCCTAGGCCAGAAATCTTCTGCTTGGCTAGTATCCACCTGTCAAGATGCAGCTCAAATGTTATTTCTTCAACAAAGTCTCAGCTCCTCAGTGGCTGGGATGAACCTTCAGTCATCACTGTATTTCTGTCGCCTAGCTCCATGGCTACCTAGCATCATAGATGTTTGTAGAAAGAATACAGACCTGAACCAATGGAGACTGAACGAGCGAATGAATGATTACTGAAGACGGCCAGACAGAACTGATTCCTCCCTATTTATTAGCCAGGGACTTGGTTCATTAGTTTAGTTCTTATCACACTGTGTTATGTTTCACTGTTGATATGTCCAGCTTTCCAGTCAGATCGTGCATTTCATAGGAAAATAATCAAGTCTTATTTATTTTGTCTTTCCAGCATCTTACACATAGGATGTCCACACAGGATTGTTAGATAAGTGGCAATCTTAACCAAACTGGTTTTTACTTCTTCCTGGAAAGAATGGGAAAACATTTTTTAAAAACATACTGTGTAGAAAATACTGCATTGAACTAGGCTTTGCAGGCGAAGGCTAGATGGTGGTCGGCCCTGGATCTGCCCTCTGCTGCTTGTAGCCCAAAGGGTCCTCAGTTACCTTTAACGAGATCTGACATTAAGTGCATGTGATCGCTCACTGATCATTCGTCTCAAGTGTGCTTTCTTCTTTTAGCTGAGTTTGCCACAAGGGTGCTGGAATAAATCCCACCAGGGCTGGAGTAATCAGAACCATGAGTGTGTTATCTGTTTTGGTGCCGACCAATTGGAAATGTTCATTTTTTGCTCTCAGGTATTCTTCAGATTAGTATAAATTACATAATTTGTGGAAATAACAATTTTGGTGACCACCATAGTAACCTGTTACTATAGCTATGTTGAACATCATCATAGCTGATATTTATTGAATGTTTCCCATATACCCTGCATCATTCAACTCATTCAGATCTCACACGTACTCTTCCTTTACCTTCATTTTATAGAGATGAGGAAATGGAGACCCAGGGAGGGTGTACAACTGCCCAAAGTCACAGCCAGTAAGTGGCTGAGCTGAGCTGGACTTTGATTTTAGGCAACTTGGCTTTAGACTGAGTGCTCACTTTTGCTCACAAGGGAAACTTGAGTGGGGCCTCTCACTGAAGGTGAAGTCTCTCCTCTGCCCACAGGGTAAAGAAGCTGAAGGAGACCCTGGTGGCCGTACAGCAGCTGGATAAGAACATGAGCAGCCTGAGGACGTGGCTGGCTCACATCGAGTCAGAGCTGGCCAAGCCCATAGTCTATGATTCCTGTGACTCGGATGAAATACAGAAAAAGCTTACTGAGCAGCAGGTAAAACTTAAATCAACTAAAGGAAGTAAGTAGGCTCTTGAACATCTGTGCTCCTGGCCAGGATACAGAGGTGGATGTGAGACGGTGAATGAATCGAGAAGGAAAATCAGGAGGGAGCTAGACAAGATTGCTGAGAAAGGGGAGGGAGGCTAGGGCATGGCAGGTGTTTGGGGCCAAGAGGTCCCACGTCACCAAGGAGTTAAGTCTTAAGAAGCTATGCTGTCTTGGGGGTTAATGTCATTGGTCCACGAAGAAGACATCCTAAACTACTTGGGTTGCAGTGATGTCTCCATAACAGAGCAGGCAGTTTTGTTTATTTCTGTGTAGGTCACTAGCCCACCACTACATGCATAGAAAGGAGCTTTTTTTTTCTGCATTTGGTGTTTGAATACAGATTACAGTGCATTCTTAGAGTTTTTAGAGTCTAAAACAATGGTTTTGCAAGGAGTGTTCCATGGCCTACAGAACACACGCTGTAATTTTACCGTAATGTGTGCACCAAAGGCGGCACATCACACTGGCCTACAATACACCATCCGCCAGAGTAAAAAAGAATGACCATGAAAAGTGAAAAATGCCCGCATAAAGGATTTTTCCCTCCTACTCCCCTTCGTTGTTCTTAATAAGCATAGCAGACTCCAGTTGTTGGTAGAAAAGACCAAAAATCCCCCATAAAAAATATTGCTACTCCATGCCTTTAGATTGTCCTCGAAAATTCTGTCCACGTTCTGGTTACTTCCATTACATTTAGGCCATTATAGCCAAGTTGCTTAATTTAAAAATACTACAAAATATAAACAGACCCATTTATCAATCTTACAAAATAGTCTATGTGCTTACTTTATTTCATGAACTATTTAAAGCAGTACAACTAGATATTAAAACATAGGTTTTAGATAGTGGGAATAGTTTAATATTTAAATCAACATTTATTTTTTTTAAAAATGTTAGCAGGACCTTTTCCCATTTTTGTAAGATTAAAGCCCTTGATGGATTCTCTTGTGTTTGAAATTCTGATAATTGAGCTGATAGCGGTTTGGGTTGGCCTCCAGCTCCCTGAATACTCCTGGAGAACATGGTAATGATCCCCACAAGTGAGAACTGGTTAAAAACAGTTACAATTCTAATAGCCAGTATTGTAATTTAGCAAATGTAAGAAAATCTAAACTGTATCTAAGTAAATATGGCAAATTGATCATATACATTTATAGCCTTACCCACTCCTAAACCCCAGTAAAATGAACGTAAAGGGAAAAGAAGGTCAAAACCCACAATGGCAAAGAGATGAGGAAAGAAGATGATAAAGATGACGGACACCCATTAGAATTTTGGAAGACCAGAGTGGATAGATGAATAGTTACTGCTATCAGCAGGATGGAGGATGGAGAAAGCTGGTTCATGCCATGGAAATACAAGAAGACTGGGTGGCCTGGGTGGCCTGGGTGGCTCAGTCGGTTGAGCGTCTGACTTCGACTCAGGTCATGATCTCATGGTCTGTGAGTTCGAGCCCCGCGTCGGGCTCTGTGCTGATGGCTCAGAGCCTGGAGCCTGCTTCAGATTCTGTGTCTCCCTCTCTCTCTGCCCCTCCCCCACTCATGCTGTGTCTCCCCCTCTGTCAAAAATAAATGAACATTAAAAAAAATTAAAAACAACAACAAAAAAAAGAAATGCAAGAAGACTCATGAAGTGCAGACAGCAAGTCTATAGGACTTTAAAATGGAAAATTGCTTGAAAATTTGAATAAGGAGCGGTTTGACTGGCAGATCCCCCTAATCCTAGGCAACTCCTGCCTGTTGACTCCAATAGAAAGCCCAAGGATCCTCCTTGGAGAGGGCAGCCCAGAGGGACTTTGGATTTGGGGCTACGGGGCACCATTGAGGCTGGAGCCACTATATGAAAAATAGATTAAATGAAATACTCTGTACCTGACGATATGACTCCCACTGCCCCAGCTCCCACCATGTTACTAGCCAGGTTTATATCACAGCCAGGACTAATGAAAGAATTTTAAAATCTAATTTAGTTATTCCATAATAGTCCCCCACAAAAAATTAAAAAGGAAGAAGTTATCAAATTAGTAATGTAAAAATGTTTTCCAAACTGAAAAGCTTATAGAGTAGACCCTTGAACAGCAACGATTTGACCTGCATGGCTCCACTTATATGTGGATTTTTTATGCAATAAAATATGTAGTACTACAGATGTATTTTCCCTTCCTTATGATTTTCTTTTTTCTAGCTTGCTTTATTGTAAGAATACAGCATATAATACATACAAAATGCAAAATATTTGTTATTTGATTGTGTTTTTGGTAAGGCTTCTAGTCAACAGTTGGCTATTAGTAGTCAAGTTTGGGGGGAGTCAAATGTTATACACAGATTTTCAGCTGGTGGGGAGTTGGTGCCATCAAGCTCCGCTTTGTTCAAGGATCAGCTGCACTTCTAGAGCATAAAATTACAAATGCCCAGGAAAATTAAAAACAAAGCAAAACCATTATAAAATTTCAGAACATGGGTGACAAAGGGAAGACCTTTATGGTTTCCAAGATGAAAAAATCTGATCCTCCAAAACAATGCTGGAAGCTAAAAGACAGTGACACGGTGCCTCCAGAAAGCTGAGAAAATTATTTATAATTTAGAATACTGCACCTGCCATTTAATATATAAAATATTTACCTCCTATGCATATATTCTCAGGAAGCTAATGAAAGATGTCACGTATACTAAAAAACGAGAAGAAAAATAATATAAAACCTGAGAGAGAAGAAAATTCCCAGGACGGATGGTGAAGGAACATCCCAGATGCCAGCTGCCCTGAAGCCTGGAGAATCCCTGTTCACATTGGAGTAGGGAGTTGGCTCCTCTGGGATGGATGTCTACTAGGAGTAAGACAGTTGAACTGGATAACCTAATGGGCTTAACCATAATGGAAGGAGTTGTATTAACTCCATAAGATAAAGGATGGAGGCTAGGAATGTTCATGTTTTAAAGAGAGGAGAGAGCTACTGATTCCATAAATGCAATATATATATATATATATATATATATATATATATATATATGAAAAGAAATATAACCATAGTATAGGCTGTTGCTCAGATGTGAAAAATATTAAGTAATCATGTTAAATAACCACGGTATTGCTCTAGCTAGAAGATGTGCTCAAACAGTAACTGGAGCCCTGGGAGTCAGCTTGAAGTTGATTCCGTCTCTACTATAGAAGCATAGATAATGTCGAAATTTTAAAAATCAAGAAATAGCAACATAAACTTGTTACTTAGAAATACAGAAATTAAAACAGGAAGACAGAGCTCCAAGAGATGGAAATGGTTATTTCTGGAAAATGAGAATCAGGAGTGAAAAGGGAACTAATTCACTGGAAGCTTGGCAGTAGTTTCTGACTTTTTAATATTTTAATATATGTTCATATTGCCTTTTAATTAAATTTTAAGTTAAAGTTGAAAAAAAAAAAAAGGAAACAACTATATGCCAATGGTTAGAAGTAAAGACTCCCTGGGTTCAAACTGGGCTTCACCTCTTTGCCGCATAGCCCAGGGCCATGTAATGAACTATTTAATCCTCAGATTCCTTATATACAGAATGCTGATCACCAGAGTGCATGGTTCACAGTGTTATTATAAAAATTAACATGAAAATTATTTAGCACAGCACCTAGAACAAAGTGGGTGCTTAGTAAATTTTACTTCAATTCTATCACATTCACTACAGTTTCTTTTGTGGCAAATGTTAACCACGATTCTGTAAAAAATTATAGCATTTGTGATCCATGTTGTAAAAGGCAGATAAAGTAGTAATCTGTCTCCAAAGGGGAAAATTCCTTTGAATATTTAAAAAGAGATTAAACTGATAAGAAATACATGTTCTTCTGTTCCCCTCTGTGGGGTTTCTATATGTTTCTCTTGCCAGTGTACTTAATGATTACATACTTAATTGGGCAGAAATATATGTAGACTTGAGATGGGTTCAGAGAACATTTTGTCAAATTTCTCTGTGTTATGGATGAATAAGGATAAATTCAGAAACGCTATATGTCAATTCAGGACCATTATCAATGAAGGTTAAAGCTGAAACTAAACTCTTTATCTGTATTAGAGCATTTAATCATAATTATAACACCCCTCAAGCTTATTTCATAAATTGATTTTAACAGAAACTTTTGAGCAGATGCACAAGGGGTCTTTTCTCTGATATTTACTGTGGGAATCTGGTTGAGCTCCTGGATATAAATTTCACAAAACTGTGCAGCCCCACCCATGACTGGGTCCTCTGGAATTTTTAACTCAATTGTCTATGTTGGGCCTCCAGCAATCTGTCAGTTACAGTTCTGGTTTTCATATCCTGGCCCTTGTTTCCACAATGGTCTCCCCATGAGTGTCTGCTCCAGGGTAGAGGAGTCACATCGTCTATATGGCTATATAGGTTATTTCTGACTTAAGCCTCCCTCACAAAAAGGCCAGCAAGCAACTATCTATAAACAAGGCACCACTGTAAAATTCCCAAAACCCAACCGTGAGGATAAAGCACCCACTCGGACCCCAGAGACCAGAAGGACCACATAAAAAAGGGTAACAGGAGTGACCACACTCTGACCACATTGTCCTTCATGGCTGGCATGGAGCTGCACTGAGAGGGCACCTCATGGCCAAGATGGGCATCTGGCTTCCCTGGCTCCCGCACCCTTCTCAGGAAGCCCACTTGGATCTCATCTCCTAAGAATCACTAAGGGATCTTGTATAGCTTGACTATTGGGGATGAGTTAGTGAGTGAGAAGGGGGCTGAGGCTTATGGCAGCCAGCACTCACGTCTTGGCAGACTGCATTCCTGTTTGCAGCTGCACCCAAACAGAGATCCCAGCCTGTGTCTCTGCCCATCAGCAGGCCCAGCCAGTGGCCCTGTCTGACCTGGGAGTTCACTTGGCCGTTTTGCCTGATTTGGGTCCCCAGACAATGGGCCATACTGACTTTGGAGCCCTAGAAACCATCTGACCTGGGTAGGGAAGCCAATTCCTAGCCCCGCCCAACAGCTGAGCATAGCCTTCATCCTTCCCCACCAGGAAGCCTGGCCAGAGAACCCAGGCAGCCACGGAACCCATCCAATAGCCCTGCTTGAGCAGGGAGCCAAGCCAGGAGCCCTACCCAACTGCTGAGCATAGCTTCTGGCCCTGCATCATCAGGGAGTCTGGACAGTGACCTTGGACAACCTCAGAGCTCAACCTACAGCCTTGCCCAGCCACAGAGCCCAGCCTACAACCTTACCCAGCCATAGAGCCCAGATGGTAACCCTACTCAGCAGTGGAATCCAACCTATGGCCTTGTCTGATTGCTGAACATAGCATGCAACCTTATTCGGGCAGGGAGCCTAGCCGTGACTCCAGCCAACCACCAAGCATAGCCTGTGATCCCACATGACAAGAAAGCCTGGACAGTGACCCAGCTCAACCACAGAGCATAGTCTCTAGCCCCACACACTTTGTGGTACAGCTGAATGTCCATCTTTATCAGAGAGCCCAGCCAGTAACTTTGCCCAATAGGGTAACACAGCCAGTGGCCCACCTGATGGCAAAGCCAAGACTATCACCTCACCTAATTCCAGGGCATGGCCTACAGCCCTGCCTATGGCTCCACCTGAACACAGAGTCCAGCTGGTAGCACCATGTGGTCTGATAGCACGGCCTGATATCCCACTTAACCAGGAGTGATTGTGGAGCCCGGCCTGTAGCCGTACCTAATCACAGAGTCCAACCAGGCACTGCCTTGTTAGGGAGCACAGTCTGTGACCTCACCCAACTAGCGATGATCGCAGAGCCTCACCAGCAAAACAAGTCTCAACAAATTCAAGAAAATGTAAATTATATAAAGTGTCTTTTCCAACTACAGTGATGTGAAACTGGAAATCGAGAATAGGAAGAAAGCTAGAAAATTCACAAATCCACGGAAATTAAACAGCACACTTCTTCTGATCAAAGAAGAAAACGAGGAAAATTTAAAAATATCTTGAGATAAAAAAAGGAAACACACAACATACCATAACTTATGGAGTCCAACAAAAGCAATTCTAAGAGGGAAGTTTATAGTGATAAATGCTTATATGAAGGAAAAAATCTCAAATAAATAACTGTACCTCAAGGAACTAAAAAGGAACAAACTAAACCCAAAATTGGCAGAAGGAAGGAAATAAGAAAGATTAGAGCAGAAATAAATGAAATAGAGAATAGGAAAACAGCATAAAAGATTAAAAAAACGGAGCTGGTTCTTTGAAATGATAAACAAAATTGAAAAACCTTTAGCTAGACTAGCCAAGAAAAGCAAAGACAGAGGACCCAAATAAGTAAAAACTATAAATGAAAATGGAGACATTACAAGAAATACAAAGGATCATGAGAGAAATGGGTAAATGCCTGGAAACATGCAACTTGCCAAGACTGAATTAGGGAGAAATAGAAAATATAAACAGACCCATAATGAGTAAGGAGGCAGAATCAGTAATCAAAACCCTCCCAACAAAGAAAAGTCCAGGACCAGATGATTTCACAGGTGAAATCTACCAAACATTAAAGCCATGTCTTCTTACTCTTAAAAAAAATTGAGGAGAAGGGCACACTCTGAAATTCATTTTATAAGGCCAGCATTACCTTGATACCAAAGCCAGATAAGGACACTATAAGAGAAGAAAACTATAGGCCAATATCCACAATAAATACAGGTGCAGAAATTCTCAACAGAGTACTGGCAAACCAAATTCAACAGCACATTAAAAGGATCATACACCATGATTTAGTTGGATTCATCCCTGGGATGCAAGAGTGGTTCAGCATATGCATATAAAAATAAATGTGATACTTTACATTACTAGAATGAAATATAAAAATAGTATTACCTCAATAGATGCAGAAAAAGCATTTCACAAAATTCCAATGATAAAAATTCTCAACATAGTGGGTATATAAAGGAAATGTACATCAACATAATAAAGGCTATACGATTAGCCCACAGCTAACATCATACTCAGTGGTAAAAGGTTGAAAGCTTCTCCTCTAAGATCAGAAACAAGACAGGGGTGCACACTTTCACCAGGCCCATTCACCATAGTACTCAAAATCCTAGCCAGAGTAATCAGACAAGAAAAAAAATAAAAGGCATCTAAATCAGACAGGGTGATACAAAATTTTCTTTGTTTGTAGATGACATAATCTTACATATAGAAAATCTTAAACACTCTACCAAAAAACTGTTGGAACTAATAAATTCAGTAAAGTTGCAGGATACAAATTTAACATACAAAAATCAGTGGCATTTCTTTTTTTAAGTTTATGTATTTATTTTGAGAGAGAGAGAACAGGGGAGAGGCAGAGAGAGAGAGAGAGAGGGAAAGAGAGAATCCCAAGCAGGCCCCACACCATCAGCTCAGAGCCTGATGAGAGGCTCAATCTCATGAACCATGAGATCATGACCTGAGCTGAAATCAAGAGTTGGATGCTCAACTGACAGCCACCTAGGCGCCCCAGTTGCATTTCTGTACACCAATAATAAACTACCTGGAAAAAAAGAAAAGAAAACAATTCCTTTATAATTGCATCAAAAACAATGAAATACTTAGGAATAAATCTAACCAAGGAACTGAAAGATCTCTACACTGAAAACTATTAAGACACCGATGAAAGACATTAAAGAAGACACAAATAACTGGAAAGATACCCCATGTGTGTAGATTGGAAGAATTAATATTGTTAAAATGAGCATACAGCCAAAGCTATCTATTGATTCAATACAACCCCAGTCAAGATTTCAATGGCACTTTTTACAGATATAGACAAAATAATTCTAAAATGTATATGGAATCACAAAAGATCCCAAATAGCCAAAGCAATCCTGAGAAAGAACAAAGCTGGAGGTATCACAGTTATTTATTTCAAACTATGTTATAAAGGTATAATAATCAAAACTGTATGATACTGGCATGAGAACAGACACATAGACCAATAGAACAGAATTGAGAGCCCAAAAATACACCCATGCATATATGGTCAACTAATGTTTGACAAGGGAGCCAAGAATATCCAATGGGGAAAGGATAGTCTCTTCAAAAAATAATCTTGGAAAAACTGGACATTCACGTGCCAAAGAGTAAAGTGGACCCCTATTTTATACCACTTACAAAAATTAACTCAAAATAATGTATTAAAGACTTACATGGAAGACCTGAAACCATAAAACTTCTAGAAGAAAACACAGGGGAAAATCTTGTTGACATTGATTTTGGAGATGATTTTTTAGATATGGCACCAAAAGTACAACCAAAAAATAAATAAATAAACAAACAAACAATTTGGATTAAATGAAGCTAAAAAGCTTCTGCAAAGCAAAAGTAATGATCGACCAAATGAAAAAGCAACCTCTGCAATCAGAGAGAATATTTGCAAACCACATGTCTGAGAAGGATAATATCCAGAATATATAAGGAACTCCTACAACTCAATAGCAAAAACAAAAACGAAACAAAACAAAAATAATCCAGTTTTACAAATGGGCAACAGACACGAGTAGGCATTTTTCCAAAGAAGATATTAAAATTACCAACAGGTACATGAAAATGTTCAACATCATTAATCATCATGGAAATGCAAATCAAAACCACAAAGAGATACCACCTCACACTTGTTAGAATGGCTATTATCAAAAAACCAAGAAAAAACCAAAAGATGTGGAGAGAGCAGAGCCCTAGTGCACTATTGGTGAGAATGTAAGTCAGTATCATCACTATGGAAAACATTATGGAGGTTCCTAAAAAAATTACAAATAGAGCTACCATATGATCCAGAAATTCCACTTCTGGGTAGATTTTGGAAAGAAATGAAATCACTATCTTAAAAAGGTGTCTCCACCCACCACATTCATTGGAGCATTATTTACAACAGCGAATACATGAAAACAGTCTAAGTACCCATAATTTGATAAATGGATAAAGAAAATGTGGTATATATGCAAAGTGGAGTATTATTCAGTCATAAAAAAGGAGATACTGCCATTTCCAACAACGTGGATGAACCTTAAAGTCATCATACTAAGTGAAATAAGTCTGACAGAGAAAGACAAATGCTGTATGATCTCACTAATATGTGGACTCTAAAAAAAATTGAACTCATAGAAACAGAGAGTAGATTAGTGGTTGCCAAAGATGGGGGTGATGGTGAGGGAAATGGATGAAGGTTGTCAAAGGGTACAAACCTGTAGTTATAAGATGAATCCATTCTGGAAATGTAATGTTCAGCATGATGACTATAGTTAACAATACTGTGTTGCATATTTGAAAGTTGCTGAGAGAGTAGATCTTAAAAGTTCTCAACACACACACACACATACATACACTGTAACTATGTGAGGTCATAGATATTAGTTAAACGTATTGTGGTAATCATTTCACAATATATACATACATCAAATCATCACATCATGCATCTTAAGCTTACAGAATGTTATATGTCTGTTATATCTCAATAAAGCTGGAAAGTACTTTTTTGAGTACTTGGGGGAAGTTAAATCAAGTGCCATAACTTTTTTAAATGCATTGATTATGTTGATGTACCTAACACTACTTACAAATGTATATCCTTCTACAAAAGGCATTTTAACACCTAAAATTTACTTAGTGATCTCATTCACAGATGTCTCTGTCTTCATCTTTGAGTAAATATTGAGTTCAATTTTATATTTTTTTAGATCAGCAGTTCTTGTGATGATTTCCCCATAACTGAAAGTGATAATGTAAGAGATCTGAGAGGACTGTTAGTGAAATAGAAATATTTTTATAGAATCTGTCTTCTGTCCATAAAATCTCCAAGTATTAATCAAAGGCACCGTTACTGCATTTGACAGTAAGCTAATGTTTGCATAGAAGACCTAGTAACGGCGTGTTAAAGAGAAAAATAGGAGGAAGAATATACACACAAAAATATAAATCTCAGCTACTTGAATAAGTTGAGGAATTCTCATTAGAACAAGAATAAAGTTAGGAAAAATCCAAGAATAGTTTTAAAAACAAGGAAAACACAGTAAGGACCTTGATGAATAGGGCAAGCAAAATTACCAGTAGCCCGCTTTAAATAATGAAATACTTTGAGCAAATTGAGTTAAAAGCTTAATAGAAGGGGCGCCTGGGTGGCTTAGTCGGTTGGGCGTCTGACTACGGCTCAGGTCATGATCTCGCAGTTTGTGAGTTCGAGCCCCGCATCGGGCTCTGTGCTGACAGCTCAGAGCCTGGAGCCTGCTTCAGATTCTCTGTCTCCCTCTCTCTCTCTGCCCCTCCCCCACTCACACTCAGTCTCCCTCTCTCAAAAATAAAACATTTAAATTTTTTTTAAAGCTCAATAGAAAAAGTAACATACATTTTGCATTTACATTTTATGCAGTTAATATGAAGACTCTACGTGGCGGTATACTGGGGAAATTCAGTGCCTTGATTATCATCGTCATCTTTCTATTTCTGCCCTACCTTTAAAATTGCTCCCTGAGGAAGCTGTTGATGTTATGATGTCATACATGATAAGAGAACCTAGATCTTATAAATCATGGCACTTTTAGTGATTAGCTGTTTTAAGCAGTTTGCAGATCTTTGGAGATGAAATCCCATTTCTTAAGTGGCAGTACTTAATAAGAGCACATGTATTCCTTTGATTGGTTGATCGATATATTGGAATGGAAGTGGTAATCTGTCTGGGACAAGATTTACTTTTCAATCACTGAAGAAGCTAGTTTTACTCTTAATGTAATTAATGTAGTTTATTTCATTCGTTCCATTTATATTTTGGCATTGCTCACCTAGCCAGAATTTTCCTAGATTCGTTTTCTCATATTTTTGAGGTTGCCGTATTTTGTAAATGAAGTTGAAGAAACCTCATGCAAGGAAATAAGGTGTTTGTCAGGGTTTGGCCTAACCATCTATCAGTCAGTGAATACTGCCGCATCTCCTCGCATCTGTAGCCGAGTACGTGAATCAAGCATGGCTCCTTCCCCACAGGAGCTTCAGAGAGACATCGAGAAACACAGCACGGGTGTGGCGTCTGTCCTCAACCTGTGTGAGGTCCTGCTGCACGACTGTGACGCCTGTGCCACAGATGCGGAGTGTGACTCCATCCAGCAGGCTACGCGAAACCTGGACCGGCGGTGGAGGAATATCTGTGCCATGTCCATGGAGAGGAGGCTCAGGTAAGCTGGGAGGTTCAAGGAGCTGCGGCAGAGGAAGGACCAAAAAGAGAAAAAAGTGACCACCCAGAGTATCCATTGCTTACCACTTCCTTTTGTTTGCAATGCCCAAAAAGAGCACTGGTTTCCCCAACTTGCCGTCTTCTACATTTAGTTGGAAAACAAGTAGGTATACAGGTATTACAGTAGTCTCCCCCGACCTTGTCCCCCATTTCTCTTTCCATGGTTTCAGTTACCTACGGTTGAGCAGGATCCAGAAGCAGAAGATCTCGCCTTTTGATGTATAGTCAGAAGGTCAATAGCAGCCTAACGCTAGTCCCAACACCTAGGTCATTCCACTAACTTCATCCGTCATCACATCATCACAGGAAGGGTGAATGCAGTACGATAAGATATTTTGAGAGACAGAGACGACATTCACATAACTTTTATTACAGTAGATTGTTATGACTGTTCATTTTATCATTGGTTACTGTGGTTAATCTCTTACCGTGCCTAATTTTTAAATTAAACTTTATCATATGTGTGTCGAGGATAAAACAAAGGACATTTAGGATTTGGTGCTGTCCACAGTTTCAGGCATGTACTGGGAGTCTTGGAGCATATCCCACACGGATAAGGGGGGACTACTGTATGTGAATATAACAAGCCAAACTATGCCTGACCTAATAGTTTAGATATAATTCAAAAAAATAGAAATATGCCCTTGCTGAACAAGTATGTTTTTACAGAATTGGAGGTGTGAAAATAATATTATTTTTATTAAAAATGAAATAATAAAACAAAGCTTATCTTTGAAAAAAAAAACCTTTGAAATTCAAGGCAGTAAAAAGTAGTGTTGGGTTAGAAAATTACCATAACGATTTACAGTAACATGTAATCTTCTGTACTATTCGGAGAACTCTTGAAAAGTTAATATTTGCCTTGCTGTCATAGGTTAATTTTGATGAGGGTGAGTTTGATTTTGGACTTAAATGCGTTTTCAGACCTTAGTTTGATTTCAGTGGAACCTCGGCCGTGAGTTTTCCCTGCAAACATGGTGGTGTACTTCTGAACTCCCTTGCACATATATAGCACAGGTCACTTTATGTGCTTGTAATACACAATTTGACTAATTCCAAATCCAAAGCTGCAGGATGGGAAAAAAAAAAAAAAAAAAAAAAAAAACACCAAAACACACAGCTGTTTCATTTTAGCTCAAACAGTTGTCTCTTTTTCACTCTGGTCAGATTTGGCTGAAGGCACAGTTATTGTTTGGCACAACGGATGGTTGTTTGGGCTCTCTTAGCCCTGCTGCAGGCATCAAACAGGGTTCTGGAGCAAAAACAGTCCCCAAACAATCAGATTCTGTTTTTTCATTATCTGTCTCAGAATTGAAGAGACGTGGCGATTGTGGCAGAAGTTTCTGGACGATTATTCTCGTTTTGAAGATTGGCTCAAGATTTCAGAAAGGACAGCTGCCTTCCCCAGCTCTTCCGGGGTGCTCTATACAGTTGCCAAGGAAGAACTAAAGAAATTTGAGGTGATTTTTAATTCCACATATTTCATCCTTATTTTGCAATGAGCATAGCCAGCTAGTCGTTGGCGTCTCAAGACATAAACTAACTGTTTGCCCACACATTATTTGTTCAAACAACTGGGTGATGACTTTGTGGTCATCTTTATTACTGCCTCATAAGTAGGCAACGAAGGGGGGAAATGAGGTTTTTAGTTAAGAATATCAAGAATTACAAATGAAGTCACAATGATAAGAAATTCTATTACAAAACACAAATCATGATTCCCCAAAAAAGATCTTGGCATTTTTTTTATTTCATAATTCTTCACTATCAACCACCTAAGATGAGAATATGATGTTGTTTCATACTATCAAAATCTCTCTTCATATATTTTCTTGACTTTTGTTTTACCTAATTAGAGAATAGGTATATATATTTTTATTTAAAAAAAAATTTTTTTAATGTTTATTTATTTTTGAGAGAGAGAGAGCGAGCACGAGCAGGGGAGGGGCAGAGAGAGAGAGGGAGACACAGAATCTGAAGCAGGTTCCAGGCTCTGAGCTGTCAGCACAGAGCCCGACGTGGGGCTCGAACTCACAAATTGTGAGACCATGACCTGAGCCGAAGTCGGATGCCTAACCGACTGAGCCACCCAGGCGCCCAGGTATATGCATTTTTAAATCGTAGATAAAGTAGAGTTGGCTCCAGAATTAAGCAAGATAATTATAAGCCATTTCTAATGACAAATGAAGTGCAGTGCCATTCTTGAGTCACTAAGACGTTTCAATTACATAGAGACAAAAATAGCAGGCAATATAATCGTATTCATGAAGGAAATGTTCACTAACTGACCGCAGTATCTGGCCTGTTTGTGTGATCTTGTGTTCCTGTATCCCTGTGGGATGGTGATACCCCAACACCTGCCTCTCATTTTCACGAAGGAACCGACATAGCCTAAAGTTCACCATGTTTCAATTTGAAGTTTCTTTTTCCATCAGTTCCACTGATAGGCAGATGTGTGCTCCTAGATACTGACAGCAAAGTTCTGGTGCATGTATCTTACAAAAGTCATTCTTGGTTGCTAATTCTGCCTCAGGCTTCTTGAGATGTTTAAAAATAAGACTACAGGGGCGCCTGGGTGTCTCAGTCGGTTGAGCGTCTGACTTCGGCTCTCTTCTGCCAGCACAGAGCCTGCTTTGGATCCTCTGTCCCTCTCTCTCTGCCCTTGCCCCACTCATGCTCGCTCTCTCTGTCTCTCTCTCTCTCTCTCTCAAAAATAAGATCATGATGATAAAAAAAAAAAAAATAAGACTAAAAATCCAGCCAAATCCAGCTGAATTCATTTTTACCTCAGTTTACCTGGCTTTTTTTGAGGCCAGTTAGAGTAAGTATGAAGTTTGGTTTTTGTGCTTGTGGGGTTTGTAATCAAAGAGTCATAGACGAGCAGCTATCTGAATCTATAAAAATGCTCAAATACTATGTTAAATAAATAAGAGTTATCCTGATGTCTCAATATGGATTCATGTGTCACTCTGCCACTAAATTCCAGGAAAATAATTTCGTATCTAAAATGTTTTCCCTTTGAAAATTTCTAGTGCAAAACCACAGTGAGCTATACAGTAGAGTTGAGGTCCTCCCGGCGTGAGCCAGTGCTAGGGAGGTATCCATGTAATCCCATCTTATTATGCTGTGTTTCATAAAGGTTAAAACCTCCTCTAATTGGCTTATACTACTAAGCAGATTATGTACAGTCCTTTCTGATGCTATTTTAGACGCTCAGATTTTATGGCAAAAGTTAACCATATGGTTAGCTTCTATAATAAATGATTTTATCATTTATCTTTTAGTTAATGTTCTTAAGAAACAGAAATAAACTAAAGAAAAAAACAAAACAAAACAAAATTTGAGGGCAGTCTTTGCCTGTTCAAATGCGTGCAGATTTGGGATGGACCTGGCTACCTACCCGTGGTGCCTGTCGTCACGCCAATGGGAAAACATATTCTGTGACTCCCAATAATGGCAAAAGCTGAACTCTCCTTACCACTTCCTTTTCTGGAGAAATCATTTAAATTGTTTTGTAGAATAGGAGATTAGCTTTCCTAAGATGAAGTCTCTTAAAGCAACTCTCCAAAGGAAAGCCATATCTGAGGCACAGATGTGCTAGAAAGTAAACAGCGTGACGAGCCAAAGGAAGAAGAATTCGGCGATTTAGAGGAGTTCAGACCACTTCATCGTACAATTTTCTGTGTGTTGTTGGGCTAAACATCACTAATAAATCGTACACATGAGTTTGAAAACAAAGCTTCATTTTATGTTGGCCAAATGATTCTTAATGGTAGAACTATGTTGTACTGCAGAGAGCAAGAAGAAAGAAGAAAGAGTTTACCTTTAGAAACTTGAAACTATTACATAGGGTAACCTCAAAAATAGACACAAGAGGTCTACATTTTAATCATTTAAAAACTATTTTTTAATGTTTTTATTTTTGAGAGGGAGACAGAGTGACTGGGAGAGGGGGCAGAGAGAGAGAGAGGGAGACACAGAGTCGGAAGCAGGCTCCAGGCTCTGAGCTGTCAGCACAGAGCCCGACGTGGGGCTCGAACTCACAAGCTGTGAGATCATGACCTGAGCCTGAGTTGGATGCCTAACCGACTGAGCCATCCAGGCGCCCCTAAAAACTAACTTTTAATCATTAAAAGTGACAGTGTGGTTATGAAATTTGTCCCAGATATGTGAACTGTACCAAGAATGAAGGATGATTGATAAAACATGTTAGAAATAAATGATTGTAAAAATAAATAAATAAATAGACATTACAGCATATGGTGGTGCATAAGCTCTAAAATGTTTTATAAAAAAATGAATAATTCATGGGAACAACAAAAAAGAAATAGAGCATGTTCCAAACTTTTCTCTCAGGTTACGTGAATTTTACTATACTGTTTTTCTTAAAAGTTAATAACAGCCTGCATTTAGAAACCTTCTGCAAAGAATTGTTTTTAGTTTTTTTAATGGACATCAGAATTGAGGCAGTTTCTGGATCTTTAGGAGATTGCATCTTTAGCAAATAAAGAGAAATTTCTGTTACAGACATCTTTGCTCAGTATTGACATCAGAAATTTTTGAAACTTTAAGCGCACATAAATATTTGTGTAATTAGTATGTTTCATGGGAAAATTTTTTCAAGCTGTTCATCATTTAAAAAACTATAATATATGAACATATGTATATCATACATGTATATGTATTTGTATATATCCATACATAGTTGTTAATATTTACCAATTCCTTTCATATTTTTGTTTGATCTACTTCCTTCCTTTAAGCCACACTGGTCATATTACTCTGTTTATTAATAAGGGGAAGTAAACCCTCATTAGAAATTGCCGTTTTGGGGGCACCTGGGTGGCTCAGTCAGCTGAGTGTCTGACTTCGGCTCAGGTCACGATCTTATGGTCTATGGGTTCGAGCCCCACATCAGGCTCTGTGCCAATGGCTCAGAGCCTGGAGCCTGCTTTGGATTCTACATCTACCTCCCTCTCTGCCCCTCCCCGCCCTCCCCCCTCAAAAATAAACATCAAAAAAAATTTTTTTAAAAAGATGAAATTGTCCTTTCCCTGCCACTGCAGTATGAGGCCATATGGAGTGAGAGCTCTTCGCCAATGCCCTCTCTGACATGCTTCTGTATGGTCTTAGGCTTTCCAGCGACAGGTGCACGAGAGCCTGACCCAGCTGGAGCTGATCAACAAGCAGTACCGTCGCCTGGCCAGAGAGAACCGCACCGATTCTGCCTGTAGCCTAAAGCAGATGGTTCACGAAGGCAACCAGAGATGGGACAACCTGCAGAAGCGTGTCACCTCCATCTTGCGCAGACTCAAGGTCTGTATCATGCCTTCTCTGTCTCTTAGAGGCCCAGAGGACAGGATTGAGCCACGTGAACACATTAAGACATAACCTCAGTGATTTTGTAAGATCGGGATGGGAAGAGTGGTATCCAGAGTCAATTGAAATGGGAAACGATCGCAGAGTTCTCACTGCTGAGAGAAAATGACTTTCCAGAAGAACATTGCAACTGGTGGTGCCATCTCCATGTGAGCGTGTGGTCTTTCATTTTTATTGTTTCCTTTTGTCATCCAGCATTTCATCGGCCAGCGTGAGGAGTTTGAGACTGCGCGGGACAGCATTCTGGTGTGGCTGACAGAAATGGATCTGCAGCTCACTAATATTGAGCATTTTTCTGAGTGTGATGTTCAAGCTAAAATAAAGCAACTCAAGGTAATGTAGTCGTGATTTCTCAAATTGCGAAGAAGGTCTGAAGAGGAAGGGATTTGTAGATCCTTTTGTGAAGAACACAGTCAAGAACTTTTTTTTTTTTAATTTTTTTTTTAACGTTTATTTATTTTTGAGACAGAGAGAGACAAAGCATGAACGGGGGAGGGTCAGAGAGAGGGAGACACAGAATCCGAAACAGGCTCCAGGCCCCGAGCTGTCAGCACAGAGCCCGACGCGGGGCTCGAACTCACGGACTGCGAGATCATGACCTGAGCCGAAGTCGGCCGCTCTACCTACTGAGCCACCCAGGCGCCCCAGTCAAGAACTCTTTTTAAAAGAACCATTCTTGATTGACAAAAAATTCAGAAAATACTAAATATATTACAAATGAAAAAAGAACATTACCCAGAGACAGCTACCATTAACGTATATACTTTTAATTATCAACTTCATTGCCAGGGTGTTAGGAATCTTGTCTGTTGGCTGTTGTTTTTGTTTCTAGCACTTTGCTTCTGGCACCTTCAAATAGTTTGACCTCCGTGTTCCAAAGCGATACAACTTTCTTATGTGGGTCCACATCCTTAGATGCCAAGTTAGTTTTTGTAAGCATGTCTGACACGTTTCACAACACAGTTCAAATGCAGTGGCTAGTTAAAAATTTAAATAGGAGTGATATACCTTAGGAATAAGGAGCCCCCAAGAGAAGAGTGTTTTAACAACTTGAGTTTTATGCAAGGCAGGTCGTGAAATTTTCCTCTCGAGACAGATTTTTTTTGAAGAATCATCATGTTGCCCATTAATTTTTAGTTCTAATAATAATAGAAGGAAGCTACCCTTAATCATAGATTCTTAGGATGAAAACATCATAAAATAGTGAGCCCTGATAGTGTGCCCAACCTGTCTCTTCACACCCTCCCCTTCCTCCACTGACTTCCAAATCATCTCACAAACAAATCAGTATTTTAAACCTTCAACAGGAAATTTCTACCAAGAGGTAGTTGAATCTTTTCTTTTTAGACTCTGGAAGAATCACAGAACTTGTTACCATGCTCCTTTTTCCCCAGTAGCCTTTTCATTAATGGACAATTTCAACTATTCCAGAAACTATTTTTATCTTGAATTAAAATTTATCCCTGATACCTGTCCCCACTAACTTAACTCCTTTATTTTTTTAATGTTTATTTATTTTTGAGAAAGATGGAGAGAGAAAGACAGAGTGTGAGCAGGGGAAGGGGCACAGAGAGAGGGAGACACAGAACTCGAAGCAGGCTCCAGGCTCTGAGCTGTCAGCACAAACCGTGAGATCATGACCTGAGCTGAAGTCAGACGCTTAACCAACTGAGCCACCCAACCTCCCCTTAACTCTTTTTAACTGTACAGAATGAATCTAAATAATCCTCCAGAATTCCTTGTTTTTCAGTTAGTTATAATCTTTCCTGGTTATGTCCTGAAACAAGAAAAGAATCATCTGAGAAGAATTGTATCATTAATTATCATTTGGATGGTTTCTCTTAGTCATGTTTGACATATGATCAGGAAATCTAAAATTAAAATATTTGCTATAACTATCTAAAATGTTAAAGTTATTTCAGTGGCACCGTACTGCTTACCATTGCTTTTCGTTAGGGATAACCAGTGCTATCAACTTTATGATGGGTTTGAATGTTTTTTCCTGTGATTCTCTACCCACACTGTCCTTGGTGGTAAATTTTATTAGCCAAAGGCGCCTTTCTGGTCGTGGAATTCTGACGAGTCCATTTCTGACTCCTGTTCTGATTTAAAATTTTTATGTTTTACTTCAGAAAGTAATAGTCCCTTGGCTTGTCACTGTATATGGCAAATTCGATATCCCCCTGCATGGTTTTCCTAAATGCATATCTTATAATTATTTCATGTCACTGTGAACAATAGAAAATTACATGAGACTTATGCTCCCTAGGCCTTCCAGCAGGAAATCTCACTGAACCACAATAAGATTGAGCAGATAATTTCCCAAGGAGAACAGCTTATAGAGAAGAGTGAGCCCTTGGATGCAGCGGTCATTGAGGAGGAACTGGATGAACTCCGACGTTACTGTCAGGAGGTTTTCGGGCGCGTGGAAAGATACCATAAGAAACTGATTCGCCTGCCTGTATGTAATTTTTTTCATTATCCCTAAACTGAAAGAAAATTAGTTACGTGGAGTTAGGTAGTATTGTACAGCGGGTAAAAGGCCAGACTCTGGACCTAGAATGCCTGGGTTCCAGTCTCATCTCTGACACATGTTAGCTACATAACCTTGGACAGATCACTTCACGTCTCTTGCCTTGGTGTCCTCACATATAACACTGGTTTACTAATACTACCTACTTGGAGACAGGATTCCTTTGGATATGATATGAGTTCATATATGTGTAAAAAACTTAGAGAATACCTGGCACGTATCTTCTATGGAAGATAAAGCAGCTGCTAGAAGAATCAGGAGATGAAAGTGAGCCATGTAAACAGGCTCTCTGTTCATGAAGTTGTTTAGTTGAATTTTTTTTCTCTTCCATTTTCCTAACTGCTACCATGATCGTATCACAAGATGTTATTATTACAATATTCAGAATATTCTGTGATAAAATGCCTTTTGCATTTGGGATGTAAGGTAAAAGAGGACCAGCCAAAGTTTTATTAGTAATTTCCTTTTGTTCCTGAAATGGGCCATTGTGTGTCTCTTATGTTGCAGGTACAAGGCTGCCTTTATTTACATCATCTTACTTAATCTTATATCAATTATTTGAAGTAGCCTTCAATATTATTTAATATTAAATAAGTAAACAGTAATAAAACTGGAGCACCGGTAGGTTAACTTACAAGACATTTTTTAAAGTGATCAGAAGATTCTTACGTATTCCATGATAGGAAGTTACAAATTACCCCCGCTGAGGTAGACAAGCTCGAACCCCGAGACTTGGTGAGGTGAGAGACAGAACAAGAAGTGGTAAGGGCATCGTCTGACCGCTGCAGTAATGGAATTGGCTTGACTGCATTTCTAGCTCCCAGATGATGAGCATGACCTCTCTGACCGGGAGCTGGAGCTGGATGACTCTGCAGCTCTCTCGGACCTCCACTGGCAGGACACCTCTGCAGACAGCGTGCTTTCCCCCCAGCCTTCTTCCAACCCCTCCCTCTCACTCGCCCAGCCCCTGCGGAGCGAGCGGTCGGGACGAGACACCCCTGCCAGTGTGGACTCAATTCCCCTGGAGTGGGACCATGATTATGACCTCAGTCGGGACCTGGAGTCTGCTGTGTCCAGAACTCTGCCCTCTGAGGATGAAGAGGTTGGAGACGATAAAGATTTCTACCTCAGGGGAGCTGTTGGCTTATCAGGTAGGAAAGAGCTCTTCCTGTAGGCCAACGCGAAAGAAAATGAAAAAGACTGAATATTGGATTAGAAATGTATAAGCTAAGCGGAATCATCTTCTTCCTTCTTCTGTTAAAGCCAACTGCACAAAATAGAAGAATTGGATATTAATGTGCTTATCAGATACAAAACTTGGCATGACCATTGATTTATCCCACATACACTTCCATTCTTACTATGTGACAGACACTTTATAAGTATTGGGGGATACATGGTCCCTTTTGTCCTCAAAGAGCTTACACTCTAATGTGGAACACAAACAGATAAGAAGTGGCCGTGTGAATTGTTGGTGCTAGGGCAGTAATGTACATGTGGCTGTACAGAAGCACAGCCAAGGGGTGACTAATCAGAGCTTTGAGAAAAGACTCTTGAGCTGAGACCAGAAAGGTAAATGGCGGTGAGATAGACACAGTGAAGTTCAGAGAAAGAAAGGAGAGGGTGCCCGCCCAAGCTTTATGATTAGCCACAGTGCTTTTGGTCACCAGAAGTTTGCCCAGAATGACAAGGCTGTAGATTGGGAGACACAGAGTGGACAAAGAGGAGGTAGAAAGGCAAACAGGGGCCTGGTCATAAAGCGACCTACTCACCATGGAAGGGAGTTCTCTCCTGAAGGCACTGGAAAGCCACTGCCGGTCTCTAAGGAGGAAGTGATATGGTCAGATACATATTGTCACAGAGTTTGTCTCAATACTGTATGGAAGGGAGAACATTAGAGAAGAGCTCAGTTGGGAAACATTTTATGATCGAGGAGAGAAATGATAGTGGCCTGAAGCAAAGAGTAGCACTGGGGATGGAGAGAAGAAAAGGAAAGTGAGAAATCATGAGAAGTCCCTAAGCGATGATCGATTGAATTGGGATTGAGGAGAATTTCGGACTTGGGCGTCTTGGTGAAAGATGCAGGGAACCCTAGGCCCTGAGGACCAAAAGAGGGAGAGAATGTGTCTGTGGGTCAAGGGAGGGCAGGGCAGTGAGAAACGGGGAGGTGATGGGTCAGCTGTGCACACCCTGAATCCAGGATATTGTAGAATGTACAAATGGAATCCCCAGCAGCAGATGCATAGGTCTGAAGTTCTAGAAGTGGAAATGCAGATTAGGTGGCCATCCACATATAAATGGTGATTGTCCCTGAAGGAATGGAGGAAATCACCCAGGAAGAGTGCATAAAGCAAAACGAGAGAGACAGAACCCCAAGAAACACACAGAGGGAAGGGAAGGACAGAGAAAGAGGGACATGGTAAGGAAAGTAAAAATAGAATAAATAATCAGAGGCCAGTTCGTAGCAGTTGTAAATGCATTTCACGCATTTTCCAAAAGGCTGTCTCTGCTTGACTCTGATGGTTCACATTTGGATTCCCAAGGGTATGATCCTGTCTGAAAAGAAAATGACTTCCCTCGTTTCTATTTCGTTTTTACAGTATAGCCTACAAGGCATTTCTCATCTACAGCAGTGTGGTCTAGTACGTAGCCACCAGCCACATGTGACGATCAAGCCCTGAAATGTGACCGTGCAAAATTGGGATTTGCTGTGTCAAATGTACTTACAGGAATCCATAAATTTCAAAGACGTGGCACAGAGAAAGAATGTAAAATATTAGTAATATTTATGTTGATTACATGTTATAATTCAGATACACTGGTTTAGTAAAGTAAAGCCTTAAAATTATTTTCATCTGTTTCTTGTTACTTTTTTTAATGTGGCTCTTTAAACGAACCTTTAAAATTACATACATGGGCTCGCTCTATTTCTATGGGACAGCGCTGCTCTAGAATCTGACCATCTCGGTTGAAATCCCAGTTCTGCCGATTACCAGCCGCTGAAACTTGGATAAGTAACTTAATTCCTCTGGACCTCAGCTTTCTTATCAATAAAAGGGGAATGAGACTTCCATGCTCCCTGTAGGGGTTTCTTCGAAAATAAATGAATGCTCAGAACAGTGCTTGGCTCATAAAACATTCTTAATGTGAGCTCTTATGGTTTATTTCAGGAAGCCTTTGGTGAACATGCTCACATGCCTCTGTATATTCAAGAGCTGTCCATCTAGAATGACTAACTTCCTTTTTTTCCCCAGGAGAGTTATTTTCCTACCACCAGGAATCTAGCTGTCAACTTAGACTGTGCTCTTTTTGCAGATGTAATGATCCCCGAAAGTCCTGAGGCCTATGTAAAACTCACAGAAAGTGCAATCAGAAATACCTCTGGTAGGCAAGCCTCCCTCTGAGCCTAAGCAAGCCTCCCTCCCTCACCTGTAACAAGCCTCCTCTCTGAGCACATCTGCTGAACCTCTCACAGCTCTGTGGCACCAGCATGTTAAGGGACCACCTTCTTCTCTTACTGCTGCAGTAGAAGCAAACAGACAAAAAAAAAACCCAGATATTCTGTTGCTCAACACCAAGAATAAGATTTCAGTAATCAAG
This sequence comes from Leopardus geoffroyi, assembly GCF_018350155.1. Lineage (NCBI taxonomy): Eukaryota > Metazoa > Chordata > Mammalia > Carnivora > Felidae > Leopardus > Leopardus geoffroyi. The sequence goes on along the minus strand of NC_059332.1, from coordinate 137,184,899 downwards.
TTTCAGTGAAATAACTTCTCAGTTTGTTCAATGAGAATGAGTCTCATTAGGTATAGACCTATGATGCCCATGAACAGCAGAACATCGAGTTGGAAGTACTCATCTTCCGCATCCGTGCCCGACGCCCTGCTTATCTGTAGCAGTTCAGTTGGTGACTTCCGGGGCTCACGTCTGCCTCGGCAGTCAGGGCCCAGGGCTCCTGTCCCAAGTCCACCACCTGCATATGTGGTCTCAGGCCTGCCGTTCATCCTCTTGATCTCAAGGGCCACGTAGAAGACAAGGGGCGAGACCAGATGTTTGGCTCTAAACACAAATTATAATTGAGTTTAATAAGTCTTACCCTGTACAATAAAGGAAAATGGAACCAGTTTTGGTTAATGTTGCACTAGACAAACTATGGTTCGGGGTAAGCGATTTCAAGGAAGGTGGAGAGAATAAGGTTCAGGCACAATGATATGATATGGAATTTCAGACTTATTAGTTTACACTTACGTGTTTGAAGAAAAGCTAAAGGACAGGGAGCAAAGTAGCATTACCCAAACAGTGACTTCCTGCGTGACTCCCAGTGAGAGACCTCTTCCAGGTGTATTTAGAAGACCTTTTTTCAAAAAACAAATTAATAAAGCTTACTAATACATGTTCTGCTTTCACCCTGTGTTAGCTTCACTGTGACAATCAATGTTCTTGTTCAGTCCAAAAATTATAATACACACACGCGCGCACACACACACTAACATTTCAAAAAGGTGTTACATTGAAAGGCAATGAGCCGGGAGTTCCAGACTATGACTAAGAGCATGCTTAGATACAAGTGCTAAAATCTCAGCTTTGTCCTGGTTTTGCTTTGGGGTTTAAACAAAAGCAAGCCAGTGGTAGTTTGGTACCTCCACCCATCTCTAACCTGAGTTGGTCTTTTCCTGGTTAATGTAAAGTCCTGCTTTAAATGAACGGTGCAGCCATCTGGGACTGTCTTCTACTGAGCACCGTCTTCTACTGAGATGCAGAAAGAAAACAGGATTGTATCTTTTCCTGTGTGTTAAGTGCCTGCAGAGAGAGCACGAGAGATCATTGTCTCCTGGTTTTGGAGGAGCAAAAGGTTTTTAGGAGAGGCTTGCCACAGCTACAGCATATAGATTTCCAGGGAACCAGCTGGAAGAGGAGCAGACACACGGGCTGCTAGAACCCAGTGCAGAGTCCTTTTGCAACGTCTGGTCGGCTGGGACTCTGTAGCCAAGTGCATTCATTGATTGGTCTGGTCACTTGAACTTCTAACTCACCAGCACGTTAGTACTAAATTTGCTTGGTAATTATCCACACGTACGCCATTTCTATACCACCTTAGCTGAAGTAATTTCTCAGGCTTCTCAATGAATGTCAGGGGTGTAAAGATTCTTGTGCTTCACACTGCAGGAGCCCCCAGTGCCTTAGAGTCACAGATCCGACAACTAGACAAAGCCTTGGATGAGAGCCGTTTTCAGATGCAGCAAACTGAAAACATCATCCGCAGCAAAACCCCCACCGGACCAGAGCTAGACTCCAGCTACAGAGGCTATGTGAGTACCCTGACCCTTGCGATCCCAGTATGTACCTGGAAATCACAGTTGTGTGACAAAGAACAGTCCGTCTGTGGCGCAGGGCTTTCTGAGCTCTCTAAGCACCATGCCACCCTTGAACTCACGGGCTTGGGGGTACAAAACGAAGCCCCGCTATGTTACCTTTTGAGTAAAACTGGTCTGTTCTCAGACCCACTGAACTACTACAATGACCAGCATGTTCCTTTACCCGCAGAACTCAGTGAGATCCGTTTAACTGAAAGCAACAAAATGCTTTGGCTCCCAAAAGTGATTGGCATTTTTCCAAATTCAGCTAATAAGTTTTGGGCCAAGGTTATCCTTGGAGCAGCAATTTAGCTAATAGATTACTAACACGGAGATTTTATTTAGTTCTTCTCTGGGGTTTATTGATTCACTTACTGGCCTTGGGAATGTTTTTTATCCTCCGTTGTCAGTATGCTCATTTTGGAGAAAACAAATCTGACTAACAAGAAGGATTTGGGGAAAAGATGGCAAGAGATTGTATATATTACTAAGTTCTGTTTTCAAAGTTCCCACCTAGTAAAGTATATATTAACTTTATTTGCTCTGCTCAACTTACCAACCAACTTTTTCCCAGACAACTACCCATTTTCCTGTATATACTTGAGCAAGAGAATGTAAACGTAAGTCTCTTCCATGGCTTATGATTGCCCAAAAGATTGCCGAGTAAAAGGAAAGAAAAATTAATTTCCCTAAGTCTTGAAAACTCAACTTTTTGAAACCAAGGAAGAAAACTGGCCCTGTATTTTTGGTGATATTAATGTCTTCACAATTACAGAAGAGTAATCAAACATGAGTTTAATTCCTGTCCAGTTTGTCCTGTTAAACCTGTTTCTATTATAGTGAAACCTCTTTTTTTTTTTTTTAATTTTTTTTTTCAACGTTTATTTATTTTTAGGACAGAGAGAGACAGAGCATGAACGAGGGAGGGGCAGAGAGAGAGGGAGACACAGAATCGGAAATAGGCTCCAGGCTCTGAGCCATCAGCCCAGAGCCCGACGCGGGGCTCGAACTCACGGACCGCGAGATCGTGACCTGGCTGAAGTCGGACGCTTAACCGACTGCGCCACCCAGGCGCCCCAAAACCTCTTTTTTTTTTAATAAGGTTTTGGGGAGCCTGGGTGGGGCCGTCAATTAAGTGGCCAACTCTTGATCACGGCTCAGGTCATGATCTCACGGTTTGTGAGTTCGAGCCCCACATCAGGCTCTGCGTTGATGGCAAGGAGCCTGCTTGGATTCTGTCTCTCCTTGTCTCTGCCCCTCGCCCACTTGTGCTCTCTATCCAAATAAACTTTAAAAAACATTTTTTTAAATATAATAAGTTTTCATGGTGACCATGCTGACATCACTAAGATTATACTCAACCTCACTCAAAAATAGTCCAAGTAAGCAAGGTGATTTGTTAAAGGCCTTGAAACGTGACCTTATGGTTGGTATAGGAGGAGTGCTTTGAATACTGTGCATGACATTAAATGTGGAGTTTCCCTTTGATGTTAGAGTTGACTCCCTTAACACCTATTAAACATTGCTTCAGTTTTCTTATGAACAGCTGGCTTTAATAGTACTTTCTGCTTTTAAGTATTTTAATTATTTAATGCAAAAAAATGTTCCTTTGAGATTTGTGGTAACATTATTGTTCCCACATTTCAATTTAAGAAAGAAGAAGCAACTTGCCAAAAATTATACATTGTGTTGCCAGCTGAGAGCTCCGAGTTTTAAATCCCAGATTGCTTTTTCGTCTGTTTTGATTCAGAAATTTAAAAGAGATTTTGAGGGATTCTCATGCAAAAGGAAGTATGCAAACTGTATCTTCAAGGCATTGCCTTGTGTGTATCTGACTATGTCCTATGTTTAAGGGGCATGTTTTTGAACTTGACTTTTTTTTTTTTTAAGCAGATTTTTTTTTTTCCCCACACACAACAGTGAAACACAACCGCTGTCCTTTTTAAGGAGCTAGAAAGACATTTTCCCTAGAAGTTCTTGCCGTCGTGGGAATCTGAGAATTCCGTGACGGGGCCTGTTTGCTTTGTCTTAACAGATGAAACTACTGGGTGAGTGCAGCGGCAGCATAGACTCCGTGAGGAGACTGGAACACAAACTGAAGGAGGAAGAAGAGAGCTTTCCAGGTTTTGTTAACCTGAACAGTACGGAAACCCAAACAGCTGGTGAGTGAGTGGTGCGCAGTTGAAGAAAATGAAATAAAAGAACCTGAAGCATCTGTGTTACACCGTGCTGATCTCATTCCACGCTGTTCTGTCTAGAGACCTTTCCTCCGTGTTACAGTGACCTCCTGACAGGATAGAGGGGTCAACAGAACCACAGTGTTTTCTTCCACATGCCATTTATTTTATTTTATTGTTTTGTTTATTTTTATTCCTGAGACAGAGAGAGAGAGAGAGAGAGCGAGCAGGGGAGGGGCAGAGAGAGAGAGACAGAGGATCCTAAGCGGACTCTGTGCTGACAGCAGAGAGCCTCATGCCGGGCTCGAACTCATGAACCATGAGATCATGGCCTGAGACAAAGTTAGATGCTTAACTGACTGAGCCACCCAGGCCCCCCACACATCCCATTTATTTTAATGCTCTGTCTCTAACATCTCTTGTCTGCCATTTTTTATATATGCTCTCCCAGTTCTCCTGCAGAAAGAAACGAACTGAATGTTATCTTTGTGCACATTACCGCTTATTACTTCCTAAAACTCTTTATGGTATTAAATCCTATAGTTTTGTTTTACCGCATTACCGTTAAAAATGCAGATAGGGGGCGCCTGGGTGGCTCAGTTGGTTAAGCGTCCGACTTCAGCTCGGGTCATGATCTCACGGTCCGTGAGTTCGAGCCCCATGTCAGGCTCTGTGCTGACGGCTCAGAGCCTGGAGCCTGCTTTGGATTCTGTGTCTCCTTCTCTCTCTGCCCCTCCCCTGCTCATGCTCTGTCTCTCTCTGTCTCAAAAATAAATAAAAATATTTAAAAAATTTTAAAAAAAATGCAGATAGGATAAACACAGCCACTATACTGTGTTTTTTTTGTTTTTATTTTTTATTTTTTGTTTTTTTCTTCTTTGGGTTTTTTTTTGTGTTTTTGTTTTTGTTTTTTTGCTTTTTTTTACAGCTGACAACAACAGAAGTCCCTGTGAAAATTACTTTTCTTTCTGTTGCTATTTAAAGTTAGCCACCAGTGTATGTTTAAAGCATTTCCCACACATTCTGCCTGGAGAAAGACAGCTCCCTATCCTGTGTGTGTCATGTCCCGCCAGGTGTGATCGACCGATGGGAACTCATCCAGGCGCAGGCCCTGAGCAAGGAGCTGAGGATGAAGCAGAACCTCCAGAAGTGGCAGCAGTTCAACTCTGACCTGAACAACATCTGGACGTGGCTGGGGGAGACGGAGGAGGAGCTGGAGCGGCTGCAGCACCTGGAGCTCAGCACCGACATCCAGGCGATCGAGCTCCAAATCAAAAAGCTCAAGGTAGCTGCCCTTGGCCTCTCCCAGCGCGGCCAGCCAGAAAGCTGCCATGTGGGACGCCGGGTCCGATGAAGCCACTAGCTCCGGCTGGTCTGCTGTCACCTAGCAGCAGGGGAGCTGTGAACAGAAATGAGCAGGGATGCTCTCCTCTCCCCCAGCATCCCAAGTCAGTATTTATAGAGAAGGTTTGGAAGGGCAGAGAGATGGACCACGTTGCAGAACTAGCCCTCCCCCCCCTGCCCCCCGTAAATAACCATGTATGATCTAATGACTTGGTTCCTAAGAAATGACCAATTAAAAGTTCACGAAATATCCAGGTACCTCTGGGACCTATTTAACCTCTTTCAAAGGAAATACGGAAATGACCAGGTTCCTGCAGGTCTAGCTCTAGAGCTAGAATGGTTTCCTCTCCAAGATCATATCTTTGTGAGTTTGCAGAGACCTATTGAAATTGTTCGGCATTCTGGAATCAGCAGAACATCTGAAATAGATTATAGTAATGGCAGAAGGAATTTTCAGTGTAACGAATAAAACAAAACGAAACCATGGGAGTAATTACAGTAAAACACCTGGCACGGGCATTTGATTTTGGCCTGGACGGGTGCAGCCCACGGTAATGTTCTTTAGCTCTGTCTCTAGGTCTTAATGGTCCTCCTTAGCAGAGCTCTTGAAATGCATTAATATGTGGGGACTTTTGCAAGAATACTGTGGATTGAGAGCTCAGTTTCGTTTTAATAGCTCCTTCAGTCCTTTCGTTTTGTTTGGAGAACATCAAGATGTGCTCTTCCTTAGAATGGAGTTACCCAGGCTCTCTAGGCTCAATGATTAAGCGTGCTGCCTTTGTGTCTCACTGGTTTCATGGACGTTATTTCTTTTGGGGTGACGTTTTTGTGGCTTATTTCGGTTGTTGTTTGGTTTAAATTGTCAAACAGAAAAGTTTGTTGCTCAAATGTCTTCATATAGAACAGCTGCTGCACTAGCCCCATCAGTTTCCGGATGAAGCATCAGATGGGAGATGTGATTTACATTATCTGGATTATAAAATGCATTTTTCTCTAGAGGACTTAAATTATTTTAGTTCCTCTCTGGGAAAGTGTAAGGCAGTGTGCACTCTGACCAAACCCCTTAAAAAGTTGATGAAGCAAATGTTGGCCAGAGTCTGAGACCTGAGTGAGATTAGGGTGGAGAAGTGAGACCTTGAAAGTCAGCTTGTGTGATAACAAAGAGCCACCCTCTGCCTTCCCAGTCCTTCCTATCTGTTTACTGAGGATGAATCCGTGGAATAACCAAGTATCTTTCCACAATATCTCTTGATCTTATAATATCTCTGTGGCTGAATCTATATTACTGCATTTTAAGAATCTACTGAAAAATAAGTTAAGCTGGAGACATAACAGAAATGTTGAGGACTTCTAAGAAAATGTAGCTGGCGTAGATGTGATTTGCTGACCCTAACTAGTCTGAGGATGTTTAAACAGTACCCAGATACTGAATTATTAATGCATAATCATGTGCTGCATGAGTTCTTAGAAAAGTTGTAGATTTGTGGGAAATGCGTAAAGCAAAAGCCAGTCGCCCAGTTTTCTGTGATCTCAAACTAAATTGGTTAGCTGTTGAAATACCCAGTCCATTCTCTTTGCCATCACAGGAATGTGGCTTGTGACATAGGCAGGGTTCTCACCCTGTGGGCCACTATCTGTGCCTTTCGAGTCACAACAGCTGGAGGCTAGGGCCTGAGAATCTGCTTTCTTAGCAAGTTTCCTATTTTATCCTTCTGCACACAACTGTGACTACCACTGGTCTAGTGAAATGGGATTCTCACGCTAGAATATTCCCTGCTGTTGAACTCCTGTGATGTGAGTCGAGTTAAATCATTCCCCTTAGTTCATTGCACAGGGTCATTGATGCTTCCTGCAAAGTTACTCTTAATTTTGCTTATTTTACCTGTTTCCTCCGCTGTTTTTTAATCTCCATTCCCGAAGCCTATGGCAACCATTCGTAAATACTTTGCGAGTATTCTTACTAAATTCTTGGTTCATTTATGCATGAAAAACATGGATTTGTGTGTGTGCACCTGCATTTTAAATCACATGAATGCTCGTTTACAACACACATTGTTCTGTTTCTGACTCTTTCACTCTACCCCGTATTTTAAGATACATTCAAGTTGTCGAAAGTACATCTAATCCATTTCCTCTGTCATTCTCAGCGATGTGCACCACTCTATCCTATCTAGCTATTGTGTTAAGGCCGGTTTTAATTAATGGATCTCTTAATTTGAGTGAAGCATTTCCTGAGGACTTAAAATAAGTTTTACTTGTTTTTATTGCCATATTCTTTGTTTGGTTGTTCTCCTTTCTCTTTTTAGGAGCTCCAGAAGGCTGTGGACCACCGCAAAGCCATCATCCTCTCCATCAACCTGTGCAGCCCCGAGTTCACCCAGACTGACAGTGAGAAAAGCCAGGATCTGCAAGATCGCCTGTCCCAGATGAACGGACGCTGGGACCGCGTGTGCTCGTTGCTGGACGAGTGGCGGGGCCTGCTCCAGGATGCACTGATGCAGTGTCAGGTTCGTGGGGCTTTGGGCGGATTATGCTCCAGAGTCCGTCATTTCCAGCGTGGCTGAGTCTGTGATTTCATTTATTATCAAGGTCACTTACAGGGATGCAATTACTTCCCAAAGTCACGATTTGAATAAGAGAACTTTGTGCCCAAACTATTCATTATACTGGAGAATTCGTACATCTGAACAGGAGTTCAAGCAGCTGGACCCCATCTTTTACCCAGCTAATGAGATTATTCCCACAAGTTTATCTCAGCCCCAACTCATTCATTCATTCATTCATTCATTCATTCATTCAACACATATTTACTGAGCACATCGGCAGACATTTCCTGAACGTGAAAGTGAGCATTACAAATATTTACTTACCCATTCTACCACAATTATTTGATGAGTTCCCACTCTGTGACAGATACTATGCAGAGCGGTCAGGATACAGCACTGTCTCTACTTTTGTTGGAGAAGACAAACAATAAAAATGCAAATAAATGCTTAATCAAGATGCTTACAGGTGTGGGTGATAAAGAGTAACTGAGAAAAGCCACTTTGGGAAAGAGGTAAGGAAATGTCTGAGTCTTGGAGCTGACACAGAAGGGATATTGCCATGAAAGAGACAGAGCCAATGGGATGTCCCGGAAGCAGGAAAGGGCTTAGTGTCTTTAAGGTCAGAAAAGAGGCTAGTGTGATCAAAATGTAGTCAGAGAGGCAGGGAGTGATAAGAAAGATTAGGGACCTGGTCAGCAGCCAGATCATGCAGGACCTTGTAGGTCCTGGCCAGGAGTATTTTGCATTCTGAGCACAACATAAGCCTTCTTTCCAGGTTTGTATGTGCCCCAAGAAAACCTTGAAAGCAGGTACCCAAGCTGTTGTTTCCCCCTGCTCCCCCGCCTAGTCCAGTGCCGTCCACACAGAAGATCTTCAGTAACTATACATTGAATAAATGAATGAACAAATGGATGAATGAGGGATACAAGGGACTGGATCAAGGCCTTACAAGAGGGGGAGGTTTGAATACAGAGAAGAGAGGGGAACAGAGCTGCTTCCTTCCAAACTGTGCAGTGACCCTAGAAATTGAGTATTTGATGCCAGTTTTTCCTTATGTCTAAATCTCCCTCACATAATAGACTAGATGCTTTTGGTGAGAATGTGAACTTAGACATTACAACAGCGCCAGTGCCTTCCTCAGAAAGGAGTCGTGTGTAAGATCTTAAATCCAATGTGTCTTTGCCAGTGGTAGCAATTGTGAAGAAGGGAAATTTAAGCTGCAAGGGAAAGAACAATATATTAAGATGGTTTTATACTCCATGTTTTTCTCCCCCATAGGATTTCCATGAAATGAGTCATGGTTTGCTTCTTATGCTGGAGAACATCGACAGAAGGAAAAATGAAATTGTCCCTATTGATTCTAACCAGGATGCAGAGACACTTCAGGACCATCACAAGCAGCTTATGGTAAGATATGTGGCCTCCTGCAGCCTCTGGTTATTTTTAGCAGCGATCCATGTCATTTGCAGAAAAAGAATGTAGGTGATTATATATAATACACATATATAAATGTATAAAATATATATAATATATATGTATAACATATATATGTATAACATATATATGTTATATACATAATATATATGTATAACATATATATTATGTTATATACATAATATATATGTATAACATATATATTATGTTATATACATAATATATATGTATAACATATATATGTTATATAACATAATATATATGTATAACATATATATGTATAACATATATATTATATATGTATATTTACCCTTTGCATACCAGTCTCCAACTTCCTCTTTTTTATTCATCAGGGTTTCCAATTTACATGAGGCAAACATGCCCATAGGAGATGACATCCACCATCTTTAGAATCTGCTTCTAAAGTCATTGCTCAATTGCAGAGATCTTAGAAGTTCTTCATCTTAGTAGATTGTTTTTATTAAAAGAGATCTTTGGCACATTATACTTATTTTTAATTTAAACTGTATTTGTTACATCTACGTATAAAGTAAAAGTATATTGGGTGGCTTAAATTTTATTTTTATGGACATTGAAACTATTAAAATAGAAAAAGATGCTTAAGACTTCTTAGAGGAAATTAAGGGTACCAGATTTAACAGTATCCTTGTCACCAAGTTTTGTGAAAACTAAGACAAGGGAAATATTAAAAGTTATTTTCATCACCTGACAAAAAGAAACCATACCAGTTCTCAAGGAGAAAGGAACTTATTCTAGCACTGAATTCAAAAGGAAATTTGCAGAATCTCTATGTAGATTATTATACAAAGGACTTTGGACAATATAATGCAAGTGTACTTAAGGGACTTCATAGAAGACAAAGAAGTATATTTAAGTTCCATTAGGAGAAAATGATTTGCGTTTCGTAGCTTTCTGTATTTTTTAAAATGCTATTTCTGAACATTTAGTACTCACTAACCTAACCAACAGAATTGGTAGCTTTCAATTTAGTACCGCAAATGTCTTAGAAACCAAGAGGAAATAGCTATGCAGTGGCATTTTTACTGACTTTTGACCTGAGACATTAGTTGTAAATGATGAATTACTCATATTTCCTTTAAAAAAAAAAAAAACCCTGAACAAATCCAGAGCATACTTAGACATGTGTATAAAATATTACATTATTAAAAATATTTGTGGGGCACCTGGGTGGCTCGGTTGGTTAAGCGTCCGGCTCTTGGTTTTGGGTCAGGTCATGATCTCACAGTTAATGAATTCAAGCCCCGCATTGGGCTCTCTGTCTCTGCTTGGGACTCTCTCTCTCTCTCTCTTCTCTCTGGCCCTCCCCTGCTCTCTTTCTCTCTCTCAAAATAAATAAACTGAAAAAAATTTTTTTAAATATTTGCTATATTTATATGTTAATATTTCACTGTTTAAAAGAATATCTTATGTCTCATTTGCATACTTTCTATTTTAGGCATTTTCACATTTATTCACCAAGTTGAACCTTCCAATATACTTCCTGTGGACCAGGCAGGAAATAGTATTATCATTTTACCGAATGGGAACACTTGAGATTGGAAAGGTTCAGGGGCCTTATAGACTGTTTTTGGCAGAGGCAGGGTTAGAACCCAGACCCCTTATTCCCGAATCCATGGGCTGCTTCATTCTTCCCCGTGTAAGCACAGCATTCAGATACTCAGGTATAATTGTCCACTAGGTTAAACTGATATCATCCCGCCCTTTGGGAATTTCCCCCGCTTATCAGAAATTCTTCCTAAAATATTTCTTATCGTATGCATAGCAAATAAGGCATGAGCTATTGGAATCCCAACTCAAAGTGGCCTCACTGCAAGACATGTCTTGCCAACTACTGGTGAATGCTGAAGGCACAGACTGTTTAGAAGCCAAAGAAAAAGTCCATGTGATTGGAAATCGGCTCAAACTTCTCTTGAAGGAGGTCAGCCGACACATCAAGGAGCTGGAGAAGTTATTAGACATGTCAAGCAGTCAGCAGGTAAGCTCTAAGCAGGCATCATCGTGTAGCGTTTCTTACCAAAGAAGCATCATCTTCATCCATTTTTAGAAGGACTTTGAACGTGGTACTTGTCGGAATAGAGTGCCCACTCTCAATCACTGCTCTTACGAGTCCTGTGTCAAAATAAAAGAAAGCGACTCAAACTTTTGTGATAGGACACTGCTTTTGATTCTGTTACATCAAAAAGACCTCTTGTGATCGTTACTGCTAACCCTTTACCATCACTATTGTGGCATTGTATTTTACCTTGTTGGTTTAAGAATGCGCGTGTTTTCAGTAACACAGCTGTGGCAGATCATAACCCAGTTGTCGCATGCGAGTTTTGTGTTTGAGCCGTAGAAGGCACGAATTCTCCTGGCAGCAGTTAATTCATGGAAAATGTCCTCTGCTCATTTACCTTTTATATATTTTTTTTTTTTTTCTTAAATCTACTACCTCGTGGTAGTATTACGGGTTTTGAGAAATCCATATGTAGATCCAGAGAGGCTGGGTAAGACTTCAGACATTCAACTGTGAGATCCTGTTATGAACACACAGACACCCTGCCCTTCTCTAAGCATGCAAAAGCACATGCTACTCTGAATAACAGAGGAGTGCTAGAAATACTACAAAAGCGGGCTCCCGGATGAGTATCTTTTGCTTCTAACTCAAATGAATTGGTTTCTCTCTGGCCTGAGAGGCCCGTAGCTGAAAGACAAGATTCCTTCCCCTCCTTCACTTCCACTCGTCCACATCCACGTTGCTGAGAAACAGTAAAGCTACAAGCAACATAGTAGTAGCAAAACCATACCTATATTTTCCAGCCGGACCAACTTCACAACGAGGAAAGCCTAATCCCCTAGAAGATTAGGTTCTGTTCTTGTAGTTGTCTGATCCTGTTTTCCCCAAGGAGTGGTTTGGTTTTTGTGGACGGTGGGTGGGGACGGGCTGGGAAATGCATCGTGTATCACCAGGCCATCACAGCTTTGGAACACAGAGCCATTAAAAGAAACTGTTTCCTATGTAGGATTTGTCTTCCTGGTCTTCTGCGGATGAACTGGACACCTCGGGATCTGTGAGTCCTACGTCAGGAAGAAGCACCCCGAACAGACAAAGAACGGTAACTTTCCACTAGTCGTTTTCACTTGGCCCGTGGGAGGGAACACCGGGGAGTGAGAGTGTCTATACCTACTGCAGGGACCACAGGCTCCCCCCGGGAAAGCAGGAGTCCCCGTACGGAAGAGGGTTATCACAGTAACACAGAGAAGAGTTGTTTCCTCAGCCAGGCCGCGGGCCCTCCCCGCACGCACTCGGGAATGGAAAAGAGCAGTTCTGGTTTTCAAAAAAAATAGGGCTCAACGTGTGGTTGGTACAGGGAGACAAATTACTTCTCTTGCTCCGAGGGCCATCGCTACAATGGTGTTCCCTTGTTCCTTTGGTGGCTCCTCCCTTCAAACTACCACCACCATAGTCCACCTAAAAAAGTAGGTTCCGTGTAAAGGGGCGCCTCAGCCAGAAGCAGACAAAACTGTGAGTGTCTCATGAGACCATTGAATTTATGAGACAAGCGGAGGTTCTGTTGACTCGCAAGCAAAGAGACTCCTGAAGGTGGTTCTCCAGGTGTTTGTTGACTGTGCTGCCCCCCAAGAGGCAACAGCTCAAGAAGACTCACCCACAAAGCCTTTCAGGGGCTGCCTCACTGGCATTCTGTGAGGACAAAAAAACGAATCTGGCCCCTGCTCCCCTCTATACTTTGATTTCTCTGTGTAATTAGAAGCTTGTTCTGTTTTGTTATTTATTTATTGATTTTTGTCTGGCTTTATGATTATAGTCATTTTTATTCCATCCCATTTTCCTTAGTTTTTAGAAATATTGATTTCATTTGTACTTTTTTTGTTATAAACACTTAAGTTCTATGCTGATAAATGTTATTATCTTATTTAGGATTGTTTTTTACTACATTCGCTAGTTTCCTATAGATCCTAGTTTAAGAATGTGAAGGAATACTGGCTTTTCGAGTCAAATTTTAGCCCTTATTTAACCAATCAGGTCTTCTTCCCTCTACAAAAAACAGTCTCCTATTGCCATTGTTATATTTTAGCTGCCAAGGATTTTAATACGAATTCAGTGTTCTAGAAGATGAAAAAATATGGCGTGGCATGGCATATGGAACTTTATATTTATTGTAAGTAAATACAGAGAGATCCTTGGCTTGTGTAGAGTCATTTGTGTTTCTACCATGCGAAGTGGGGGAAGATACACCCACTGTGGTGGGGACTCCTGAGCCACAATTCATGTTTATTCAGTGACTAATGATAGAGATGTGAATCTGTTTCACTTCTTCAACAGAAGAAAAGCCAGTTTCCTGACTTCATGGGTACTGATCATTTCATTTGATTTGTTTTTCTTTTGCTGCACTTTTAGTTTAATTTTTTTTTCAGTAGCTTGTCTTTATTTGCCTGGACTGAACATTCTTCTTTCTTTACCCCTGTTCATTGCAAACAGCCACGAGGCAAATGTAGTCTCTCACAGCCTGGACCCTCTGTCAACAGTCCACATAGCAGGTACCTTATTCTCCTGGTTTCCACACTGTTCTAGAACTCCAAGAGGATGATGAAAATTGTCCATGATTTAGGTAGGCCTCTATCTGGTCTTCCTCAGGGTAGTTGAGAAATTACTTGTTTCGTCCCACACCCTTTCTCTACTAAATTGGGAAAGACTTTTCTAAGTGCAAAGTATAAGTAAAGCTCAGGGCACAAAACATTTGGATCCCACCAAAATTTTATCTAACTATACGTAGGCCATCTGGTACTTTTCACCAAATTGTATTCTGCGTGCGCTTAAGGATTCCATGCGATGGATGGCACAGCCACCGTTCGATTCATGGCAGACTTTCATCATCCTCTTTATTTCTAGATTTTACAATAAGACAGGTAATAGATCAATGAATTATTTACCATTCACAGAACCCACAGATCTGAATAAAATATACTAACATCCCCAGCTTTTTATTTTATTTTCATGTTTTATCCAGATTGTGGGTTTTGAATTCTCAAAATGGCAAGTCCTAACCTGGTATTATTTAAAACTTATAAGCACCTTCTCTCTTCTGCTTATCCTAAAACGTCTCTTCTGCCAGCACACTCAGTCACTCACCTTCCTGACACTTGGCAAGCTCTTTCACGCTGGAAACAAGGGCAGTCAGTGCCCCTGCCCGGGAACGTCCAGAGAGCCTACTCACAGCTGCCACTCCGCGCTTTACATCTGGCTTCCAACAGTCCATTGTTTCCGCACTTAGCGGTGCTTTGCCTTCTTCGTTGTCGGTGTGATGTCTGTGCTCTCCTGCCCTTTCACTAATCAGTTCATATTCCCTGAGACAACTTTTTAAAAAATGAAAACACTGTCTTTGGAGCTGATTTTTCATTCCAGTCCCAAGCAGTTCACTGCTAAAGTAGTTTGCCCCTCTGGAAACTTCTCACCACCGAGCTGGAATCGAAATTCTTGAAAGGAGGGTGAGGGGTAAGGAAGTGTAGAACTGTAAACAACCCCTGAGTAATAGTTTTAGTTTTCCAGCTGTGTGCTGAAGAGACTGGATATTTTATTTGGTCATTCCTACTCAGCCGAAGCAATGCAGAATGTACTTTGATGTGCTTTCTGGTTTTAAGTCTCCCTTGACTGTACTTTTTCTTTTTTTCATTCCCTTCGGTTTGGTTTGGAGACAGTTTTTGGGGGGGGGGGGGTTGTCCATAATGAAATACCAATAATGAAATATGAATGGAGAAAAACTCACAAGGATTTTTGAAGCTAATGATGGACTTCTACCAGTGCCCTGATGTTGTCTTAGTCCCCTACAAGAAAAGCCTATCATCTACTATAGCCAGATCATTGTTTTGTCCATCTTTTCTCCACAAAATGCTGAGGTGCCATGAACAGAGATGGGGACTGTCCCCATAGCAGTCCTTCTAGGATACCAGAGATGAATTCTTTGGCTGACGTACATGATGGTGATGAGAAGGGAAAAGCTCTTATATTATTCTGTGACACCAATGGCAACCGCCTTTTGGTTTCCCGATACCTCGTCAGTCTGCTCCCCCAATTCTTTCAGACAGTCGCACAGGTCTTCCGAAAATGTCAAAGGCATCGTTTCTTAGGGCAGCAAGTGTTTCAACACGTCTCCTAACAGGGCTTTGCAGCTGGGACAGCCACATTCTTGCTGTGATATCCACAAGGCGCCTTTCAGCTCTGCTCTGTCCAGCGCTGTTTATTAACATCTTTCTGAGCACACGGCACAGTATTTACTTTGCTACTTAGAGGGTCTGGAATACAAGTGATCTACACCTGAATGGCAGACGTCATCAAACACCTTGGCAGACAGGCTGTGGTTGAACATTCTTGGACCTCTTGACTTTTTGGCACTTCTGCTTGGGTGCATCCAACCCCGACAATGGAATGCAGAGTCTGCTGGGAAAGAATTAACTTCACTCATAATCCAGGTTGTCACGGTGTTCCATTACATCGAAACTTGAGTGTACCTTGTGTTTGATCTTGCACTGGTCCAGCAAATTTGAAAGGCTATGGCAGAAGCACAAAGTCTAGAATGTTGACCCCAGCAATCTACAATAGAAAATTTTAGACGTGTGTTCTTCCTAAGAGACGGAAGAGGTGGGGGTAGAAGAAAGTGGGTATCAGTTTGAAGGAAGGGGTTCTTCTATTATTTTTGTTGTTTAAGGGCTGATGTGAATGCAGTCGCTTATCTGCTCTATATGGTTTCAGTTTGATTTTATGGCCGCTGTTCTATGTCCCCTTACATAATATTCTAAGCCCACATATAGATTGATGCCATTAGTTACTGTACACATACTAGGTTTAGACCCTGGGCTTATAAAAGTAATATCGTATGGCTCCTGCCATTAAAAGACCTGCAATGTCTCAGAATCTACAGATTCCCTAAATCAATTACAAGGAGCTCCTCAAGACTCCTGAAAAAGTATAAACAGTTGAAAAATATCATGCGTATATTCACAGTACCTATTCATCATTTTTTAGATTAGAGAGATTTAAGAAGTAATGCTTACGATGTTCCAGCCGGACTTTTTTCCTACTTTTGACTTAAAATTGTCTAACTCGATCACCAGGAAGTCTTCAAAACTCTACTGTGGATTATTTGAAGTTGACAAATAGAAAGATTTAACTCCAAATTCCAGAAAGACAAAGGAATAATTGCCCTGTAGTCTGGATACAGGGAAGTGATGACCTCATTCCAAAACCTAACCAAAAATTCTAACATGCAAAACTTCCTTGGACACCTTTGGTCTCTAGCACCTTCTGCACAGAGGACCCAGATGGAATGAGAAGTCATTCCATGAGTCAGTTTCTTATGGAATTTTTCTTCAAGTCTTTTCTGTCAGGCTGCTCCCTGGGGACCCGCTTACTCATAGCCTTCAAAGAGCCTCCCTTCTAGGACAGGCTGGCACCACAGCTGAGGACAGTTATGGGATAAGGCTCCAATATGTTTTTCTTTTCTAATATTTTGAGGTATGCATTCCCAGTGTTTCCCAGGAACAAGTCAGCCACTCTGGCAAATGCGTCACATCTTTGAAGGCACTACTAATGAATCAGGACTATTTTCCTGGGAGAAAAGGCAGAGTACAGCTGATTCCCAATGGTAGGAGTTAGCACACCTTTGCTTCAATAGGATGATAAGATAATAATGATAAATTGTGACATTTGTTTAGCACTTAAAGTGTCCTGAGCACTATGCGAAGCACTGAATATGCATTACCTCATTTAACCCTTACCACACCCCCAGGGCATGGCTATATTCCCAATTGTACAGACAAGGACACTGAGGATTAGAGGCATGGAGATTTAAGATTTGAACCAGGTCTACCTGACTCTGGAGCCTAGCTCATGAATCACTTCACTCTGCCAAAGGGCTGTTGGTGGGTGGGATCCTTTACACAGCCAGCTCCCAGGCTTGGACTACCACAGCCTGCCTTAAACTGCTTCAGACGAGCCAGTTCGAACAATAAAAAATATTACTGGTTTGTTTTTTTTTTTTTTTTTTTTTTTTGAGAAGGCAGAAATCCTAAATTGATTCTGGAAATTTGTCTTCTGTGCCACATACGCAGGGAACAAAGATTGTTCACACAAGAGCAGGCAGCAAGATCAGACACAACCTGGGTATCTCCTGAAAATAAATCCCTACTCCTATACTGGCAGTGTTAACTAACAAGTAACAAAATGAATTGAGAGTTTCTTTTCGCTTGCCTTTAAATAACTTATGCCCACAAGTAATTCATTTTGTTCTCCTTGATCGTGTAAACTCTTTGAGATGAGTCATCCTTTGTACACGCTGTCAGGACTCTTACATGCCTTGCTCATACTTTTCTTTTGTGCGGTATGTTGTTCTATACAGCTTCCTCGGCTACCGTCTTCCTTCTCCCACAACTATACGCATTTTGGGAGAGAGATGAAAGCAACTCCTGGACAAGTCTTTACCCCAAAATTTGAATGAGTGAGAAAAATCATAAAATAAATATTTACTTGTAGAGACTAAGCACATTTTGGCTGGACAGAGCTACCTCCATCGATTAAGTTCCTTGGATAAGTTTACACATTTCATTTTTTCCTCCTCTATAAACACAGTTTCAGCTGGCATCCATTGATGTAGTAAGGCCATTGGAGAACGATGAGTGACCAATGAGTTGTCTTTGTTCTTTCCCTTGTCAAATTGCCCAAGACTTTTGATGCAGGTGGTCTTAGGTCAATAGATAAATACTAAAAGTGCCCCCTGGTACCATTATCCTGTTGGTATCAGAAGCTGTAGCTCAGGCGCGTCCTAAGAAGAGGCAACATTGGGCATGTTGACACCCTGGTAGTTGCCCCCAGTGGGTGGCAGTTTTTCTCAGTAGATAACGTGGACATTTCTAGGAGCAGTCAGCTGCACAGAAGCTTACTAATCACTGTGTGTTCTCTTTGTCCCTATCTCGGCCCATTACGTCTCCCTAGGTTAGCATTTTCAACATTAGAAGGCACACACTAATTACATTTTAATAAGGAATGCTCTGATGCTGTTAAATGTGCCATGTCCTTCAACAGAGCCCATATTCCAAAGATGATGACCTTTCTAGTTTTTCTCAGGAGTGGACTTGTCAATGGGCATCCCTTGTTTTGATCTTGATCTTTGGCTTCATTGCTAAAAGAAGATAATAATTGACAAACAGAGGCTATTCACCTCTGTCAGCAAAATTGCATTATCAATTACACGCATAAATGTGTCCATAACTGATGTCCTTAAATGTCTTCTAAAGGAAAAGGCTCAGTTGGAAATCCCCTCACTTTATTTAAATGTTGAATAATGAGGAAATGTGGAGCTGTCTTCTGTCCTCCTGTTGTAACTCACCCAGTGACAGGTGGCAAGTGTTGTTTGTCAGGGCGTATTTTCAGGTCAAGGGAAAGATATATTGAAGGAAAATTCAATCCAGAGTTCGTAGGTAGCTGTCTCATTCTTCTCACGACACTTTAAGGCAAACCATTGAATTCGTACACTGTCACAGCCAAAATGATTTTAGGATATTAATGCACCCTTGTCTTTGCAAATGAGAAACATGAAGACCAGAGAGACTAAATTACTTGCCCAAGGTTGCACAATTGCCTCAAACAAAATGCCCTCGTGTCCATAGACTGACTTGATCTGTGGGGCTTCATGATTAGAGGCATTTGGTTTAGACACGAGGAAATCACTCACTTCCAAATATTGTAAGATACAAGTATCGTCTCCTTTGTTTCTACACGTGAGATACCTGTGACATAAATGTGACCTGGACAACTTTCATTCGTGTCACCAAACAACAGAATGTTGCAGAGAATGTGGTTGCCGAGCAGGGACGTGAGAACCCTGGCTTCCTGCTAGAGCTCTTCATTTAATTGTGTGATTTGTGGCCAGTGATTTACCCTATCCATAGAGGCCAAGTTTGGGGAGTTAAAAATCTCAGGGTGGAAATCTCAGTTCTGCCACTTGCTAGCTGTAGAACCTTGAGCCAGTTACTTCCTCTCTCTGAGTCTCCTTTCCATCATCTATAAAATGTAGATAACAAGCACACGGAGGAGGACTACAATGGGGATTAAGTGAGAGAATAGGATAAATGCTTAGTGTGTTGCCCAGCAATGAGAAGAGTAAATGTTAACTCTCCTTAGCCACTTATCTACAAAGTTAGAAGGTGGATTAGATATTCTCTAAGGCTTTATTTCACCATGAATATTTTATAATTACGTAGCTTGAGAAGTTTCTGTTTTTTCCTTGCATTAATAGCTATGTGACATTCTTCATTTATGCTCTACTATATTTTCACAAAATGTACAACCTTTCCTATTCAGTTCATTAGGAATAACTCATTGGTCTTAGCGTGAGGGCAGTTAATCAGTTTGACCACTAGATGGTGGTTAAACTCTTACGGTCTCTCAGTTGGTAGATTATTTATACTGACCAATTATTAGAAGACGTAAAATGTATAAAATATGGAACTTCCAAGTTGGAAGGCCATCTAACCTAATTTGAAGGGTTTGAAGAAGTTGGCACGTAGAGGTGAAATGAGTTGTTCAAGGTCACACAGCCATTAGTTTTCAACTTTGGAAAAGGATACAGTCCCAGTTTGGGCCAATGATTTGTTTTTTCATTACACTGCAAGAACTGTACCAGAAACACAGTATGGTATGTGGCTGCTTGGGGCTTCTGCAGGACTAACCTGTTCGTCTCACATCTGTCTTTGATGGTGTCATAAGAAAGCTTTGAGTACTCCCTCTGTTCCTTTTTTTAGGGGGATTCTGTCTGCTTTTTATCTTAACAGTCATTTTCTTTGGGATGCCCCTTATCCCCCACTTATATGAATGTGATGTTTTCAGACATTAATGGCTAACAGGATAGAGCTAGAAACACAATGTTTTCTTACGAGAAAAATGTACAGAGTAACCAATACAGTTTTTCCACCTTCATATCTCTCCAGTGGCCTCACATACAGTGTCCTTACTCTTAGTGATATTATAACCATTAGGGAACTCATACTAGGTATGGAGGAATGTGTCTCATTGGTACATAAATTCTTTCTGCTCCTGCAGTGTTTTGTGTGTGCGTGCATGCATGTGTGTTATGTGTGTATGTACAAATGCCTCTTGTAAATAACATTTCCTTCTATGACTTTTCCACTACTAACCAAACAAGACATCAACAGATGATCACAAAGAGAAAACAGTGCATCCTATAGCCAGGACTTATTTCCATATTCAATATTTTGCCGTCTTTCTTGATTCATACCTAATCTCTAATGCACTATATAAAGGGAGATGGAAAAATGGAAGTAGATAGGCAAACTTGGAACGTTGAGTCTAGAAGGAGCCTTCAAGAAGACAATCTGTTCTGCTCAGAAAATGGTGTTCATTTCCCGAAGTCACAGAGCTAGTGATAGATGGGATCGGCCTAGAATCCATGTCGTTCCACATCAGTGTCCTGTAGACCGACTCTGCTGTCGCCTTGTTCCTACAGCTTTGGAACCCACTTGGGTCAGGGTCAGATGCTGATTCAGTGCAAGATGAAACCAGGGTATGCTCTAAGATTATTTAAACTTGATGGGTCTCTGCAAGATGGCCGTGGATGTTCTTATCCTTGCTGCATGGATTTCGGCACATCCAGGATGGCTAGATGGGATACTTTGTATGATTCTGACAGCAACTAATTTTGCCTAATGGTGCTACTGATACTGTGAAACCAAAAATGTCCCACATCAAACATCCACATTTGAATTATCCTGGATCTACTTAATCTATGCTGGTAGAATGTGTATAGGGCAGTGATCTTTGTTGACGGGAAGTATTTCACCAAATTAAGGGGTGGAATTTGAAGCCAATGAGCTGCCTTTAGTTGACTGACTACATGTTTATTTTTCATCAGGGAAGTTTCCAAAACACTCTTCATGTGGTGGTGGGAGATCCCCTACCGCAGAAGGCTGCCAGCTAATTGACGGCTTGGGTTGTGTTTGGCATGGTCCTCTAGCTCCCAGGAAGGTGAGGAAGCAAAAAGCAGCATCCATCCAGCATTTGAGATATTTGAGTTGTTTATGTTGATTCTCCTCTCAGGTCCATAAAAGGTGGCTGCGATTCCTCCCTTTCTGAGCCTCGGCCAGCTCGGTCCGGCCGGGCCTTCTTACTCAGAGTCCTCCGCGCGGCCCTTCCACTCCAGCTTCTCCTGTTGCTCCTCATCGGGCTGGCCTGCCTCGTACCAATGTCAGAGGAAGACTATAGTTGTGCCCTCTCCAACAACTTTGCCCGGTCATTCCACCCCATGCTCAGATACACAAACGGCCCTCCTCCACTCTGAACCAGGCCGATGCCAGCCGCATGTAGAGGATTTGGCCAAAAGCAATCCTACGCTAACCCAAAGAGGACCTGCATCTTGGCGAATGCCCTGGGTGTGGCAGCGTTAGCCCTCCTCTGTAGCCTCTGTGCGCAAATCATGGCTTCGGAGGGGGATGGTAAATAATGACAGGAGGAGAGCAGACACGACAGGTTGGGAAGAAATTTTCTTTGAAACTCTGAGCCTCAGCACTAAAGAGATTAAGGACCTCCATTGTTCTCTGGACGCATGAGTTCTGGGCCACTGGCCCATTCTATGCATACCCAAGGACTTCAGTAGACTGTCCGGGCACCTTTCCCACGGTGCTGCTCCATCCATTTGGTAAAGGACTCTTCCAGAATGCCATGTTGGCATCGAACAATCTACCAACCAATCAGTGCTGCAGAGATTTTAGAACCTTGTAACATACAATTTTTAAGAGCTTATATGGCACCTTTCTTTTTACCTTGTTTTCCTTTGGGGCATGATGTTCTAACCTTTGCTTTAGAAGCACAAGCTGTAAATCTAAAAGGCACTTTTTTAAAGGTATAAAGAAAAACTGGATGTAATAAATAAGATCATGGAAGGCTTTATGTGAAAAAAAGTTGAATGTTATAGTTAAAAAAAAAAGATATTTATGTATGTACAGTTTGCTAAAGCCAAGTTTTGTTTGTATTGATTTCTTTGCATTTATTATAGATACTATAAAATATTTTGTCTGTGCTTTTTTTCTTCCCCTTAAACAAATGACTCTAAATTTACCTATTAGGCAGACCCTTATCAGAATGCAACCCAAATGATCGTTTTTGCAGAATGAGTGAAACTGAAACATAAGTATATGTTAAGAGGATGATTACAGGTAGTGCACATTTAGACATAAAGGATTCTGGATGCTTCCTTTCACCCTCCTTTCCCATAGCTAGTGGTATCTCCTGACCTCTTATTCCCCAACACCTTTCACAGCCCCCTTTCTTCTCTATTCCCTTTGCCCAGTTGGAAGAAACCCCATTTAATCTCCTGACTGAGACCCTGTCTCCACTCCATCCTAAGGATCCACAATAGCCATGTGGATTTTCCTAAAGCATTCTTGTTCATGTCCCTACTGTATCCAAAGCCTATTGCTTTTCGTTGTCTACCAGAAGAAATACGGTTTTCATCCATCATTCAATTCCACATACAGTAAGATTTTACTCTGCCCTTCTGATCTTGCCAAGCCTTGCCCTCGTGGAATTGTTTGGTGCCCATGGTGTTTTAATCCATCCTTTGATAATTGGAAGAGGAGGGTTTATGTAAAGCCCAGGTCTCCAGCCCCTCCTGAAAATGGAAAGCTCCGATGTATTAGGTGCATATTCCTGCGTGACAATAATTGCCGGGGGTGATGTGGTTTCTGTCCCCTGAAGAACAGGAAGAGACCGCTTCTACATTCGCTCTTCTACCCTCTCAACTCCTGTCCCCACTTGCACCGGTCGAACTCCTGTAGGTATTTCGTTTACAAACCCTGCTCGCTGTGGACAATTTCAACAAAGCGGAGGTACTCAAAATTTCCTGAAACTGCCTGCTGCGGTTTCCATGATATCTGTAGCCTGAATGCCATCTCAGCTCGGGTGCCTGAGGTTTCCCAATTCCTGGGATCACTGCAGACCTTCTCGTCCTATCCCTGGGGGTACCACCTGGGAGCTTGCCTGAGGTGAGTGTAGCTCTACTGACTATTGAAAAGCACTGCCTTGTACTGTCTTACCTCCACAGTCTTCTTCTCACTGCTCCATGTCTCCTCTCTCCCAAGACTCACCTCACAAGCCACCACCAGGAAGACTTTCTTGATCGCTGTTGGACTATCTTTAAGACTTCCTTCTACTGACCTTTCCTCACGTGGCTGTTCTGCTTTCTACTGTCAGGTTATTCCTGTCTCATTCCCCATGAAACCCCACTCAGGGATCAGATCGGAGTTGCGTTGTTCTTTTTTAAGGAAGAGAAACCTGTGCTGAAGCCTCCCATCTTCCTGCTTCTGGAAAGGCGGTGAGCGGTGGGCTGAGATTGGAGTTGGGGGCAGCCTCACCTGAGATTGGGCCTCGGTCCTCCCTCGCTTCCCTGCCACTCCTGCTCTGAAATCCAAGAAGCGGTGGGCCGGCCTCAGGAGCAGTCCAGCCCTTCCAGACACACGCGTTGCCCCTGTTAGGGAAATCGCCACACAATGAGGCATTAGTCATGGAAAAAACCCAGCATCACGAGACTGCAGAGCCGTCCCTTCTCCACATTATGATTCACTGACTCACTAGGCATCTCCCATCACTGAAGACAAGTGTTCCATGTGGCTGAGAAAAAAGTTCGGTTTTAAGAAAAATCTTGAGTGTCGTCTTTTTGTGCCTTTCTAAAAACCACCGTGACACACACAGGGTTGCATGACTCGTGTTCCTATTAAACTTTAGAAGACTCAGACAATCCAGCATCGGAACAGAACAAAGTGGAAAGTTCTGGCGAATGTTAGCATTGAAGAAGCCACGAGGTCATGGCTTCCCCCAGGTGGTGATATGACTGGTCTAGTGAGGACCACGCCAGCCACAGTCGGGTACCTCTGCCTGGAGCCCTCACTCCTACCTACCTTTTGAGGAAGGGGACGCCGGACAGCATTAGGAGCACCCTTACCTGTGCCCCCAGCTATCCTGTTAACAGAGACAGAGAACATGTTCAGCAAAGGCTTCGGGGACAAGATGAGGCTTTTAAAAGAATGTACAGGGGGTTGAAGGGCCCTCATTCCTGGAGTAAGGACTGTCAGGAGCCCTGCTGTGGCCTGGAGGTAGCGGGTGATCCTGAGGGTAGTGAGTGAAGAAGAGAGGCCATCAGCTGACCAGGAATATAGAGTTAATTACATTTGGATCATGAGATTTGCACAAGCAAACAGAAAATGTTAGAAATGGTGAGGAAAGAGAAAGTCCAGAGCTAACATGGAGAAACGAAGGTTTGGAAAAATAAAAGCAGTGACTTAACAGGAACCCCAGGGAAGAGTGAAGCCTTTTCTGGAAAACTGCCCCTGGGGAGCAGGAATGTTGCTGCCTGGAAGATGGGGTGGCAGCTGCTTCCCTTGTATTTTGTAAGAAGAGAGAAGAGATACCTTCAAAAGGCTTGGGTGAGAAATTCAGCAAGCTGAGGTCTGAGATTTCCTGTACAAAAAGGAAAAGATCTTCCTGTAAAAAAAAAAAAAAAAAAAAAAAAAAAAAAAAAAAAAAAAGACTGATTTGCAGCCTATTCCCTGGGGCCAGTTATTAAGAAACTAAAGCTACAGAATTTTATTGACAGGCCACAGAAGAGACCGTAAAGCAAAAAAAAGGTGAGGCGAGTTGATGTATGAAAACTGATCACAGCCAGAAACACAGGGTCTCCAGGAGCTGGTGTGGATGGGCCCAAGACCAGTCCTAATAATTGGGATCTCTGCCCCCGCCCCCACCCCCAGCGTCACCCGCTAGTGCAGCATCACCAGATGTGTCCTCGGGGAACTGTGTGGCAATGTGAGTCTCAGAGCATGTGCTGAATAGGTTCCAAAACTCCAGGCAGAGGAACATCCCCTCATATCATGGTGTTTATCAAATGTTCACAACGGTGTATGACCTGCCTCAGACCTCGGGACGCCAGTCTCAGCCAGGACCCCGTCACTTCTTGTTTAATTACCCATTGAGACAACCCTTACAGTGCCTTTGACATACAGAAGAACCTGTACTTTCCTCCACCGGTTATATCCCGAAACTTGGGGTGAGCGCAACTGAGGAGACTAGAAGGGAACCTGATAGAAATGATATCTGACTTAGGGGAGAAGAAGGAGATTAAGTCTGTTAGATCCGTCTTAATTTTCTGTCAACAAATGTCTTCTCCCTTTAACTTCTTTGTCACCTGATTTCTGTTGCAGTGGGGTGCGTTTCTGAAGAGCCTGAATGTTAGTCTGTGGAAACGGAGACAGGTGCAGTGATGTACGAGCCTGAAGGCCATTTCCAGCTTTGTCACGTGCGGCGCCAAGTTCGGGCGATGCGAAGGGGCGTTTCACCAGGAGTGGTCATTTACATTTTAGATTTAATAATACGCTGTGATAAGAGGCTGGTGGTCAGACCTAAATTAATCCAGAGATGATGAAACTTAAAAGGAATGGCTTTTATTTTTCAGTTCCTGGCTTCTCACTAACCTCTCGCCCAGAGTTTAAAATATCTGCCGGGAATCCATTCGGGAATGCCACAGGGGATCCTGAAATTTGGGAAGAATCCTCCTTCAGAGGAGCAAGTGGAAGAACTGGGTGAGTTGGAGGCACTTCCTGGCCCTGAGTGGGACGTTGGGCAAAGGCAGGCGCTGGAAGAATTCGTTTGAACTGTGTTGAGGAAGGAGCATCTTGGAAGGCTAGAGAAGTCAGACGGTTGAGAATTTCTAACAAAAACAAGGCGGGATGCGTGACACCATGGCAACACACTGAACAACGAGGGACATTTCAGCTGGGGAGCTGAGGAAGCCGGTTGGGATGTGGACATCATCTTTCCAAAATATGAAGGCCCCTGCAAAATAAGTCAGCCTTGCAGTTTTGTTTTCAACCTGTGACCTGATAGGGGAGCAGGAACTGACTTTGAAAACCGCGATTATCAGAAGAAGGTCCTTGGTCGGCTGTGCCACACCTTGACTGCGTCGATGCCACGGGTCTCCCTGCTGAATCGTAGTTTCAGGGCCTCACAGATGCACCTTCCTAAGCCCAGATCCAAATCCTGCTGGGCACATCCTTGAGGCATTCGCTGGGCTCAGAAGGTAAAGCTGCCGAGCGGACGACACCATGGACAGTTCCAAGCAGTCACCCCAACATGGCTTACCTCCTGTCCCCGCCACACCCCTCTGTGGAATTTACAGGGATGCCCTCCGCTATAAACCAGCCTGCCCAGGCCAGTGGGCTCCAAGTGCGGCTCGGATCCACAGCATCAGTGCCGCCTGGGAACTTGTTAGCAAGGCACCACTTCGGGCTCTAGCATCATCTGCCCCAGATTTCTCCATCTTGGGACCGGTCAACTCTCCCTCGCTGGCCACATGGCAAGTGTCGTAAGCGATTGATTTCCACATCCTCCCTCACAGACGTGTGATGCTGCGTCATCAAATGATAGGTATCCATATAAATCTGGAGTTTTGTTCTAGACTGTATCCTATGCTATTGATCTATCTTTCCGTTGCTGTCTTAATTATAGCAGTATATAGCAAAACTGATTTCAAAGATCATGTATATATGATATCTATAAATATTTATAGATATATAATCCAGATATAAATGTAATAATTATACATGTAATAATATATATAAATGTAATATATATAATATAGATATATGGTAAATAAATAGTATAAATATGACTCTTAATATACGATTAATATACCAGCATAGTGTGTCACATACTTTGTTACAAGTTTTAATACATCTTAGGACAAACCCCATTTCTTTCTCTTTTTTAATTAATTTTTTTTTCCAAGAGAGAGTGGGAGCAAGCAGGAGAAGGGCAAAGGGAGAGAGAGAACCCCAAGCAGGAGGGTCCCGCCAACATAGGGCTCAGTCCCACAA
This sequence comes from Leopardus geoffroyi, assembly GCF_018350155.1. NCBI lineage: Eukaryota > Metazoa > Chordata > Mammalia > Carnivora > Felidae > Leopardus > Leopardus geoffroyi. The sequence goes on along the minus strand of NC_059332.1, from coordinate 137,157,827 downwards.
CCATGAGATCATGACCTGAGCTGAAGTCAGACACTTAACTGAGCCACCCAGGCGCCCTTGATGTTACCTTTCTCTGCTTTTTTCATTTCTTTATTCAAATGGTGTACACATTTATGTTTATTATTCTGTGACTTGCATTTCTAACAGTATTCCACAGACATCAGTACATGTGTGTTCACTTCAGTGGACGTCTCAGTATCTTCCTTTAACGGTTGTTTCCTTCCAGGTTTTTGCTGTCAATGCCGCAGGAAGCATGCGTGTGTGTATTTGCACGCAAATCCTTGTGTAGCACTGCTATCTTTTCCCTAGGACGCATTATTCTAGGTATAATTACTGAATCAGAAAGTTATGTACATTCTACATTTTAATCAATTTGCCAGATTATTTTCTGAAAAGCTGTAGTGATTTACAATCTCCCCCCACAGTGAGGGAGAGAACCCTTTCCTCAGAACCGTCCCCCCTAAATCCAGAGCAACGATTTCCAAATTATGGGAATTATCCCCAAGTTATTAATGTCCAAATTCCGCACATGAGTATCCCTCAGGGAACTGACAAAAATGTAGAACCCCACGCCTCACGTTAAAGCGATTAAATCACGGCTTCTGAGGATCAGTATTTGTTTGAAGCTTTCTGGTGATTCCCGTGTGTTAGGTAAGTTTGGAAGGGCTGGACAAGATGTTATTATTTTTCTAAAATATTGCCCAGCTGAGGGCAATAGTACTCAGTGTTTTTAAATTTTACATTTCTGGGGTACCTGGGTGGCTCAGTTAAGCATCTGTCTCTTGATTTCAGCTCAGGTCATTATCTCACGGTTTGTGAGATCAAGTTCTGAGTTGGGATTCTCCTCCCTCTCTCTGGGATTCTCTTCCTTGGGATTCTCTCTCCCTCTCTCTGCCCTTCCTCCACCCTCTCTCCCTCAAAAATGAATATTTTTTTAAAAAATTTTTGAATAAATAAAATCTGCATTTCTACGACCCACTTATATGATACTTCCATCTGTATAACCTCTGTGTTTTATTTATATGTCTGTTGTAGTCTCTATTTTTCTTTTTTTTTCTTAACTTTTTTTGTATATTTTCCGAGGAACACTTTGTATATTAGAAAAATTAACCCTGTATATCATTTGTCTTGATTTTATGTAGCTCCTTTCGTTACACAGGAAGTTTTCATTTTTACGTCATCAAATCTGACAGGTTCTTTTTCCTTTATAGAATCTGGATAGTCTATATATTTTTAAACTGTTTTTAATATTTATTTATTTTTGAGAGAGAGGGAGAGGGCAGGAGTGGGAGAGGGGCAGAGAGAGAGGGACACACAGAATTCAAAGCAGGCTTTCAGCTGTGAGCTGTCAGCACAGAACCCGATGCGGGGCTTGAACCCATGAACCGAAAGATCATGACCTGAGCCAAAGTCAGACGCCTAACCAACTGAGCCACCCAGGTGCCCCTGGATAGTCTATATTAAGTCCTTTTCCCCTCCAAGATTATGAAAATAATTTCTTGTGTTTTCTTCTAGTAAGTTTATAACCTATCTGGAGACATTTTTTGTAGTTGCTGTGATGTAATACACTACTTTGTCAGTTTCCAAATAAATAGACAATTGTCCCAATGCCTGTAAGGAACAAAAGGAGATGCCTCCTTTTATCACTAGCTTTTAGCAACCTAAAAGTCAGTATGGGGCTTCTTGAATAATTACAGTGCATACCTACTGTTTACTATGATGCAACTATTTTTTAAATGAGACTATATTGAGGAAGATGTTAAATTTTTTAAAAAAGATATGGAATAGTTTCTATAATACGCTCCCATTTTTATAGAAATAAAATCCATTAATTGCATAAGGCAAGGAAAAAATTTAGAAAGACATATGAAATTCAAGGCTTAACATTATGAATAGAATCATCAGGGGAAGAAATAATTTTAAACACATTATTTAAATCGTGACAAAGAGCATGATTTGTTTTTGAGATCCTAATTGCTGTAATAATAATGATAATTTTTAAATGAAAGAAAATGGTACTTCTGTTCTTGCATGAGAGACATGTGATTTTCTTTTTAATTGAAGAAAAAAAACAATTTTGGTATGCTCAGAATAGGTGGTGAGGGGTCATTTATTAAAAGTGGCATCTGAATGGCTGACCCCGCTCTGGGTGGTCATCCTGAATTTATTGTTGGTTCCAGTTCCAGTGTGTAAGAGCAAAAGTGGGCAAGCCCCCGTTTTCAGACAAGGAGGCTCCCTGACCAGGGTACTAGGTGAGTCCTGGAGAAGAGCTTTCCTGAGAGAGATGTCCGCCCAGGGAGACTCGTTTGTTCAGGAAAAACCTCAGCTTCCTAAGCTATCACCTCCTCCAGAAATCACTGCTTGCAAGTGAGCCCAGGCCTGATCCCCGCAAGTGGTGGGGGCGGGGCGGGGACAGCCCCTCAGAAGGCCCCAGGCGCCACTGATTCGCCTGCTGGACTTTTTCCTTTCTCCTCCTCCTCAACAGCCTCCTTTAATATTCTGCCTCCTCAAGACGGGCTTTGGGTGGGGCTCAGCCCCTCTCCTCCACCATGTTCAGGGAGTCTGATGACCAGAACGACAGGGGAGCGAAGGACCTGGAAGTTTATAAAGTCCTTTTTGTCCAGGTCTTACTAAGGAGGCTCCACCTACAGCAGAGACTCCGCAGGCAAAGTACCTGTGCTCAGCCCTGTAGCTGGGCCACTTCCTGGCGCTGTGCAACCTGAGCAAGTGACTTAACCTTTCTGTTCTTCAGTTTCCTCCTGAGGCATAATAATAGTCCCTGCTGCAGAAGCGTGTTCTGTGCGTGCTGTCCTGTGCATGGCAAGTACTGAGGGACAGTAATGCTGCCCAGTTGATGATTGTTTCCTCTAGTTTCTAGTTGATTCCAGAAATAGCGATGGGGAAGGGTTTGCAGATCTTCTCCCTCTTGTTTTTAAGCTTTTCTGGGAGGAAAAGGGCTCATAGAATTTTGAAAGCCCTATCAGAAGCTCTGGAATGAGCCAGAGGGAATAGAGGTCCCTCTCCTGATGTGTGCGTTTCCAGGTCCTCCCGCTGCCCTTTCCAGGTGGGATTCCCTCAGGAATCACCTCCCCGGACTCTTGCTGTCTTCTTAGCTGGGTGGGGAGGAGGGGACTTGTGGCCTAATATGCCTGACAAAGGTCACAAAGTATAGAATAAGACGAAGGTCAGCAAACCGCAGCCTGTGGCTCATGTTTGCAGGCCTTTGACGTAAGAATGGGTTTCGTATTTTTAAAGGGTTGTGAAACAAAACGGGCAAAAAATGTTTACAGGCCACATAAAGTGAGGTGCATACTCTCTGGCCCTTTAGAGAAAAAGTTTGATGGCCCACAAGACACAGTGGCCTAAGACAAACACCGCTGGTGGAAGTGCTGCCCTCAGCATGACCCTGGGGCCGTTGGGACTGCCTCGTCTTGTTAGGACTTCTCAGAATGACATCCCCACTGGGGTGGCTCCACACTAGATCAACCCTCTCATACCTCAGTCTGGCTGCCGTTTGGGGTTCCTCCCTTGAAAACACTTTTGTGGCTTCCCTGAAGAATTCTTCTTACCCCCAATTGTTTTTGTTGGATTTTGTTGGGGGTGGGGTGGGGCCAGGGCCGTAATGTCGTCTTTGGGATGGAAATGGCATCTCCTCTCCTGGGTAGGAGGCACAGAAGTTTCCACAAATCTTCTAGGCTCTCTGAGATCATGTTGCTCATGTCCTAGTCGGAGCACCTGCCAGGTCAGTGGTCCTCATTCTTCCCTCTGTGAGTGCTGACGTCGGGAGGGCAAGTGTTCTGGCCCCCTGTACAGAGTGACTTTCTCAGGGCTGGGGACGTCCCACTGGCAGAGAGAGCGCACAAGGGGCTTCCGGAGCTCAGCAGGAAAGGGAGGATTGGGACCAGGATGGTGACATAGTTTGGCAGGTGATAAACCTACAATATCCTAAAGGATATTTGACTGGAAATGGAACACAGGAAATTTGAGAGGGCACCTGTTCTTTCTGCCTCTGTGCAAGCATAGAAATTAAATAAAAAATCTCCGTATTGCCTTAACTCTTTGATGTTGTCTTTCCATTATTTTTTTAATTTTTTATTTGTGTATTAAACAAAATTTTTTAACATTTATTATTGAGAGACAGACACAGAGTGTGAGCAGGGGAGGGGCAGAGAGAGAGGGAGACACAGAATCTGAAACAGGCTCCAGGCTCTGTACTGTCAGCACAGAGCCCAACGCGGGGTTCGAACTCACAAACTATGAGATCATGACTTGAGCCGAAGCCGGACACCTAACCGACTGAGCCACCCCGGCGCGCCCCCACCCCCGATTATTTTTTTAAACACAGTTCAAACTTAGCAGCCTCTTCCCATAGTAAGAAGCCTGGAGCCACCTGGGGTTCTGTTGTTTTGGGGTTCAGGTCTTTGTACTTCCTGGACCCGGGCTCCCGTGATCCTCAGCTAGAAGCAGTCGGTACCAACATGGCCAAGTGATGAAAACAAGTTTCTCCATCCAAACCTCCTGTTTTTTTCTCATAAATCTACTCATGCTTTTCCTTATATGCATTTTTTTTTTTTGCACTCAAGAATGGATTTGATTGTAAGGATAGTTAAGGGGTGTTTTTAAACATTTAATAATACATTCAAACATAAGCAAATGGGTCACTTGCTCTGATTTGTACTCCACTCTTAGTGAAGCAGGTATCAGTTCATTTCAGCACCTTTGGCCCTTCCCTTCCTTTCGAAGGATGTGCTCGCGCGTGCAGTGGAGCCCCAGAAACCCAGCTGCACCTGGCGTCCTCGGGGGGCCTGGGGTGACACACACATCAGTTCCCGCTGATAGTCACAGGATTCCCTGCTGTGACCGCGCCTTCTTCTTTTTCCTTCCTCCCCTCCAGCCTGTGACCCGGGCACTGGGTATTCACACATGTTCTTTCTACTTGTAAATGTGGAAAAACTCAAGAATCTTTACAGCTTAACCTCTGTTGAGCCTGGGGCGAACTCAAGAATTCAATCAGCCCGTAAAAATGTTTACCAGCTCACAAACCTTTCATTGGCCTTTCCCACAATTATTGATTTCTCCACGAGAAAGGCATCTGATGACACGTTGAGTGCTGTAGAAAGCCCAGCAGTGCACAGAGTCTGGAAAGTCACCCAGAGCACTACTATCTCGTGCCTTCTGAGCAGCTCTTGGCGGTGTCCCGAATTGGCCACTTTGGAGCCCTTTCCTCTGCTCCTAGCTGGCCGGGCCACTGAGCTTTTCCCGCCATTTCAAAATCACTCCTGAAAATGTTTCCCTGAATGCTTCCTTGCTTCAGTTTGCTGTTTTTCCCCTTTACTTTCATCTAGTTAGGATGAAAGCTACCATTTTGTCAGTTCTGCACAGACCCCGGACGCCTTGGCTGTGCGCTGTGGCCTCGCTCCTGGGCCATGAGAGAGGAGCTGGTCTTATGCCAAAGGGAGCGAGCCCAGCCCAGGGACAGTCGCCTCTGAAGGTGCCATTGCTACTAGGGTGCCGCTGCCTCAGACTTCAAGGTCTCAGGTCATCACCCGGAAATAGAGCTCCTTGTGGTGCCAAGGGCACAGAGGAAAATCACTCCGCAGCTCACCTGCCGCTCCTGGCAGAAACCGGGGGCAGGAAGGGTGCCTGGTACAACCTCAGAAACCAAAAGGCCTGGCCCTGAGTGCCAGGGATGCTAGCAAAAGAAGTGCTTCTCAAGCTTTCCTATCCAAGGGGCACCCGCCAGAAAGAGAGGGGGACACAGTTTTTTCCAGAACTCGGACATAGCGTCAGGCTTTCTGGCCGAAATGCCACATTTCTTTAAAGAGTCACATTCTGCCTTAAACGTCCATGTGAATTTTTCTACCTCTAAAATGTCGAACTTGTTTAAATACAAAATTAGCACTTTTATCTGGTTTTGATTAAAATGTCATACGTACTACGTGGCTGTAACCCCCAAGAAGCACAAGCCCCAGTTTTTGAAGTGGGAATCTTTTTTCCGGTCAGGAGAACTGATCAAGTGGCCACCATTCAGGAGGTTTCTGATCCTGGGAGCCTCACTTAACTCTGTCGATCCTTCGTTTCCTCTCCTGCAAAGTAAGGACCCTAACATATCTACCCTCATCTCACAGCTGTAAAGGTTACCTGGAAAAAAATTTGTAAAAAGTGTCTATCTTGAACAAACATCTCTCCCCTGGACTTACCACTACTCTTTTGGTGGTAGCTATAAATATTGCAATTTAAAGCAACCATGAATGTGAAAACTAGCTTTTTTTTATTTTTTTCTTATTTTTTAAATTTTTTTAATGTTTATTTTTGAGAGACAGAGAGAGCGCAAATGGGGGAAGGGCAGAGAGCAGGAGACACAGAATCCAAAGCAGGCTCCAGGATCTGAGCTGTCAGCACAGGGCCCAACCCCAATGCGAGGCTCAAACCCACAAACCATGTGACCATGACCTGAGCTAAGTCAGTTGCTTAAGTGACTGAGACGCCCAGGCTCCCCATAAAACTAGCTTCTTAAAAAAAAAAAATGTTTCTCTTTTAGAGAGAGCGTGAGCATGAGTGGGGGTGGGGCAGAGAGAGGGGGAGAGAGGGAATCACAAGCAAGCTCCAAGGTGTCAGCGAGGAGCCTGACATAGGGCTCAATTTGGCAAATTGCAAGATCATGACCTGAGCCAAAACCAAGAGTCGGACGCTTAACCGACTGAGCCACCCAGGCGCCCCAAGAAGAAATCTTGAAAGCACCAAGGAAAAGGTGACTCATCAGATACTGGTGAGAATCAGAAGGATTGAAAGAGTAGAAGCCAGGAGTAGGGTGATGCCTTCAAAGTGCTCAGAACAAAACTGTCAACGAAGAATTCTATATTCAGAAAAATCGCCCTTCAAAAATGAAGGTGAAATAAATACGTAACAAGATGAACAAAGAGCATTCACGACTGGTAGACTTGTCCTGCAAGAAACACTGTAGGAATTCCTTCAGACTGAAGGAAAATGACACCAGACAGTAACTCAAATCCACAGGAAGAAATGAAGAGCATCGAAAATGGTAAATATATAGATTGATATAAAAAAAGTCTGTAAGTATATTGTTTTCTCACTTCTTGTATTTAAGTTGTATAAGCCAACAAGAATAACATTTTATTGTTGGGTTTATGCCACATATAGATAGGACACTTATGACAATAATACTATAAACACAAGGGAAAGAACAGAGCTATATTGGAGCAAAGATATTTTATTGTATCAGATTTATGTTAGTATGAATCTGAAAAGACTGTGACAGATTAGGATGCACACTGGAAGAGCAATCGCTAAGAAAATTTAAAAATAGTAAAAAAAAAAAAAAATAACCAAAAATCTAGACTGGTACCCTAAAGATATTTATTTAAACAAAAAAAGAGGAGGGGCCAGTAAGGAGGAACACAGGAATGAAAGAGACAGGAGACATGTACAAAACAATAACAACATGGCAAATGTCAATCCAAACCTGTCAGATTCCATTTAAATGTAAATGCTCACAGAGGGTAGTAACAAAACAATAGTGCTAGCCAATACCTACAACAACTTACTACCTGTAGGTCATGTGGGAGTCACTTTAGATATTTCTCGCTTTTAATCTTCATGATAGCACTATAGGGTATTATTCTTATTTCCATCTTGTCTATTTATTTATTATTTTAGTATTATTATTTTAAAAAATATAATGTATTGTCAAGTTGGCTGACATAGAGTGTATACAGTGTGCTCTTGGTTTCGGGAGTAGATTCCCATGATTCATCACTTACATACAACACCCAGTACTCATGCCAACCAGTGCCCTCCTCAGTGCCCATCACCCATCTTCCCTTCTCCCTCACCACCCCCCCCATCAATCCTCAGTTTGTTCTCTGTATTTAAGAGTCTCTCATGGTTTGCCTCCCTCTGTGTTTGAAACTACTTTTTCCCCTTCCCCTCCCCCAGGGTCTTCTGTTTAGTTTCTCAAATTCCACATATAGTGAAAACATGTGGTACCTGTCTTTCTCTGATTTCACTTAGCATAATACCCTCCAGTTCCATCCATGTTGTTGCAAACGGCAAGGTTTCAGTCTTTCTCATTGCCAAGTAGTATTCCATTGTATTTATAAACCACATCTTCTTTATCCATTCATCAGTTGAGGGGCATTTGGCTTCTTTTCATAATTTTGCTATTGCCGATAGCACTGATATAAACTTTGGGGTACATGTGCCCCTGTGAATCAGCACTCCTGTATCCTTTGGATAAATTCCTAGTGGTGCTATTGCTGGGTCATAGGGTAGCTCTATTTTTAATTTTTTGAGGAACCTCCACACTGTTTTCCAGTGCGGCTGCACCAGTTTGCATTCCCACCAACAGTGCAAGAGGGTTCCTGTTTCTCCATATACTCACCAACATCTGTTGTTTCCTGAGCCATCCATTTTAGACATGAGGAAACAAGGAGAATTGGGTTCAAATAACTTGCCCAGGGATGATAGAACTAGAATACAAAAGAGCTTCTTGAGTATCAAAAAGACTCAACGATGTGAAAAACGTAAAGTCCCTCTAATGAAGAAGTGAGTGCAGACATGTGGGAGGAGAGGCCTCAGGGGAGGGAGAAGCTGTGCCAGCCACTGTGCTTAAGTGCTTTCCATGAGTTACCCCATCTGGTCTTCACAGCCACACTTCAAGGCAGGTGACACTGTTCTTTCTCTCTCTTTACAGGAGAAGAAACTGAGGCACTGTGCAATTGCTTGGCACCAGGTCACACAATAAATGGGAGAATGAATCTTCCAAATGAGTAACCTAGCTGTAGAGCCTGTACTATTGTATCATGTTGCCCCTTAGTAAGTCACACTATTTCCCCCCACCTCATCCATTAAATTACAGAAAAAAGGGGGAAGAAAAGGAGCCTGCAGGTAGCTCTAAAAAAGGAGGGGAGTCCTAAAATGGAAACCAGAGGTGGGATGGGGTGGGGATGCACTGGTCATTCCTGTCTTACCGTCATGATGGGGAGAGGTTTTTGAGCAAATTATGTAAGTTTCAGATTGTTCATTCACACTCTTTCATTCACAAGTAACCACTCTCAAGATTCTTTCTTCCCCCTCACAGGGGATGTGATAGGGTTAGCTATTAGAAAACAACCAGTATTTTAAGAAGCACCTCATAGAATCCTCCCAACTACCCTGTGAATTAGGTGTCACTATCACGTTTTGTTGATGAGGAAGCGGAGGCTCTGAAAAACTCATTGCCAATGATCATAAACCTCATATGTGGTGGACCCAAGCAGTGAGGCCAGTCTGCCTGCCTCCAGTGTCCACACACCTCCTCCTAGGCCTGGCAAGAGGGATCCTGGCATCAGACTGATCTTTAAGAGTCACTGTGTTCTTCAGATGCATTCCATCACCTTGATTTGAGGCAGTCGGTGGTGAGCCGTTAGCAAGAAGGGAGTTTACATAAAACAAGCCTGTTGTCATTTGTTTAATTTTTTATTTGAACATCAAACAGATTGAGAAAATTGTTTACAGGTGCTTGAGCATCCCACTGGACTCCTTACTTTTTAAAGGTGCAAAAGAGGTTTACAATTGTGTTTCATTAAACAAAGCAAAGCTGCAACAAAACAGAATCACATCGATAATAGTATGCATCAGCGAAAAGGCATATTAAACCGTGAGACACAATTTGGCATTTCAGCCTTTTCCCATAAAACAAGAGCTCTACATTGAAAATTATGTTGTGTACAAAAAGCATTGTTTACAAGCTGTGAGAGAATATAAACTGGCATAATGTCACTTATGAATTCAAGTCTCTATGACCAATGACCTCTCTGTAAATGCAAAGGGGTCCACATCTCAGGCACCTGCTCATAGGGCTGAATGTTGTTTCCAGGGTACACAGCTCTGTACAAAGACACTGAAGATGGATATGGAACATGGCAGCATTTACACATTTAAAAAGTTCAGGCACATTTGGATGCAAAAAAAAAAAAAAAGAATAGAAATTTTTCTTCAATCTCTGAAAGACAGTGCAAAATTGAAGTGCCATAACAGAGGCAGCGATTACTTAGAAAACAATTTTAAACGACTTAGAAAGAGGCCACACTCACTTTAATCCAGATGAAAAGGAAATGCAGTTAGAAACAGAGGAATCACACTAATGAAAAGATGAATATTTGGGACCAACCACAGTTTAATTCATTTGCTCCAGTTGAGAGTAAGTTTTCAGGGAGTTCACCTGGGAAGAGTGCAGTGTAATCTGGATCATCCTCCCAAGCCTTGTACTGAAAAGAATCATGGTTGCCTCATAAACTACTATACAACTCTATTTGCCTTCCAAATAACTAGTTTCCCAAAGCAGATTTGCCTGTGAATATTAGACATTACTACGGTCCTAGTGACCATTCCCGGCATCCACAGGCCATCTCAGAGTAGGAAAGTATGAATAGGAAGGGATTTGGAATTGGTTTCATGTAGGGGTACTCTAAACCGATGGCCTAAATCAGTGGCCATTTCAATGTATAAGATTTTCATGCGAGAACACCTTAATGTGATCAAGAGTAAATTATCGGTAAGTCCCTTATTTGTTCAGCCCCCAGAAAGCATGGGATATGGCATGGTTAGACGGCCTTGCAAGATTAACAGGAAAATCTAACCATTGACTAAACTTCCTTAGGGACTGGATTTTGCGACCTACGTAGGGTCTTCTCTTTGGATGAACTAGCCTCTCTGATTGTTGCATGACAGCATTACGGAATCATTACCATAGTAAACTGCAAGCCTGGAGCTTGGCAATGGCCAAAAGAACCATAGACCGCTAGCAGTTCCTTAGACTTAGACCTTAGACCGTGGATGATGCTTGTTCTTCCATAGAATTCCAGCTGCCATTTTAGAAATGGCTGTCATTTGTAGTTTACAGGACACGAGTGGAATACAGAACCCCGGTGCACACCCCAGGTGCCAGTATCGATCTGCCTCAGAATACTTTCAAGGCTTTTATTACTGTATTTCCCACTCTCCAAATTCCTGACCCTAGTTCCCCACCCTACCCTAACCCCAGGTTGATCATGTCTTTCAAAACTTAAATTGCCTCCGAGTGTGGAAGGGGTGGGGAAGACAACATGTTCCCACCCCCAACAGCAGTATCAGCTGCAAAGTGTCAGCTGTCCATTAGTGGCACTTCAAATAAGAACAAGAAGAGATTTCTAAAATTATTTGAGATTCCTGGGCTAACACTCCAACCATCTGGTGTTCTCTGCCCATTTCAAATGTAGTAGTATCTTAACATGAATACAAACACATTAGATGAATAATGTAAAACCCTCCACTTTATTATTGTTTGGATTTAGCTGGTATTACATCATCTATAGTACTAGAATTTTTTTGTCTGTTTTTATTTTTTTAAAAGAAAATCTAAGTATAAACATTAAAAAGAACCCACTGACCCATTAGGTACTGTCCAAAAATATTACTACTGATATTTTGGTAAAGCAAAATTAGCTGCCCTGAATAATTTTCCTTTGCAGGCATAATCTCTGCTACATAAGATTGTCTATCATTCAATATCCAACAATAGGCATCTGGATTAGTGCTATTTTGTCTACTGTGGATACAAAAGTTGATATGAAATGTGATCTTCATTTAAGTGAATAATCACCAGGCCTTAGGCATCGATGACCGCATACATGACAAGGTAGCTCTACAAAAAAAACTAAATATTTTTCGTGGGTTTTGCATGTTAACCCAGTCAAATTAAATCCAGAATGGAATTACTACATTCAATTGTCTGATAAACAAGCATTGCAATTTCAAAAACAAAATATATTATACTACATAAGGTGCTTCTTAAACAAAAACAAAAGAATTATGTTCTAAACATATCCTTACTGCAGATACACAAAATTGCCCCTAAATTCAGATGCACATAAAATGAAAAAAAACTTAACTTTTTTTTTTTTTTTTTTTTTGGCCCTCCCAGCTTCCCAGTCCTTTGGTGGTCGCTTACTAAGTAATCAAAAATGAATGAAATCCACCTTTTGAAACAGGCGTCCCAAGAGATGCCCTCGAAGCTTGGCTGTGTTGTTGGCTAACACATCACCTCTCAATGGGGTTCAAATCATAGAAACTGAAGTCACTGGAGGAAACCAGACTTACTTTTTGGCTGAGAAGAAGAGATGACCCATAGTTGGCTCTGGAGATGCAAAGGCCTGGGGAAGACTGCCCTGTGGCCCCAGCGAGCCTTTCTGGTTTAGCCCATAGGTCAACGGACTCCTATGGCCCAACTTTAGACACTCGCGCTTGGCTTATGAAGTTGGATGAAATGAGCTTTGGGGGATGTTTTTTCCCCAAGGCGAAACCCTGGTTGTTGGATGAGCTCTAGACAACCAAGAACACACGTAGGCTGACCAGGTCGCCAGCAACCCCGGTAAGGTGTCTCTGATCCCGACCCTCTGGCCCTGTCACCCCAAAGTGTGCTGGGAAAACCTCAGGAATGCGGCTTTCTACTGCTGCTGCTGCCAGCCAGGGTGGCAAGGACAGAAGGGCTTCCCACGGATCCCAGGGCAGCCCCACAGTGCACATGGGGCCTGCCAGGGGCTCTCGGGGTTACCTGCGGCCTGTGCAGGTCCACCATGAGCCTCTCAGGTTTATCTGGTTTCTGCCCTCCTGTTCTCCAAGACTTACAATAATCATGCACATTTACTATTTACCCCAGTTCCCCAGGGCTAAAAGTGTCGCCAGGGTGCCCACTCTTTTGAACCGTTCTTGGTCATATGCTGGGCACTACAAGCGACTAATTCACACACCAGGGAGACCCGAGTAGAGCGCCCTCTGCTGGCAAGTGTGAGATCACACCAGAACAGGTCCTGAAGCGGATTTACTGCAAGTCCTGAGGGGAGAGGGCTTTCTCTCATAAAATGAAAACAAAACAAAACAAAACAAACAAACAAAACAAAACAAACAAAACACAAGAATTTATCCCTCAAAGGGAAACTGGTATATGTAGAGGTGACTTAATTGGGATCAACTTGCTGTTGATGGGTCCATGGGAAGCAAGAATTAACTGGAACCCATGACCTGTGTGTACATAGTGTTCTCAAAAACCAGTGGAGGAGCATTCAGCAAATCGGAAGGTGCAGTGTATTAAGTTGACAAAGTTTTGACAGTTAGGGGACCTTCCTTCTCTGTGGGCATCTTGTATTCCTATAGGGCAAATGAATAGACAATCACTGAACATTCTGCCTACAGCCATGCAACAGAGCAAAAGCTTTAAGGTATTACTTTAATAAAACGATCCGTTACTATAGGAATACAAGATGATGCCATAATGAACCCTTGACCTAGCTTTCTCCAAGTCAGCAATTAAAGGAGCCACTGTCACGCCTTTCCTGTGGCTTTTTCTTAGAGCCAGTAAACGCTTCACAGAGATGAAATGTCCACTCTCCAGGCCTGGGTCTCAACGAGTAGCTTAAATGCACAGTCACCTGAGTCCCAGCTCATAGACTGAGTTCAGTCATGAAAAGTTACAGAATCTTCATGCTTAGCAATGTAGCAAAGGGGGCAGAGAGAGCCATTACAAAGAATCTAGCCCTGGAATCCCTTTGGCTGTTCCCAAAAGAAGGCGTGCCACTAACAACTGAGCAAGCAGACGGATGGCCACTCAGGAAGCCACGATGACGGATGCATGCCGAGTGCGCTAGGAGAACTCTGCTATCGTGATGCATGATGTGGGTAACATGCTGCAGGGATTCTCAGGACCTTGGGGGAGCCTGGGGGCTCTCAGACTGTGTTGGGGAAAGCCCCTGCCTCCTCGGTGATGTAATATGCTTGCAAGGAATGTGCTGAAGTTGAGCCCGTGGTGGCCAGCTGGCTCTGGTTCATCTCCTCCATGGGTGCGTCCCCCTGGTTGGCTGGGGCGTGCAGGCGGTGGGCGTCCAGCATCTCCAACAGCAGGTCGTAGAGAGGCACTACGTTTTTGCACTTCATGTTGTACAGGTGCTCCATGCCTTTGTTACTGCGGGTGGGAAGACACAAAGAGGACCGCTTTAGAGCGTCGCAAGCTCGAGGCCTGCTGAGACTCCAAGGAAGGGGGAACTAGGGAAACTCCAAAGACACCAGCATGCCGATCTTTGTCCCTGTGGAAAGAGCCATTCCAGGATTTGTTATGCAGGCGACTTCCTTCCACTGACTCGAATGAGGTTCTGTTCCCCGCTATTGCATCTAACAAGAAAATGGAGATGATCCAGTCACTCTAGTCACGCAGAAGGGAGGTTTTTAAATGTGTAGAACAGTTCAAGGACTTCCCTTGTTTAAAATGTTCCAGCTCTTTGCCATTTTGTCGGAATACGCTCTAAATTTCTTTCCATGCTCTGCAAGGTCTAACTGATGTGCTTCCATCTACCTCTCCTAGCTCCCCCGGCCTCTCTCCCCTAGCTCACGCTCTTTACTTCTGCTGAGCTTTCTAAGAAAGAGCTTGAAGAAACTGAGCTCTTTACTCCCAGACTCAGGTATCTGCCCTTTCTGTTCCCTCTGCCTGGATGCTCTTCCCCTAAATCTTTTTTTTTTTTTTTTTAACATTTATTTATTTTTGAGAGAGAGAGAGAGCACGCGTGAGCGGCAGAGGGGCAGAGAAGGAAGGAGACACAGAATCCGAAGCAGGCTCCAGGCTCTGAGCTGTCAGCACAGAGCCCGACACGGGGCTGGAACCCACGAACCGTGAGTCATAACCTGAGCTGAAGCTGGATGCTTAACCGACTGAGCCACCCAGATGCCCCTCTTCCCCAAATCTTCAGACGCCACCTCCCTTGGAAGTCCTTTTGCTGCCACAGTGGCTGTGACCTCAGGGCCTACAGCGTTAGCTGCTCTCTTTCACTTACTCTGTTTTCCTCCCAGCACTGTGACAACCTGAAATTGCTCTCTGTACATATGCATGCTTATTCCTTCCCCCAGGCATGTGTGCCCACAAACACACACACACACACACACACACACACACACACACACACAGGGCAGGCTCCTCGAGGGGCAGTAATTTGCCCATTCTGCAGGCCTGGAACAGTGCCAAGAATGTGGTAAATGCTCAGAAAATATGGGGCAAATGGATACAGGGAAATGTAGGCAAATGGCATTTCTCCTTTTAACCGCTGTCCCCCGCCCTCTGCCAGCTACAACTCTGCTCTTTCTCCCACCACGCCACCCATGGAAAAAACACAGAACAACCATTTAGGGAGCTTGAAATTGTGTAGAAAGAATGATGTATCATGAGTAGGCAGGACCAAATACCCTAGAAAATATTGGCATTTTTAGTAGGGGAAAAGTCGCATGAGCTGGAGACATGCCAGAAAAACACAGCATCAAACTATTCAGGTCTTACAACACCACAACCTAATTACACATCTAAGTGTGTGTGTGTGTGTGTGTGTTTAATTTAAAATTGCTGTTAATGCTAAATGCCCACTGGATCTCACACTGTCTTACTCTTGCAAACCTAATGAATCATTTATAGTCACATGAAATCTGGGTGTTAAGTTCTCTGAGTAACAACATATGGCTGGGGCCAACCTTAATAAAACAGAGCTAGATTGGCTGCAATAAGGCACCAAAAACATTAGTGTGTGTGTGTGTGTGTGTGTGTGTGTGTGCCCAAGTGAGCGAGAGAGAAAATGCTCAAATCTAGTAGGTTAGCAGCTTCTCTCCAGCTTTTGCACAATTGAGACAAACTCTTCAGAGCTCTCTCACCGCTGCTGCCCTCTACATAGGCCAACAAAAGTACTAAAGCCTATAAATTTAGTGCAGACATATTTGGGTATTCGCTAATCATGCTTGCTAATGCTGAAAAGCAGTTGACAGATTTGAAGACTCAGCAATTCCTACCGGAGAATAAAAACCTTCATCTGTAATACGTGGTTTCTATGACATCTTTGAAACTCCCAGCCCAGAGTAAGTGTTAACACACTTCTTCTAGGGGAAGGTTCCTCTCTCAGCCAGGTAATGTGGTAGAGGGTTGTTACTCTGACGCACTCCTGCTTCCCTCTTTGTTAATATTCATAAAAAAAAAATGGGAAAGGATTAGAAATGTGTGGGCTGAATGCAATCTTGCCTCTTGATGCTTAATCTTGAGGTTTGAAAGCCCCTTACAAATTAAGCCAACCCATCAGACACCATGCCCTTCCCTCATAGCCACTAAGAGAAGAAATTACATTTTCGTTCCGAGGGTCTGGGTGTAAGCCCAAGGTCATATAGACGTCATCATGCATGGCTCTCTGATCTCTCATTTCTAGGGCCTTTCTGGAGTAAAGAATATACCAACTGCTTATTTCTTCCCTGCAGCCAGAGTTCTGTTCATGGGAATAGTATCCATTAAGCATCTAGCCAGCCACATGATGTGACCATTTGAAATAGAAATGAAGCCACTTTGTCCTTTTGGCACAGAGAGGCTCTTACTTCCTCTGCTAATACCCTTCCTTAACCCCTACACAAAATATTTATCGAGTATTTACTATGTGCCAAGCCCTATGCTAAGAGGTATTGGGTACACAGATTATGCATGATGGATTGTGACAACTGCCTCAAAGGGTTTACAGTCTAACTGGGGCAGAGAGAAAATAAGACACGAAATAACGATCAGGAAGAATAGGGTATAAATCCCAGCTGGGTTAAGGGTCAGGAGATGCCTCCTGAAAAGAATATCTCAGCCATGATGGATTAGCTTACTCTTCTGAAATACTCCTTCCCTGTGCCCATGCTCCTGATCTTGACTTGAAGCCTCATCAAGTGATGTGTTGGCCAACAGAATGTTGTAGATATCACTTAACTAAAAGATCAAAATGCACTTGCCCTTATAGGCTTGCTTTCCTGTACCTCTGCCATTGCCGTGAGAATGATATGTCCCAGCTAACCTGTGGGGACAGGAGGATAAAGGACACACGGAGCAGTCACCTGGCCAGCCTGCAGCTTGAAGCAGGGTCCCCCGGCTGTGCCCAGCCCGCGTCAGCTGTCCCACAGGCGGGAGGGAACCCAGCGGGGATGGACAGAGCTGCCAGCCGATGTGTAACCTGGAGTTGCCCACCCGTGACTCAGAGAACAAAGGTGCCTGGCCAGAGCTCGGACTACCAGGAAGTTAAGTAGGAAGTTAAGTAACCGCTGGAGCACAGCAGTTGGAGTCCTAGGAAGCTGGAACAGCCGGAGTCCTAGGAAGTTAAGTAACCGCTGGAGCACAGAAGTTGTACAAGCAAAATAAAGGAACTTACACTTGTATCTAAAGCGATGGGAAGCTGAGGGTTTTAAATAAAGGAATGAGGTGATCAGATGTGGTATTAGGACGGCCACTGTGGCTCTGGGTGGAGAATGGGTTAGGAAGGGTCAAGACTGAAGGCATGGAGGTATGTTTGGTGGCCTCTGCAGAAATCCAAAAGGAAATGATGGTGGCTTGGATGAGGGTAACAGCCGTGAGGGGTGACAAGAAGGGATCTGAGAGGAATGGAAGAATCAATGGTGATTCTCTGTGCGCTGTAGGGACCGAGATTCTCCCAGGATTTCTTTTTTCTTCTCTTTTTAAAAAAACATTTCTTTAATGTTTCTTTTTGAGAGTGAGAGAGCATGAGCTGGGGAGCGGCAGAGAGAGAGAGGGGGACAGAGGATCCAAAGCAGGCTCTGTGCTGACAGCAGAGAGTCTGATGTGGGGCTCGAACTCATGAACCGCGAGATCATGACCTGAGCCAGAGTCGGACGCTTAACCGACTGAGCCACCTGGGTGCCCCCGGGTTTCCAACTGTAAATCGGGGGAGCGTGATGCAGGAACCGTAATGGACGTGCCGGGTGCCTTCAGAGGACAGCTGTGTTCACGCACCCGCCTTGAGTGGTGAGATAAAACGAATGATCAAACATTGCCATCCTCCCTCTGCCCACACACCACACACTCCTCCCCCCATCAGACCTTGTGCAGGCTTCAAACTGGGTGCAAATATCACCTCCTCTATGAAGCCTCTCTGACACCTGCCCCATGCCCTAGACAGATTTCCTTCTTCCCTCCTCCGTCGTCCCATAGCGTTTCTGCTTATTACGTCCTGGGAACTTTTCCGAGGGCGCTATCTGTATGCAGGTGTCAGCCCTTCCCGGCCCAGCGGTAGCACGTTTGAGGGCTTGTGTTTGTTACGGGGCTCCCGGGGGGGGGGACCCAAAGATGCCTCACCTCATGTGCCTGATGTGGGACAGGATGAGGAGGAGCTGGGCCAGACGCCGGTGCTGCTGCTGCAGAGACAGGCCCGCTTTGGCCATCAGGTGGATCAAGGTGTCTGTGATCTTGTCCAAGACACGATGGATATGGTCCTTCTCTTCCAGAGACTTCAGGGTGCTGGACAGAAATGTGTACACTCCTGAATGCGCAGAGAGAGAGTGAGACAGAGAAACTCCAAGACGACGAGGTCTAGGAGACTGGCAGCATGTGCGGGATATAAAACCCAGCCAGCGCCAGTGCCCCCCGCCCCCACCGCCCCCGGCACAGCAGGGCAGGAGTCTGGGACCCGTTCCATCTGAGCAACGGCACGAAATTCCTACTCAGTATACACGTCTGAGAACACCGAGAAACCTATCAGGCCTCCCACGTTTGCGCCAATTTCTGGGACTTGTCATCACGATCCCCAGGAAAGGCACTGTTAGCCTCGGGGTTGTAATGGTTATACCAGCCGCTCCTTCTCTGGCCCGCCTGACATCAACATAAACTATCCCACTAACGCTGACGACAAACCCCTGAGAGAGGCGTTATTCCTCCTCTCCCATGAAGAAAACAAAGGGCAGAGAGATGCATGAACCTGTTAAGAAAACTTAGGACAAAGCAGAGCTGGAAAGGAAGTCCAATGCACTGACTCCACATGTGATCATTATCATGTGACATTCTTGTGAGATGCAGAGACAGCAAGAATGACCTGTGAAGTGACTGACAGGTAATTTTCCCAGGTAGGATCTACCTTGCTGTTATGTTTCAGATGAAGTTTCAGATAAGGCTTAGGCCCTTCCTACTTTTCCTCCTCAACTGAAAGGTTTATGGTGGGTGGGCACAGAGGACCACGGGAACTGTGGTTTCTCACTGGGAGGCGTGTTTTGTTTTGTTTTGTTTTGTTTTGTTTTTTTCCCTCTTGCCTTTCTTCTGGAAACAGATCCTACTCCCTGGGCCACAGGTAGACTCAGGACTGAAATGAGACAATCAGGGGATGCCTGGGTGGCTCAGTCAGTTGGGCATCTGACTTCAGCTCAGGTCATGACGTCACAGTTTGTGAGTTTGAGCCCCGCATTGGGCTCCCTGCTGTCAGGACAGAGCCTGCTTCAGATCCTCAGTCTCCCTCTCTCTCTGACCCTCTCGGGCTCATTCTCTCTCTCTCTCAAAAATAAATAAACATTAAAAAAAAAAAAAAAAAAGAAATGAGACAATCAGGCCACTCTATTCTTTGGGACAGTATTAGCCCTGAGCTAGACAGTCAGAGCTTTTTCTGGAGTTGTATATGGACGTTGTGAAACAGAAACTCTTTCCTCTAGATTGCTGAGCTTGGAGGGTGAGAATAGTGACTCTCAGGTGTGGCACCTTCCCTGCTCATGGAGCTCCCACGTGCAGAACGGAGCTGAGCAACAGAATGCAGAAGTAATAGTTATATGAGGGGTAGGGGGGAAATCCCGGTTCAGGCACAAGGTCCTATTCTTACACTGTTTTCTTTTGACCTTATAACTTCTATAGTATCCTTTCTGAAACATGAACCCATAAATTCCCTTTTAAAAACTTTTTTTAACATTTATTTATTTTCGAGAGACAGAGCACGAGCAGGGGAGGGGTGGAGAGAGGGAGACACAGAATCGGAAGCAGGCTCCGGGCTCTGAGGTGTCAGCACGGAGCCCGATGCGGGGCTCGTACCCACGAACCGTGAGATCATGACCTGAGCCAAAGTCAGACGCTCAACCAACTGAGCCACCCAGGCGCCCTATAAATTCCCTTTTTTGTTCAAGACAGTGTGAGTTGGTTTCTGTCACCTGTAACAAAAAGAATCCTGATCATCTGAGTTGGGAACTCAGCCCAAGGACCAGAGGAAGGTGAGTGATAAAGAGGCGGCAAGTATTCAGAGCAAGAGGAGGGCAGGATGGGTCAATCCTGTCGTAGGACCACAAAGATGGATTTTCTATCAAGTAAACACTCCAGAAACAAACTCCATTCCGCCGAATCATACCGTCCTACAGAGAGCAGATGATGCTGTCTTTTTCTCCAGATGATGCATTATGTATTTAGCAACATCTTTTTCGGTCTTATTTCTTCTCAGCCCACTAGCCCCCTCATAAAGAGATTTCTTCTCCTCCCCATCCTCTCCCCATCCTCACTGGTACCTTCAAGCTAAGTCCCCTACGTTTATTAATGTCTGACTTCGTACTGCTACAATTCTTTCCTTTAGCAGACTGTGATGTGATGACAGTTACTGCCCACACCGCAACCCGGAGGTCGGCGATGGGGAAAATACCTATGCAGTGGAACTCATAGTAAACAGTGGTAATTGCCCAGAGTGGAAAATGGCTACGCTTTAGAACAAATACAACAACAACAACAACAAAACCAGGATGGTCGGGATCTTGGCTTACGTGCAGTTGAATACAATAATGTAGCTTTTCGTACCCAGAGGCACTTGGCTCCAAAGCAAATAGACCACAGAATGAGTAAGCAATAGACAGGCAGTGACATAAGGAAGAAATTGCCGGATTCCTTCACTTAACGTTCCATGTGAACTGTTGACAGAGAAAGAACGTGTCCGTTAGAAATTGGGCAACTGTCCAGTGGCCTCGGGGTTGGCCTGGAAGTGATGGATGGCAGGAGGGTTGTGCACCAGTGGGTTAGGGTGAGGGGCACCTCTGAGCGGCCCCCCGCCTTGCCTCGCACTTCCCTCTCTGTTACCACACACGTTCTAGCCTCCCGTCTCCCAGAGGCCCTGCATCTGGCTGTATGTCCTGGGAACCTGCCCAGGCCACAGAGCTGAGTTAATCCAACTTGGATGATGCGTTTTCTACCAATTTCCTTTTTTGTCACCACCCGGGATGCTGGCCTCATTCACCAATAATCCTGTTCTGGTTCAAGAGAACCGCAGAATCGAGGAGCAACCTGCTTCAAGGTGACATCCAGCCACACGGTTCTTCTTCCTTGTGCACCCAGGGGTAGAATTTCAGACTCCTTCTGCTTGAATCTCAGACACCTTGAGAGCCAGCCTCACATCATGCTCTTCCCAGTGAAAGAACCGTGGCCCTCAGACTGCAGGGTGGGAAGTTTTCTCCGGGGCTACTGATCGCCCATCTTCCTTCAGGTGCCTGCACACATCGATTCTTTCCTTTAGCAGACTTTCATTAGGGACCTACTGTGTGCATGCACTATGTTACTTAATAGGGATTCCAAGTCCTATTTTAAGTGTTAATGGCTTTTTAAATGATTTATTTATTTTTTTGAGAGAGAGAGAGAGAGAGAGCACAAGTGGGGAGGGGCAGAGAGGGAGAGGGAGACACAGAATCCGAAGCAGCCTCCAGGTTCTGAGCTGTCAGCACAGAGCCCGATGTGCGGCTCGAACTCATGAATGGTGAGATCATGACCCGAGCCGAAGTCAGTCGCTTAACTGATGGAGCCACCCAGGCGCCCCAAGTGTTACTGTTTTGCGTGCAGATATTGCCTGTGGAGAAAGAATTTTCTTAACACCGACTCGAGATGCAGTCCATTCGCAGAACAAGCCTGTTTTTCTAGTCCTGTTTTGGCACGGATACAGCTTATCATTTCATCCTTGTCAGCAGATGCTTCCTAGCTGTGTAAATATACTCAGAAATAAAAATACAGTCCTGTTGAAATGCCAATAATTGGCAACAGCAGCCATCATCCTTTTGGGCTTTTCTGGCAAAATGTGGTCCGTCCATGTTTGTTGCCTGCTGCCCCTAAGGGGGTGTTGGAGAGAAACAACAGAAATTCAAATTCCCAGAATGCTTCAGGTGCTCCGGCGAATGCAAAACCGGGTTGCTGGTAATTTCCATATCCCAGGTGGTCCCCGCCACCCTGGATGGCTGCACCACTGTGCCCAACAGCACAGAGCCAGTGATCAGACAGAGAGAGCCTTCAGAAATATTCTTGCACCAAGGCAGGTTTTGCAACTCCCAGAGCTGCTCCAAATCCCAAAGATGGAAAAAACCAATCTGTGTGTCATTATCCAGTCTTGAAGTGTTATTAGCAAATCTGAGCTTCTCCATATTCTGAATCTTGGCCAACATCAGGAGATGTAGGAAGAGTTTGTGGAGAAATCTGGTGGTGGAAAAGAATGGGGAGCGAGACCACAAGGACAGCCCCATATATAAGAGATGTCAATTCAATCTTTCTCACACCCTCTTGCTCTCACCGACTCTGAATTTCACTCTCTCCTCTGATTCTGCTTGGATGCTCTCCCTCTGCCTTCTTCCTTTTTTCTCTTCACCCCACAGGAACCTCTCCTTACCCCCATCACTTTTCCAGATAATAGAGACTTCTGGAAGCTGGAGGAATGCAGGCATGGACCCTGCGGGGCATATATGTACGTGGTCGTGCCCAGAAGGGAGCATAGCACAACCAACCATTGCCCTCCACTGGTGGGCACATCTAATTGTTCTAAACAAATGAAGAAGGCTGAGGCCATGGTTTACCAGATGCTTAAGGCCAAATTCTTCAAGCAAGGACACATGTTTTCTTTTCCAAAAGGAAGAATGTGACACTGGACCCTGGGAGAATCCTTCAGCCTATGGTAGTTTGACCAAATTAAAAAAAAAACAAAAAACACACACAACTCAAAGGGAAAAATTAGCAAAGAAAACCCCTCAAGTCCACGACTATAAGTAGTCCGGGCCAGCAAGCTGCCACTCTCCTTGCAGAGACTTCTCTTTTTATCCTGTTCACCCAGTGATTAATCCGCAGGTCAGCCTTTAGGGGTTTTAACTGTAAAACAAGCAATGAGCATGTCTGCTCAGAAGGGCCTTCGAGACTGACAGTTTGATGAACACTCCATTTGTTTTGTGCTCCCGCTGCGACTGCTGGTCTCCTAGGGGATAGTACTGCCCCTTGTGGAGTGTTGTTGGGACAGTTTGTGGTTGCTACAGCCACTTAGTGGGAGAGACCTGTCGGATGTCCTACAAAGTGTCAGACAGTCCCAAATAATGAAGGGGTTTTTTCTTAAATGTATTAACGAATCAATCCTACTACAAACATTTTTTTAATACTTATTTATTTAT
Organism: Leopardus geoffroyi; assembly: GCF_018350155.1. NCBI lineage: Eukaryota > Metazoa > Chordata > Mammalia > Carnivora > Felidae > Leopardus > Leopardus geoffroyi. Next base: position 137,134,589 of record NC_059332.1, on the reverse strand, counting down.
TTTGAGAGAAAGAGGGAGAGCTTGAGTGGGGGGGGGAAGAGAGAGAGAGAGAGAGAGAGAGAGAGAATCCCAAGCAGGTTCCATACTGTCAGCACAGAGCCCAACAAGGGCATCGATCTCATGGTTCATGAGATCATGACCTAAGCTAAAATCAAGAGTTGGACACTTAACCAACTGAGCCACCCAGAAACCCTTACAAATAAAAATTTTGCAGTGAAAAGTTCTGAAAAACTTCTACAAAGGCTGTACAAAAAAAGGTCCAGTATTCAGTTTGGCTATAGAAAGGGAAGCTTAAATGGAATACCTTTTCTCAAAATTATAAAGTAATTTATTCACTTTATGCAGCCAATTGAATGTATTACATAAGCTGTCCAACTATACACGTTTTTAGTGCAGGTATACAGGTGCCACAAAAGCAACACAACTGGTTGCAATATATAGAACAAGACTTAAGATTCTTCTAAACAAAATTAGAATCAACTATTACAAAACAGTAGACATTAATGAAATACTGTGTTATTGCTCCTATGTGTTTTTAAATAATTTTTTGGCATAATAAGAAATACACTTTGTGAAAAGTACATATTAAAATTATTTTGGAGTTCTTGTCTTTCTGTCTTGGACTAACATTGTCCCACAGACTTTTTGATCACCTCTTGTATGTATTACTGTTTATTTTTCCAACCCACTATCTCTTTTCCACTGCTTATCCAAGGGATATGATCTCCAAGGTCTTTTTAAGTTCTATACACTGAATATTTGGAATTTGTGAGCTTTTAAGGTAGGATATATGTTCATATAAGAGACTTATTTCATATCTAAGGACATAACATTCTATACACTGAATATCTGGAATTTGTGAGCTTTTTTTTTTTTTTTTTAATTTTTTTTTTCAACGTTTATTTATTTTTGGGACAGAGAGAGACAGAGCATGAAGGAGGGGCAGAAAGAGAGGGAGACACAGAATCGGAAACAGGCTCCAGGCTCTGAGCCATCAGCCCAGAGCCCGATGCGGGGCTCGAACTCACGGACCGCGAGATCGTGACCTGGCCGAAGTCAGACGCTTAACCGACTGCGCCACCCAGGCGCCCCAGGAATTTGTGAGCTTTTAAGATAGGATATATGTTCATATAAGAGACTTATTTCATATCTAAGGACATAACACAGATGGAAAGAGAAGGGATGGAAAAAGATATTCCACGCCAACAGACAGGAAAAGAAGGTGGGTATAGCTGTACTTATATCAGAAAATATAGATTTTAGAATAAAAACTTTAAGAAAAGACAGGACATTACATAATAATAAAAGTATTGATCCAACAAGAGAATATAATACTTGTAAATATCTATGCACCCAAAATAGGAGGTCCTAAATATATAAAGCAAATGTTAACAGACAAAAGGAAGCAATACAACAATAGCAGGGGACTTTAACACCTCACTTACATCAATGGATATATCATCCAGACAGAAAATCAATAAGGAAACACCAGCCTTAAATGATATATTAGACCAGATGGTCATAATGGATATACAACAGAGCATTCCATCCAAAAGCAGCAGAATACACATTCTTCTCAAGTGCACATGGAACATTCTCCATGACAGATCACTTTATAGGCCACAAAACAAGTCTCAGTAAACTTAAAGAAGACAAAGCATGTTTTCTGACCACAATGGTATAAAGCTAGAAACGAAGTACAAGAAGAAAACTGGAAAAATCACAAATACATGGAGATTAAACAACATGCTACTAAAGAACCAATGCATCAGTGAAGAAATAAAATATCTTGAGACAAATGAAAATGGAAATGCAATGGTTCAAAATCTATGGGATGTAACAAAAGCAGTTCTAAGAGACAAGTTCATAGCAATACAGGCCTACCTCAAGAAACAAGAAAAATCTCAAATAAGCAATCTAACTTCACACCTAAACGAACTAGAAAAAAAGAACCAATGAAGCCTAATGTTAGTAAAAAGGAAATAAATAATTAAGATGAGGGGCACCTGGGTGGCTCAGTCGGTTAAACAGCTGACTTTGGCTCAGGTCATGATCTCACAGTTCGTGGGCTTGAGCCCTGCATCAGGCTCTGTGCTGACAGCTCAGAGCCTGGAGCCTGCTTTGGATTCTGTGCCTCCCTCTCTCTGTCCCTCCCCCGCTCATGCTCTGTCTCTGTCTCCTTCCTTTCAGAAATAAATAACCATTTAAAAAAAAAGAAATAAGATTAGAGCAGAAATAAATAAAAACTGAAACAAATAATAAAAAAGAGCAATGAAACTAAGAGCTGGTTCTTTAAAAAGATAAACAAAATTGACAAACTATCTAGATTCACCAAGAAAAAAGAGAGAGAGAGAGCACAAATAAATACATTCAGAAATGAAAGACAAGTTATAACTGATACCGCAGAAATACAAAGGATCATAAGAGACTGCTATGAATAATTATGTGCCAAAAAATTGGACAATCTAGAAAAAAAATAAATTCTTAGAAGCATACAACCTCCCAAGATTGAATCATGAACAAACAAAATCTGAACAGACATCATATGCTAGAGATTCAGCGATATTTATCAATTTAGTGTAATTTTTAGTGAAATCTACCAGAAGTTCTAGAAGGTAAAAACGTGGTATGTCAATACATTCAAGCTGACTCAAAGGACAAATCCTTTAATGATTTCAGATGGTGAAACTGACGAACTGATTCAACTGACCTGAGAAGAAATCTTAAATGTACACCTTTTAAGAAAATAATTTAAGTGGCAGCCATGTGTCTCAGTTTTTTATTGAAGTATAACTGACATACAATATTATATTAGTTTCAGATATACAACATAGTAATTTGATACATTTATTACGAAATGATCACTGCAGCAAGTCTCATCGCCATCTGTCGCCGCACAAAGTTCTTACAATATTATTGACTATATGCCCTGTCTGGATGTTACATGCCTATATCTTATTTATCTTATAACTGGAAGATTGTACCTTTTAATTTCCTTCACCTATTTCGTCCATCTCCCCACCTCTTCCCCTCTGGCAATCACCAGTTTGTTTTCAGTATCTAGGGCTCTGTTTCTGTTCTACTTTGTTTCTTCCTTTGTTTTGCTTTTTAGATTACACATATAAGTGAAACCCTTTGGTATTTTTTTTTTCTCTGACTCCTTCCACTTACCATAATACCGTCTAGGTCTATCCATGCATGTTGTTGCAAATGGTAAGATCTCATTACTCTTTATAGCACAGTAACATTCTATTGTATGTCTATACCACATCCTCTTTATCCATTCACCTATAGATGGACACTTGGGTCGCTTCAATATCTTGGCTGTTGTAAACAATGCTGCGACAAATGTAGGAGTGTGTGTATCTTTTTGAATTAACATTTTCATTTCCTTTGAATTCTTCGAATTTCAGCAATCCTCCAAAAAGAATTGCTTTTGGAGGATTGCTGGAACATACGGTAGTTTTATTTTTAATTTTTGAAGGAAGCTTCATACTATTTTCCGCAGTGGCCACACCAATTTACATCTCCACTAACAGTGCACGAGATTTCTCTTTTCTCCACATCCTCTCCAGCACTTGTTATTTCTTGTCTTTCTGATAATAGGCATTCTGACAGGTGTGAGGTGGTAACTCACTGTGGTTTTAATTTGCATTTCCAAGACGATTCATGATGTTGAGCACCTATTCATGTGCCTGTTGGTCATCTGGGTGTCTTCTTTGGAAAAAAGTCTATTCAGATCCTTCTCCCATTTTTTTGCAATTGGATTGTTTGGTTTTTGCTATATATTTCGTGTATCTTGGATATGAACTCCTAATAAGGGGGACACTTTATTTGCAAATATGTTCTCCCATTCGGTGGGATGTCTTTTCATTTTTTCGATGGTTTCCTTCATTGTGCAAGGGCTTTTAATTTAACGTAGTCCTATTTGTTTGCTTTATTTTTTTTTTTTTTGATTTATTTATTTTGACAGAGAGACAGAGAGTGCAAGCAGGCCAGAGGCAGAGAGAGAGGGAGAGAGAATCCCAAGCAGGCTCCACACCATCAGTGTGGAGCCCAGTGCAGAGCTTGAACTCACACACCATGATCTCATGACCTGAGCCGAAACTGAGTCAGATGCTTACCCCACTGAGTGACCCAAGTGTCCCCTTCCATTTGTTTATATTTGCTTTTGTTGTCCCTTACTGAGGAGACAGATCCAAAAAAAAATAATGCTAAGACCAATGTCAAGGAGCTTACTGCCTATGTTTTCTTCTAGGAGTATTATGGTTTTAGGTCTTACATTTAAGTTTTCAATCTATTTTAAGTTTATTTTGTATAGGCTATAATAAAGTGATTCGGTTTCACTCTGTTGCCTGTAGCTTTTATATATGAAATTGCAGTTGTCGGGGTGAAGGGTGCTGGGCAAGATGGGTGAACGGGAGGAGATACATGCTTCCAGTTATGGAATGAATAGGTCACAGGAATAAAAGGCACAGCGTGAGGAATATAGTCAATGATACTCCAATAGTGACATGTGAGGTCAGATGGCACCTACACTTGTGATGAGCACAACGCAATGTCCAAACCTGTTGATCATTACCCTGTACACCTGAAGCTAATGTCACATTGTGCCAGGGCACCTGGATGGCTCAGTCGGTTGTGTATCTGACTCTTGATTTCAGCTCAGGTCATAATCTGGCACTTTGTGAGTTCAAGCCCCACATTGGGCCCTGTGCTGACAGCTCAGAGCCTGGAGCCTGTTTCAGAATCTGTGTCTTCCTCTCTGCCCGTTCCCCACTTGTGCTCTGTCTCTCTCTCTCTCGAAAATAAATAAACATTAAAAAAAAAGTCACATCGTGTGTCAACTATACCCAAATTAAAAAAATTCCAGTTAAAAAAAAATTTTTTTTTTAATTTTTTTTTTCAACGTTTATTTATTTTTGGGACAGAGAGAGACAGAGCATGAACGGGGGACGGGCAGAGAGAGAGGGAGACACAGAATCCGAAACAGCCTCCAGGCTCTGAGCCATCAGCCCAGAGCCCGACGCGGGGCTCGAACTCACGGACTGCGAGATCGTGACCTGGCTGAAGTCGGACGCTTAACCGACTGCGCCACCCAGGTGCCCCAAAAATTTTTGTAATAAATACTATTCTAGCCTTATACCTTTTAGAATAAATCCATTATGGATCTATGTTTTGCTTAAAAGCCTTATTTAGGTTACTTGTATCAGTAATATAGAAGGAAGCAGCCAGGGTTCTGATTCTCCTATCCCTCAAACAGTCAATTACGAGGTTTCTGAGGTCAAGAAGATGTTCTGGAGGGACATTAAAAAAATTTTTTTTGTTAATATTTATTTATTTTTGAGAGAGAGACAGAATGACTGAGGAGGGGCAGAGAGAGAGAGGGAGACTCAGAATTTGAAGGTGGCTCAGGCTCTGAACTGTCAGCACAGAGGCTGACATAGGGCTCGAACCCACGAACCGTAACTGAAGTCAGTTGTTTAACTGACTGAGCTACCCAGGTGCCCCTGAAGGGCCATTTGATGGAAAATGTGCAGCCCATCTATCACACAGGAATCTATTCACAAGGTTCCATGCAGAATTCCTAGTCCCAAGGAGCTGGCCTGGCCTTGAGGGTTTCATTTTTTCCCCAGGGAAAGTAGGCCAAAATAGTCGGCATAAATTCATTTCCCTGGACCTTTCCTTTTCTTGCTTGGCATTTTAAGGGCCATGGAGCAACAACACAGAGCAGGAAGCAGCTCTTACACATTGGAGCAGACTGTATTTTCCAATGTGACCACTACAACATCTCCTATCCAACATGCTGCTCAACAACATGATCCTGACACTCTTCCCACAGAGGGGTCCAATCTATGCCCTCCTTTGAGTCTGGGTGGACCCATGACTTGCTTGTAATTTAAAAAAGGGGGAGGGCTGGAAGTGATGCTGTGTGGCTTCTAAGGGGCTATCCTATTAGGCCATGCAGCTTTTGCCTTGTCAGCTAGGACAGCTGCTTCTGGAGCCCTTGCCACCTTCTAAGAGGTACACTGCACCAGGCTGTGTGGGAGTTACGGGAGAAACCATAGGTACGCATTTTAGTCAACAGCTCCAGTTGATGTCCTAGCCAGCAGCCAGCATCAATTGCTACCGTGTGAATAAAGGTACATCAAGATGACCACGCCTACAATTACCAAATTATCCCAACATTATGAGGCTCCCCATCTGAGGCGCTAGACATTGTGGAAAAGAGACAAGATGTTCATTCTGTGCCCTATACAAATTCACGGCCAAGAGAATCCAAACTTTTTTTTTTAACTTGTTATGTTTTGGGGGTAATTTATTACACAGTAGCAGTAGGCATAATATAGCTGGATATCTGCACAAAACACTTTGAAGGGAAAATGATAGGCAGATTAGAGATTGGGTTCCTGTTCTGGTGTACCTGAATACTCTCTACTCCACATTATAAACCCTATTGCCTATCAATGCCTTAATCCAGCCCTTGACCTTCATCCTTGGTACAACTGGTAAGGGTTTTAACTCATCCTGTCAGATACTGTGTGCAGTTAACAACTTTCATTGGAAGCTATTACACCTGGCCACTGTCCAGCTGATCCATCTCAAAACATATGGATCTTCCCCTAACTGGCAACCCAAAATATCTGCATCTGGTCTCTCACCAGAGTATAAAACACTCTGAATTCTTGGTTGAACAATCCTTACCCAGTCCCAAGTGTGAGAAATAGACTTTGTAGAGATTTGCCCGAAGGAGAGTGCTTTATGTTATACAAATGGTCTATTTGCTTTTATTTTTATTAAAAGTCTATGAACCTTATAATGGAATGTGTTCTCCTCTGTGCTTTGGCCAAGTGAAGGAGATTTAGAGCCAAATTTGTGGCCCATTCCTAAGAGCTGTACAAATGTACTTCTGTGCACTAATTAGGTTCCTGGATTTATTACTTTATTCACTTTATTTTCCTGTTTTTACAGATTTTGTCAATTATTGGTCTACTCCCTTTGCATTACATAAAACTTAGTAAGCCATTTCAAATTCTCTGTGGAATAGGCAATATGTGAATCAAAAAATGAAAAAGATATCCCTCCATCTTCTGCCAAATCAATAAACAGTGTTAGTGTGAATGCAAATGTTTACAAAACATCATTAAACATTCATCTGAGTGACTTAGCTTCAAATCCAGGAAAAAAAGTCACATGTGATCTAAGAATATATAATAAGCTGAAATGCATGTGAGCTCATCGTCCTGAATTGAACAGCACAACTGTTCAAAACCCTATGATGTTCAGCACTGGTTGCTAACAGATGAAGGTTGCACATTCTTGGTTCTGACTTGTATGTTTTTCTCCAGAGTCACAAAATTTCAGATATACTTTTCCCCTTTTACCTAGATATAAAAGTGAAATGGCTGATAGTTCCCTCTGATTACTTCGGAAGAGATGATTAGTTTCAAAAATTACTGTTTTGAAGAGACAAGTGGGCATCTAAATGGCACACATTCCTTAGGGTTATCAGTTTCTCCATTTCAAGTGAACACTACAGTAGATGAAAATTATATCAAAAAAGTGTCACATGACCATGACAGGTTTATCTCATTTTTCCTTGAGAAAGGTTATATTACATTGCAAAAAGGAGACATAGAATTGCAGAATTATAGATTTAAAAAGGGCCTATGTTCATCTAAGTCAGTAGTTTTCAAACTATTTTGAGGATCAAAACCCCTGAAAACTGTGAACCTCTTATAAAAACTTCATATATAAACTGGGTGTAGTAAAACTTTGGAAGCAGAAGAAATAAAGATGTGGGGCCGAATCTCACTCACTCAGCTTCTCCTCCTTCACCAGAGTCTCCTTCTGGAACACAAGTCTTGAAACAGAAGAACATTTAAAAACCAACAATCTAAAAAGAGTGAGAAGGCAAGCCATGACTGGGAGAAAATATTTACAAAAGACATATCTGATGAGGAAGGATTCTTATGCAAAATATACAAAGAACTCTTAAAGGTCAACATAAGAAAATGAACAACCCAATTAAAAAATGGGCCACAAAATTAGAAGAATTATACTTAAATTTGTATGGGACCACAGAAGACCTGGAATAGCCAAAGCAATCGTAAGAGAGAAGAACAAAGTTGGAGGTCTCACAATCCCAGATTTCAAAATATACTACAAAACTGTAGTAACCAAAACAGAGCAGTACTGGCACAAAAACAGACACACAGATTAATGGAACAGAATAGAGATCCCAGAAATAAACCCACATTTATATAGTCAATTAATCTATGACACAGGAGGGAAGAATATACAATGGGGAAAAGACAGTCTCTTTAGTAAACGGTGTTGGGAAAACTGGATGGCTACATGCAGAAGAATGACACTGGAACACCAACACCATACACAAAAATAAACTCAAAATGGACTAGAGACCTAAATGTGAGAACTAAACCGTAAAAATCCTTGAAGAGAGAGAGCACAGGAAGTAATTTCTCTAATATCAGACATAGCAACATTTTTTTAGATCTGTCTGTTAAGACAAGGGAAATAAAAGCAAAAATAAATTATTGGGACTGTATCAAACTAAAAAGCTTTTGCACAGCAAAGGAAACCATCAAGAAAACAAAAAGATAACCTACTGAATGGGAGAAGATTTTTGCAAATGACATATACAATAAGGGGTTAATATCCAAAATATATTAAGAGATTATACAACTCAACAGACACACATGCAAACAAACAACCTGACTAAAAATGGGCAGAAAACTGGCACAGATCTTTTGCCAAAGAAAACATACAGATGGCCAACAGATTCGTGAAAAGATGCTCAACATCACTAATCATTAGAGAATGCAAATCAAAACCCTAATGAGACATCTCTTCACAATTGTCAGTATGGGTAAAAATTAAGAAGACAAGAAGCAACAAGTATTGATGAGAATGTGGACAAAAAGGAACCCTTATGGAAATGTCAACTGGTGCAGCTACTGTGGAAAACAGTATGGAGGTTCCTCAAAAAATTAAAAATTGAAATACCATATGATCCAATTATTCCACTATTGGGTATTTACCCAGGGAAAACACAAACTCAAAAAGATATATGCACCCCTATGTTTATTGAAGCATTATTTATAATAGCCAAGATATGGAAGCAACTTAAGGGTCCACCAACAGAAAAATGAATAAGAAAATGTGGAATATTGCACAGCCATCAAAAGGAGATCATGCCTTTCGAGACAAAAATGGATAGACCTAGAGGGTATTAAGTGAAACAAGTCCAACTAAGAGAGACAAATTCCATATGATTCCATTCAAAATCAAATCTTAAAAAATGAATACACAAACAAAAAGCAGAATCAGACCTATAAATATGGAGCAAAACTGATGGTTGCCAAAAGGGAAGAGGTTTAGGAGGTTGGGCTAAATGGGTGAAGGAGAGAGGGAGATACAGCCTTCCCATTATGGAACGAGAAAGTCACAGGAATAAAAAGCAGAGCATAAGGAATTCAGTGATACTGTAACAGTGATGTAATGGGACAGATGATAGCTGTATTCGTGGTGAACATGGTATAATGTAAAAACTTGTCAAATCACTAAGTTGTACACCTGAGACTAACATAACCTTTGTGTATCAACTATACTCAAAAAATTAGGCAAAAGACCTGAATAGACACCTCATTAAAGAAAAAATATACAGATGACAAATAAGCATATGAAAAGATGCTAGGGGCGCCTGGGTAGCTCGGTCGGTTATGCATCCGACTTCAGCTCAGGTCATGATCTCATGGCTCGTGGGTTTGAGCTCCTCATTGGGCTCTCTGCTGACAGCTCAGAGCCTGGAGCTTGCTTCAGGTTCTATGTCTCCCTCTCTCTCTGCCCCTCTCATTCTGTCTCTCTCTCTCAAAAATAAATAAACATTAGGGGCGCCTGGGTGGTGCAGTCGGTTAAGCGTCCGACTTCAGCCAGGTCACGATCTCGCGGTCCGTGAGTTCGAGCCCCGCGTCAGGCTCTGGGCTGATGGCTCAGAGCCTGGAGCCTGTTTCCGATTCTGTGTCTCCCTCTCTCTCTGCCCCTCCCCCGTTCATGCTCTGTCTCTCTCTGTCCCAAAAATAAATAAACGTTGAAAAAAAAATTAAAAAAAAAATAAATAAAAATAAATAAATAAATAAATAAACATTAAAAAAATTTTTTTAATGAAAAGATGCTCCACATGATGTGTCATTAAGGAACTGCCTATTAGAACAAGACACCTCTTAGAGAGCCCAAAATCTGGAACACTGACAACACCAAATGCTGGCAAGGATATAGGAAAATGGGAACTCTAGAAGGAATGAAAAATGGCAGAGCCTCTTTGGAAGACAGTTTGGCAGATGCTTACAAAACCAAATACACCCTTACCATAAGATCCAGTGATCATGCTCTTTGGTATTTACGCAAATGAGTTGAAAATCTATGTCCACGCAAAAACCTGCCGGGGGGTATGTACAGCACTGTTATTTATAATTTCTCAAACTTGGAAGCAATCAAAATGCCTTACAGTAGGTGAATGGATACATCCTATAGTACATCCAGACAATACAATCTTATTCAGCACTAAAAAGAAATGAGCTATCAAGCTATCAAAAGATGTGGAGGAATCTTAAACACATATTACTAAGTGAAAGAGGCCAATCTAGAAAGACTCTATGCTGTATGATTCCAACTACATGACATTCTAAGAAAAGGAGAAGTATGGAGAGAGCAAAAAAAGATCAGTGGTTTTCAAGGCAGGGACGGGGAGGACGTATGGGCAGAACACAGGATTTTTAGAGCAGTGAAACCACGCTGTCTGTTACTATGATGGTGGATATGTGCCATTATCCATGTACCAAAACCCACAGGACGTACAATACCAAGTGTGACTAATGTAAACCGTGGGCTTTGGGTGATAATGGTGTGTAATACAGGTTCATCAATGGTACATCAAACGTTCTGGTGAAGGATTTTGATAGTAGGTGTTAGTGTTAGTGTGGGAAGAGGAGAAATCTCTGTACCTCTCACTCAGTTTTGCTCTAAACTGCTCTATAATGTACAACTGCTCAAAAAAATAAAGTCTATTATAAATAAACAAAAATAAAAGTTTTTAATGTAAAAAACTCCCAAACCTGCTCCACTTCAGTTACTTTTAATCATTGGGAAACAGGCTCCAAGAGGTGAGGGAACCAGGCTAGTAGATGCTAGAAAGAGCTGAGAGGGGTTTTAGGCAGGGCAGCTAGGCTGGGCTTCCCTGGGATCACCCTGTCAGTCATAGCTGGAGCCAGAACCCAAATATCCTTCACACCCAGTCCACGGCTCAGAAGCTACACAAAGAGTTTCTTAACTGCAAGGTTTGCGAAAAACTAGAAATGATTGCCAAAGGACTCACCTCCAGAGATATTTGAAAAAAACTAATCATTTGCCTGGAATGACTTAGGAGCAATCCAGCTTTTCAGAACTGTGCAGGACAGTGTGGAGAAAGGAAGGAACACTGTGCACACAGACATCTTCTAAGAGTCTCTTTAATCAAGAACTTTCAACAAACCGTTGACAATGATTACTTTTGTGTGGCGGAATTATGATTCCTTAGGAGATTATTTTTCTTGGTGGTTTTTCTGTATTTTCCAAGTTCCCTGTGTTGGGCATGCATGATTTTCATAATTTGGTGGAGAAAAATGTTATTAAAAATACAAAATCAAAGCCCCTTTCATTTCTATTATTTCATGAGCTTTGTCAATGCCTGGACTGATGAGAGAGAAACACAGCTGGTGAATGGAAATCCCGAGGAATAAGGAGCTTGCTGTAGGGATATTACTTATTACTCTTTTCATAATATTTCTATCATCCCTAAGGCTGTTCCCATTTCTGAAACTCTTCAAGGCTTGCTATTTTGACAAGAAGTAAAACTAACAAATTTGCCACTAAAGCTTCTGAGTTTATTTATTTACTCAGAGAGAGAGAGAGAGAGAGAGAGAGAGCAAGCAGGGGAGGGGCAGAGAGAGAGAGGGAGACAGAATCCCAAGCAGGCTCCATGCTGTCAGCACAGAGCCCAGTATGGGGCTCGAACCCACAAACAGTGAGACCGTGACCTGAGCCGAAACAAAGAGTGGGAAACTTAACTGACTGAACCATCCAGGTGCCCCCTGAGAATAATTTTCCTAGTGAGAAATGCTTCTGACATATCATCAATAACCCGAACTACATGTCAAAGTGCAAAAAGATCAGCTTCGAGGATTAGCTTTTTGTCCCCAGAGGACTTGTAAGTTGGAATGCAAAGAAAGCGCAGCATTAAGGTTTTGCTAGAAGGTCCTGAGTGTTGGCTTTCACTGCATGTGAAGGTTATGTTACCTCGCTCAAAGAGTAACGTTTGCTATACTAAGGGAAAGGGCAGATGCTTCACCTGTCAAGATGAAAATGAATTTTCCATTCCGGGGTTAATTCATCATTGCTGCTGATGCCAATTTGAAAGAGTAAAGAAACTGCTCCTGCCAGTCCCTTCCTGACACACATGCGTAGCCATCCTCAGGGTTGACTATTGTTCTGAGCTGGACCAGGTTTCCCAGCATCTGTCTGCTTCCAGTTGTGAGAATCTGGAGACTAGCCTGTACTTGGGGCATCCTTGGGGCATCAACAGCATTGGACAGGGCACTCTTGAACCAGCGGCCAATGAATAGCCTGTCTGGAGCAGTAGTGGGTTCACATGGTAAGCTGCCTCTTGTAAACTCATTATGGGCTAGGAAAGGTATGCCAATCTCGCAAAGGCCCAGAATCCAGAGCAAACGAAACCACTGGAGGAACCAGGTTTCTTTCCCTAGATGAGTTTTGAAGGGAGGGACACTTCCAGCCATTCAACCTGGTGTCTTTCTTTTTATAAATACCACTTTTAAAACAATCAGTGGAAGGGACCAAGGGCAGAAGGTGAGACCAAAAATCCCAGCTCTTCGTGCACCCTGACAGTTTGGAAGAAGAGTAGTTCCCCAGCACAATGTCTGTGTAAGTCACAAACCTGAAACTTAACACAACAGGCATCTATACAGACAACAAAATAAACAAAATTCTCTACGTGATAATTTGCTTCAAAAGGAGTGAACTTGGGAGGTTCATAACATGATGCTTATAATATGACCTATGTAGAAATTGCTGACTATGGGTCTTTCACAAAAGAGGGCATTAGCTGGGCAGGAGGAAGCTATCTGCTCTCTCCAACTGGCCAGCGGTCTGCACTCACCTCTATCTCTCACGTTGCATGATAAGGTTACATTCATGTAAAAGTGTAATTTGATAAAGCCTTCTGGAACAGTAGGTAACATGTATCAAGAGCCATAAGAATTTTTATGGCCTTTTACGAGGGACTCTACTTCTACAAACATCCAAAACCATAAGCAAATGTAGGCAAAAGACGTAATGAAAGAATGCAAAGCAAGCATAATTTATAACACCAAAAAAGAGAAAGCACTTAAATGTTTAACAGCATCAGGTTGTGGAATTAATGATGTTATATCCTCATGCATGATTACGCAGCCATTTAAAATCTTATTTTTAAAGAAAGTACATGAGTATAATACTAATTAAAATGCGTAAATATAAATATGGTTATATTCACAGTATGTCAAGAAAAGAAAATAGTACCTCACACAAATGGAGTGTCGGTCTAAGTGGCATTGTTTTAAGAGCTAACTCGTATTAGCAGGTAGGTGCTATTATGATCTCCATTTCATGGACCAGGAAACAGAAGCACAAAGGGTGTAAGCAGCACCTGTCCATAGTCATACAACTAGGACGTATCAGAAAGGGGATCTGAACATGGAACCAGAGTCTCCTGCTCTTACCCTTTCCGCTATATTGCAATGAGGTACATCGCAATGTCCGGATGATTGGTTGGCTTTGGGTTGTTGTTGATTTCCTTAGTAATGTATTTTGTATTCTTAAATGACCTCAACTGAACATAAAGTTTTATAATCACAACTTTATTTTTTAAAATAGAAATTCTCTTTTTATATCTGTCTCTGTCTTTAGACCATGAGGACTTTGAGGTAGGAATTGCCTTAGTAATCACTGCTATTACTATCATTATTGGTATGACCACTGAGTCACCTCGATGGAACAGTCCTTAGGTGCCAGGGAGCAGTCCACATGCCTCACTTCATGGAAACCACAGGGTAAAAACTACTACAGATAAGGCAACTAAAGGCAACTGTGTATTTCCAGCACTTAGCACATGCCTGGAAAGTAGTGAATACTCAGTAAATGGTAGTTAAGCTAACAATAATAGCTTATAACAGCCATGGATATCATTTGGTTCCGTGGGGGTACTGATGTCTTTCTTATATGCCAGAAGAAAACTCAAACCCAAAAAGTAGATGTAAAGTAAAAACTCAGAGAAAATAGGCCTGAGGTGGTCTGAATCTACCTCAACATACAGAAGTAGCCACATGGCCTCTCGGGGAAAGTGCTGGAGGAAGCTAAAGGAATGCCGTGCTCAGGGGCCCCATGGGAAGGGGGATGGGAAGACAGAAACTTGCAGCAGGAAGTCTGTTTCCCCATCTTTCTTTCACCAACAGAGAAGGAGTATGGAGCCACAAGGCCACGAGTGGAAGGCTAGACCAGAAGTGGGTCTTCCAACCAAGTGCAGGGATGTTTGGTTTAGACTAAAACTTTACAGGACAGTTCGACGTTCCATTGAAATGTTTCAGGAAGCATACACATTCCATCATGGCTTTTACTTATTCAATGAGCACCTTGTGGGGAAAGATAAACCCATTAAAAACAATATTTTATTTTACTTGTGAGCTCAAGATATTAGTGGGATTTTATTGTCACTTTTCTCATGGTTTTCTTCAGTTCAAGTGTCAAAACACTTTTAAACTAGAGGCCGGGCATGAAGGTGAAAGGAGGGCACCTAAAGCCCTTCCAAATATAGGCCCTGAGTGTACTTCTAGTCCTTTGATTAGAACAGGGAGATCTTGACACCAAAATCTTGGTAGGATATTTGATTGCCTAATAGTTTCCCTTTGGAAACAAAAAAAGACTACACTAGTAATGATGATATGATGTTTATATTTTTAAGCTATCTTGCTCTGTCATAACAAACACATAAGTTTGGCAGAACTGTTTATTTTTTCTTTTTACTGGTTGAGGAAACAAACGACGAGAAGTCCAGTGACTTGATGAGATCCTCACTGCTAGATGAATGGTGAGGCCATTGCCCCTTGTCTTGCTTCTGACTCCAGCGAAGTCCTGCTCCTCCTCGAGATTTAGCTGATCTATCAGTTCCCATGCAGGGATCCTCCTGTCACATGCTTATCTACATCACAGCCCTTATGTCATGATGTTGAAATAATGAGTCTATTATCTGTGGCCCCAGCTCTGACTCACTTTTATGTACAGTTCTGAGCACGAGTGGCTGCCTCCTCACTCTGCAGAATGGTTAGTTTCACGATACACTAGAGGACTCTTCTAATGTAGCTGAAATATCATCATCTATACCGGTAGTTTTCAAACGACGTTTCACATATTCCTGAGAATTAAAAATTTATTCTTCAAGGTCTTTAAATTGTCTTATAATTTTAGGATTTTGTGCTTTTATTGTAATGATATCTAATAAATACCATTAAGACATTAATATCAGAATGTTCTGAATCACTTACATCAATGGTTCTCAAACCTGATGAGACTGAAGT
The DNA here is from genome assembly GCF_018350155.1 of Leopardus geoffroyi. Classification (NCBI taxonomy): domain Eukaryota; kingdom Metazoa; phylum Chordata; class Mammalia; order Carnivora; family Felidae; genus Leopardus; species Leopardus geoffroyi. Next base: position 137,118,903 of record NC_059332.1, on the reverse strand, counting down.
CTTGGTGGGGAGCTTTACACAGTACTAATACTCATGAACCTGAATTATATTTGAATCAATTACATCAGAATCCCTGGTTGTAACATAGGGACGTTTTTTTTAAAGACCCCCAGATGATTGAAATGTGTGAAGCACTGACACTCACCAAACTAGATAATCCATATAATTTTTGTTTCCTGAGTAACACATTTTCCATGAGTACACTTGCCTCGAATCCAACAGTTATATTTTAAGTATCTCAGATAAATAAAATACAGAATGGAAGCAAACAAAATACATAACCAACATGTTCTTGCCAAAGCCAGATGATGTCACAGCATGCTGCACACAAGCAGAGGTTTTGTGATCATTCTGAACACAGGAAAGAGGTGGGGGAATGCAGTCATCACAAGAGTGCTTGGTAGACCAGCAGACCAGAGGTCTACCCCAAGCATGTTATAAACAGCAACTCAATTGCTGCAAAAAACATTATCATCGCTTCGTCTTTTAGTTTGTATTTCATTTGTAAGTTTATTTTGGTTTTGTACTTATATGAGAGCTATAAAGGAAGTTTATACTTGGTTGTCCATTTAAATAATAAAAATGATTATTCATATTTCAGCAGCATTATAATACAAAGAACAAGAACATTTTGCATCAGTATTAGGGGAGTCTGTGGCATTTTTTCCTTTTAAGTGGGTCAGCCTTAAGAATACTGATTTCTGGACCCTGGAGTAGGTGGGTCCAACGGGTGGTTGAATCAGGGACCCAGAAGATGGCTTCCCCCTTTGTTGGGGGCTCTTGTGAGCATAAAAATGATAAGCAGCTGTCCCTCCCCGAGGTTCTGAATATAATGTAAAACTGTTCCTCGTATTGGAACACTGCAAGGATTTCGAGTCTCCCAACAGCTGCTGCATTTTGACTCATCCCATAAAGGCATATTGGGACTCCCCCAACCAAGTCTTTCCCAGGCTACAAGAAGTTGGCTGGCTTCCTCTGTTCCACAGAAGCTCTGAGAGGTGTCTGTAACATGATACAGGACCCAATCCACCTGGTCTTGGATCTAAGGTTGTCCATTCACAAGAAGGATATTTTGGTCATGAGAACACAATTTTTTAACCCCAAATGGCAGGGGTGAAATCCCACCTCAGAATTTCCATCCAGGAATTTATGTGTTATCTATCTGCTAAGAAGAGCACAGAGATTCCTCTCATAGAGAAGCAGTTTATCAAAGGGCATCCTTCATCCCCTAAGTGACAGAGTTGCTTGTCTAGAATGCCAGGCCTCTCTAATGACAAAGTCCACGCCACACCAAGGAAATCAGTGGAGACACAAGTCTTGTTTCAAGCTGTACCAGAAGTTAGTAGCAGGGAAAGACTCTAAGAGTTGAGTAGACTGCCTATAGAATCTAGCCAGCCAGGGAGAAGGAGTTGATGAGCCACTTAATTATGAAGTGGCATTTATCTCAAAACCATAGCAATAGGAAGGCTCCCTGGAGAAGAAGCTTGGCATTACAAAGAACTCAAGAGATAATATAATTAAATCTTCTCCACTGTGACAACAACAGCATAGCATAGCTGACAATGTGTCCATTCACAATCTCAAAGGCCTGTGCCTGTCAGAAACCTTCAACTGAGAATTAATGATCCTCATTGTTTATAGCCAATATATGTTTAAAATGTTCTTTCCTCTAAATATAGGGACTCTGAGTCATTGTCTTATTTCCCACTTAAAAATATAACTGCTCTAAATAATTGTTTAATAATTAACAGTGCAAAGAATTCAGCTCTAGACAGGGCAAATATTCTTTGTGATGAGAGCTGGTTATAATTGGTCATGAAGTAAATGCTTGTCTGCCCAGAGCGTGGCCTCTGGTGAACACATATGAAGCAAATGGATGTCATAGCTTCAGCATCGGAGGTTCCATCGAGGCACCAAGATGACAACACTCACTATATTAACAAAGCAGAACTAGATGACAGACAAGAGAGCGCATCGTTTTTATGTTTATGCTTAAAGTATCCATGCCAATTCAATACTCCATATCCCTTTTTTCTCTAAATGAACACCAGGGTACACACTTTAGAAACGTGGCCATAATTCTTTCTGGTATTTTGTTTTCCTTTTCACCCTGCATTGCTGCTGTTTGCTTTTCTGTTTTTTGTTTCTTACCTTTACTCTTCTTTATTACTCCACCAGTGGAAAGGGAAATGGTGTCTGAAGACAGTTGTGATGAAACGATAACCAGTAATACAATATTTCCATAGCATAAGACATTTCAGGAGGGGCACAGGGGACAGGGGAGCTGGAGTCTGGGGGTCTGTTGGGTGGATAAAGTGACCAGGGCGTGAGGTGTGTGACACTGTTTGGAATTACTGGGGAATATAAAGAACTGTGGTCTCTAACAGGTTCAGAAAAGGGGCATAAAGAATTATTAAGTTGAATGCTGAAGGCCAAACCAAAGATTTATTGTATATTTGTACATATTAGGCTTTGACTTGCGAATTTCTCTGAGTCTTGAAAAACACCCACTAAAAGGGTAGTGATCCAAACGGGAGTGGACTCTGAGGAGTTTGTGGGACTCACATGTGGCGGGGGGAGGGGCATGAGAAGAAACACAGTGAACAGATGAATGACCTCACTGTGATTTGTCGGTGGCTCACCGCAGAGTTTTCATTAAGGTCAGCCAGTATTAAGGTTCAATTAACAATCAGTTATCATCCATGAGATCAATCTTGCTCTAAAATTTCTCTCAATACAATTAAACAGTACAATTAACCAACTGTCAGGGGAACAGTCTCAGTCTCTATTGTTATTATCACCCTTGAGTCCTTGCATACTTTTTAAGCCTAGCGAGAAACCTTTAAACTAAAGCACTTTATTATATTGAAAAAAAAAAAAGGCATGGGCTGGCTCCTTTTGAGCCAGAGATTCCCAAGTGATGATGACAGCTGTCACTGATGGAAGTCTACTGTGTTCCAAAAACTGCATTAGCCATTGTATATATAGTTTCCCTCTTAGCTCACAGTAGCCCAAAGAAATGGACATTATTTTTCCCATTTAATAGTTTGATATTATCTGGATCTGAAAAGGATGATATGTTTCATAATAGTAGAACCAGCATGTGACAGATGGGAACTTTCCACAACACCCTGGTCATGTCCAGTCAATAAGCATCTATTAAAGCACTAGACGGTATAACACCTGTTAACAGTTCACAGGTTAGAGACTGTGAAGAATGTAAAAAAAGTACAAATAGTTTATAGGGAAATCAGGATATACATGCATGAAGAACCAATCTAAGTTAAATTTAAAAACTGAAAGAAAAGAATAAGCCAAAAACCTATGTCATTCATTTTTGTGTATTTGGCACAAAGTGTCTGAATTATTGAACAAATGAATGAAATCAGTCAACCATTGACCAACTGCTAGGTTGTATGGTGCTGGCTCTATGAACTAAGTCTAGCGAGGGAAAGCTCATTATGGACTTGGGTGGTAGCAAGATTTCCTGAATGAGATGAGGTCTGAGCTGGGCCTGGAAGAATTAAAAACACTGGAATTATCAAGAAGGACTGAAGTCCCACCGGGTAGGGGGAATACAGGAAACAGGCACAGATGACCCCTTCCCTGTCCAGGGTCCCCTTCTGCAGCACCAGCCCCACCTCCCGCCACTGTTGCCTCTCAGCCTTTTTGCCCGAGCTCATCTGCTCTGCTCCCTTGTTCGAGTTCTGCTCCAGCTAGTTCTCAGAATGCCTTGAAGCTGGCATTGATTTTGCGAAGGCATCTCTGGATTAACCAGGAACGCCTCTGGCCTTTAGTGGAGAGTGGAAAGATAGTGTTTGTCCTATGGATGATTCTAGGCTTTTGTAAGCAGGGTAATAAATTATTCTTAAATCATGATGAGTATCTCCCATTAAATCACGATGAGTATCTCCCATTCCCAAACAGCTGTGAAGGGGGCTTCCCATGGGAATTCTGGCATTTGGGAGACCCTCCTGAGTCTTGCTGAAAGTCATTCCTAGCAGGCCACGGAACAACTTTTCAACTACCCTTGTGCCTCTGCCCCAAAGTCAAGGCCAATGTAAAACACACCCTCTCAGACTTTGGTGACAGGGGCTCAACACAGAACCCGAGGCTCCCCCCACACACTGAGGTCTTGTTTCCCATCTTCCCACTCAGGTTTCCTGAATCCCGTCCAGCTTCTGTCAAGAGATTCCTGGAACGAACATCACTTTGTTCTTTATCTCATGACAAGTGAAGAACTGCCCTGCATCGGAGTCATGAATTGGTTCAGTTTTTCAAAAGCTCCATACCTCCAATTGTGGACTAAGATTGTCAGGACTGTGGTAACCCTCATATGACTGACTGCTTTTTGACTCTGAAAAATCTCCCAGTACCCTATCATTGTGCTAAAGTCGTATCCTCTTTCATTCTGTTTTTCAGGAACAATATGAGACACTTGGAGCTGTGCTCAGCAGCAGAAACTGCTTTTCCAAACATAGCTCACTTCAGGAGTAAAAAGAGTGGTTTCCCTTTTTTACAGGTTGGGAGACAGCTTCTGTTTTGTTACTGCTCGTGAGCCAGCAGTGCCGTCCTCGATAGAAAAGATGCGTTGCCGCCCCGATGTCTCAAGAGAAAGACAGCTGTAAACCCTGTCAAAATATAGTGCTTCATGTTTCCAAAATAGTGTTCCAACCCATCAGTGCAAGGAAGCTCACAGAAGATCCTGAGACATAAATAGAAGAACCAGGATGGAGTAGGAAAGTTTACCCAGTGGGAGGAGAGTCAGGTGGAGGGGCCAATCCTGCGGTGGGAAATATGTTTTGAGATTCTGGGGCCAGTCTTTAACAAAAGACTTTCTTGTGAGGGCTGACGAGTTTTTTCCTCTGGGATTTAAAACACCTGGGTCTACGAATCCAACATTTTCATAGCAAAAGTCTTGCCTTTTATATATATATATATATATATATGTATTATTAAAAAAAAAAAACCCTGTCATAGGAACAGAACGGTAATGTAGGAAGAGGCTACACAGATTTGAAGGAAATATTTTTGGGTACTAAGATCAGAGCATTTACTTGTGTTGGTTATGGAACTCTGGCTAATTTTCACTTCCTGTCTGGAGTATTACTTCCTGGTAAAAGTGTGGAGGGGGGTGGGGCAGGGGAAGTCCCAGGCCTTGACAGGCCTGTTTCCCCTGAAGTTTCCAGATTGCCCACACGGAAGTGTCAGTGTGTGCCAGCCCTCCACTGAAGAAGGAGCAGGTTCAAGACCTGGCGCTGTGCAGACGAGTGGCACTGCTCCCAGAACTGTCGTCCAATGAAGAGCCATTGTGGGATCTGACCCCTTTGATGCGCTGGACAAATGACTCAAATGAAAAGCACAATGCATGTGAGTGGAACCAGAAACTTGAATGGAGTGGTAATCACTTCCTTAGTGTGGATCACATCATTGTTCATGTAACTTCATTCTGTAATTCAGTCCTTGCCTCATGGAGTAGCACAGATTTCCATTCACCGGTTGATAAGTGGGAATGATTACTGTGGTAACCATTAAGCGACACAGGGATACAGGTGACTAGCGCTGGTGGGGAAGGGGAGTGGAAAATGGCTAAGGGAGGTGCAAAGGGGTTAGTGTTCATCAGGAAGACACAAAACATCTACATATGTGATCGATACAAACTGCTGTTCAGCTACTGGGAAATTGGAGACTGCATCTGGATCCAAATCAGGCCTAGGGATTAAAAATAGCTATGGTTTCTATGTGAGAATGAGGTCAGAGGCATCAACAGAACCAGGGATGGGGTAAAGGTCCAGGCTAAAACTGTGCGGCTGACACCCAATTGTTGAGCTTTGGGTCCTACAGACTGGATATCTAGTGCTTAAATCCAAATACTGAGGGCCAGAAGGAACAGGGTGCTAAGCCATACTTTCCATCTGGGTGACCTGGAGAATATCTTTACACAAGAGCCAACCTTACTGCGAACAAAAACAAAACAAACCAGAAATCCCCTACCCAGATGCTGCTCTCAGCTAAGTTTTCTCAAATGAATCAGTAGGAGGACACAGTTGACTTGGACACCAACAGACCAAATGAGAACTGCTTTTCAGCTGGACCACCTTACCATACTCCACATGCCTCAGTTTTAGGAGCAGGTGTTTCTATCTCTGAGCCAGTTATATTTGTCACCTAATCAGTTTTGACCAGAAACACGGTCAATCCCAAATAAGCCTCTTTCCTTCTTGGATCCTTACTGATATTGGTCACTTGGTCCACTTCTTTGCTGACACATATAGCTATCAACAGATGTATCTATACACCAGTTCCATTTTAATAAAAACATCCACCCTAAAATATGAATAGAAATAATAAAATAAAAACATCCCCAGTATCTGTAAAAGGATGCAAACATTTCAACGAAAAGTCCATTTGATTCAACGTCCAATTTTTGTTCTTCATTCATCGGATTTGACCAGGACAGGCTCCACCTCCCTAAGTGGTCTACAGTGACAACAGGTTATTTTAAATGTGCGTCAGTTGTTTCTTTCAAATTATATTATGCCTCGGTAACAGGCAGCCTGTATCTGGCGGAAAATACAAGTAAATCTTTCTTCCAGTAACCCAGCATTAAATTCCCCCATGTTATCAACTAACCAGAATTAAGCAAAATGATGGATTTGAGACACACGAACTCCTCTCCCTGGAGATTCATCATGCGAAATCGAGATGACGCAGCCAGCAACATGTCAAAGATCTCCACCATCCCCTCTACACATTTTCCCTGGTTCCTATGAAGACACAGAAAATAAAAAGAAAAAAAAAAGTATTAAAGCACAGATAAACTTTCAGATCCATGATAAGGTTCACATTCAAAAAAATCTACTGGCTCCAAATCTGTCACAAAAAAACTGCAGCCCCTTCTCTTCATGGAGCATGAACATTCATTTGAATTCTAGAAGGCAAAACCAACAAAAAAAGGTTTTCCATCGATGAAACATTTCATTTCAAATTCTTAGAAGAGACATACTGTTCAATTCCAAAATATGCCATGTTAAATACAGAGTTCTTCAAAGAGAACACAGGCAGTAACTTTTCTGACGTCGGCCATAGCAACTGGTTTTCTAGATAGGTCCCCTGAGGCAAGGGAAACAAAAGCAAAAATAAACTACTGGGACTACATCAAAATAAAAAGCTTCTGTGCAGCAAAGGAAACAATCAGCAGAACTAAAGGACAACCTGCTGAATGGGCGAAGATATTTGCAAATGACATATCCAATAAATATAAAGAACTTATAAAATTCAACAACCAAAAAACGAATACAATTAAAAAATGGGTAGAAGACATGAACAGACATTTCTCCAAAGATATACAGATGACCTACAGACCTGAGAAGATACTAAATAAACATCACTCATCCTCACAGAAATGCAAATCAAAACTACAAGATATCACCTCACACCCATCAACATAGCTAAAACAAACAACACAAGACACAATAGATGTTGGTGAGGATGTATAGAAAAAGGAACACTCATGCACTGTTGATGGGACTGCAAACTGGTGCAGCCTCCGTGGGAGCAGTATGGGGGTTCCTCAGTAAGTTAAAAATAGGCCTACCCTGAGATCTAACAATTACACTTTTGGGCATTTACCCAAAGAATTCAAAAGCACTAATTCAAAGGGCTATTTGCACCCCTATTTTTATAGCAGCATTACTTATAGTAGCCAAGATATAGAAGCAGGCCAAGCGTCCATCAGTTGATGAATGGATAAAGAAATGGTACATATAAACAATGGAATGTTATTCAGCCATGAAAAAGAATGGAATCTAGCCATTTGCAGCAACATGCATGAAGTGACATGAATTATACTGACATTCCCTCAGTATAATGCTGAGTGAAATAAGTCAGTCAGAGAAAGACAAGTACCATGTGATTTCACACACACGTGGAATTTCAGAAACAAAACAAATAAGCAAAGGGAAAAAAAAAGAGACAAACCAAGAAACAGACTCATAACCATAGTGAACAGATGGTTTCCAGAGGGGAGGCGGGTGAGGGGGACGGGTAAAATAGGTGATGGGGATTTAGGAGTGCACTGTCATGATGAGCACTGGGTGATGTACGCAAGTGTTGAATCACTATATCATATACCTGAAACTAATGTAACACTCTGCTGACTAATTGGAACTTAAAAAGAATTAAACAATAGTTCTTCAACTTATGGGTAATCAAAAAGGACTAAGATTCGGGTAAATGATTTGTCTAAGTGTTTATTGATTTGCTACTGTATTATAGGCATTGTGCTAGTTACGGGAATAAAAGGAGGGCCTCTGCTCTCAATATGCTCATAACCTGAAAATAATATAGTCGGGTCTAACAGCTTGTACAAAGTGCTTTTGAAATACAGGAGAAAGCATAGCTGGGAACTGTGGCTGGATGAGAACCATTTATGTTGCCAGGTAAGGATTAGCCTAGTAGGTGGCATTTGAGTTGATAGTTTAAGAAATGTAGGCTTTTCCTCAACAGGAGTGTGGAACATCACTGGAAGAGAGTCTTAAACATGGAAAGGACGAGCAGAGTGAAGGAACACAGACCAGTGTGCTAGAGGTAGGAAAGAGCTAAGAGATTAATCTGGGAAAGCAGGAAAAGGTCAGGTGACCAAGGACGTCCTACATTATAAGAAATTTAGGCTTTTTCCCTGTACAACAGAGCCTTGGCATGGAGGGTTTGACATTAGTAGTCGCAACTATTAATTGAGCAAACCTGAAGGTTTGTAATATGTAATATTTAAAAAAGAAAGTATTAGTATCTTTTTTATACGGTTGATGCAGAAATTAAATGAGATCGTACATATGACAGGAATCTGTGCATGTTTTTGTTCACAAGCTGGATTGGGGGCATGTTGTCTTTGAGGGGGACAAGAAGACTTTAAAATATCCTACGCTGGGGCACCTGGGTGGCTCAGTGAGTTAAGCGTCCAAATCTTGATTTCAGCTCAGGTCACGATCTCATGGTTCATGAGATCAAGCCCCACTTCAGGTTCTCTGCTGACAGCACAGAGCCTGCTTGGGATTCTCTCTCTCTCTCTCTCTCTCTCTCTCTCTCCCTCCCCCCTGCTTGTGAGCACTCTCTTTCTCTTTCTCTCAAAATAAACATTTGAAAAAATAAAATAAAGGATCCTATGCATATGTAAACATATATTTGTGAAAAAATAATAATATAAAACATGAACAGTAAGCACATTGTCCACCACCTCGTTTTATTTTTTTATTAACGTGCTTTGGAGTTCTTCATCAACTGTTTTTAACAGCTGCATAACTGTTTTTAACAGTATATGTTTTTCACTGAACAAAGCGCTATCTTTTTTTTTTTTTTTACCACTTCTTTGTTGGTTGACATTTCATTTGACTTCAAGTATTTTGCTGTTACAAACATTTTATGCAATAACTATTCTTATGTTTGTCTTCAGACACAGGTACAAATAGCTATAGAAAAATTTCTAGAAATAGAATTGCTAGATCAGAGGACTCATGCATTTATAATATTGATAAATAGTTCAAACATTGCTTCCAAAAAGTGTGTACCAACAGGCTTTTGCTAGAAGAATATATCAGTTTAAACTCCTTTTCTTGGGGGCGCCTGGGTGGCGCAGTCGGTTAAGCGTCCGACTTCAGCCAGGTCACGATCTCGCGGTCCGGGAGTTCGAGCCCCGCGTCAGGCTCTGGGCTGATGGCTCAGAGCCTGGAGCCTGTTTCCGATTCTGTGTCTCCCTCTCTCTCTGCCCCTCCCCCGTTCATGCTCTGTCTCTCTCTGTCCCAAAAATAAATAAACGTTGAAAAAAAAAATTTTTAAACTCCTTTTCTTGGAGGTCTGCTCTCATCCTTTGCTGATATTTTTCTGTTAGGTTATTAGTCATTTTCACATCGATTCTTAAGTGCCCTTTATATATTATAGTAATTAGCCTTTTGTTCTGTGTATGTTCAATCCTTTTCTAATGGTGTGTCATGTTTTTCTTTTGTTTTATTTTTTCTGGTGTTTTTCTTCTGCAAAATATTTAATTATTACATAATTGACTTACCAACCTTGTTTAGAAAAGTAGGTCTTGCTTGAAAATGTCATTTCCCTTCCAATAACATATAAAAAATTATCTTATGTTTCCTTCTAGTACAGCTCCATGTTTTTATGTTTAAGTCTTTCATCATCTGGGATTTATTTTTTGCAACAACCATACTTAAGTATAGTCACATGTCATATCATTCACTCATGTGAAGGTGCACCTCGGTGGCACAATTAAGCATCCAACCTTGGCTCAGGTCGTGATGTCACAGTGCATGAGTTGGAGGTCGACGTTGGGCTCTGCGTTGACAGCTCAGAGCCTGGTCCAGCTGACTTTGGATTCGGTCTCCCTCTCTCTCTCTATCCCTACCCCACTTGTGCTCTCGCTCTCTCAAAAATAAATTAATAAACATTAAAAAAAATAAAGTATACAACTCAATCGACTTTATTATATTCACAGAGCTGTGAATTGCTTAGGACTTACTTTGTGTAAGACATGAGACAAAGACTCAGCTTAGTATTTGTCCCAGGCAACTAGTTAGTTTTAACACCATTGATGTGACAAACCATCTCTTTATATATGATTTGAAATATGCTAGGCACTTTCAATAAATTAATTTACTTTTTACAACTGCCCTCTAAGGTTATTATTTTTGCCATTGTCCAAATGAGGGAATTGGGACTCGAAACTGTTAAGTCAAACCATACTACCTACCACCAGAAGGAAGAATTCCAACAGTATTTTCTTTGTCTTTCTTTCTTGCTCTACTTTAATTCATTCAAAAAGATTTACCGAGGGCCCATTACACATCAGGCCTCGTGTTAGACACTTGGGTACAGAGAAGAAAGAAATGGATCTTGTTCATTAAGGTGTCCCAGGGACAGGCACAAGGGACAAGACAGACAAGGTGAAAGACCATGGAATACATTCCCCCAGAAAAGGTAGAGAAAGAAAGTCTTACGACTAATGGCAGCCCCCCCAAGTTTAACGCCACCAATACTGAAGAAATGGCCATAGTCTTCTCCAATAAAGGTAAGTGGGGTCTTATGTAAAGTGTATATCATGGTATGTGGTACATCGTAGCAGCTCTATTTAACTATTGCGATCATATATGCAGATAAATACAGCCATAGATGTTAAGGGAGAGGTTGGCCTTTTTGACGCAAGTATCCAGAAAACAATTACCACAGTGCATGTTGGTTTTACTGCCATATCCGGGTTCGTGGAAGCTCTACCGAAGCAGAGGGGAATCTCTGTGTTGCTAAACAGGGGGATGAGATAGTGGTCACAACCAAAGGGTGACTTGGCCTTAAGGAGGGACAGCACACTAGAAGGGAGTTTTTCTTGTCCTGCAGTCAAAAAAAAATTTTTTTATAAGCAGCACATTTTCTTTCTAGTGAAAAAATAAACAAGGATAGGGGAAAATGTTCGGAAGATGAAGCTTTAAAAATAACAACTCACAGCCAAAATAGAGAAATGTTCCTTTCTCAGTATAAAGTCTCTGTTTACTTAACAGACTGCACGCCAGCAGGGGAGGAACTCTCAGTGTGGGAGGGAGCCTGTGCTCACCTGCTGTGAGCAAAAGTTCAGTGCAGAAACTGAGAAAGTGGAGCCCCAGCAGTTCTCTTTCTTCTGGTCTCTTCTCAACAGTCTCCCACATTTTCCCCGCACGATGCTCGTTCTTATCCCCTCCGGCCAGAGTGGACCCCTCTCAGCCTCTTCTTACCGGATATCCTGTCAATTCGAACCAGCAGTTCTCACCTGCCCAGGTCCACTGCTTGCTCTGCACATACCATAGGAACCATAGCCGGAGCCCCAACAAGGACACAGACCCACAGCTGTCAATTCCTTTCTCGTTCTGTTTGTGTGTGTGTGTGTGTGTGTGTGTGTGTGTGTGTTCCTATAGAGGATGTGGAGGGAGCAGACATTAAGTATAAAGCATTGAAACATTATGATAAGAAGACCCTGGGGCTGACCTTCCATGCAAACAAAAGTGCTTCTTAACTTTGAGGGCTCCTGGGGGGGATATGCAATCCAGTGAAGCTGCAGTTTTCTAAGCAGTGCTGTAAGAGTCTTGAAGAACTCGAAGCTGATGCCTCTATAAGAATAAACTCACTGTCCTTTCAATGGGAAAAACTCGCTTGTTTGAAACACTTCAGCGATTCTGCTCTTTGTGTAATAAATTACAAATATGTGCTTTGATGGCCCTGAAGATGTTTCTGGTATATCACTAGAACGCTGTCCTCTTGGAGATAACTGCCTGGTTGTGTGGCATGCATGAATCTCCATGAGCATTGCTGGCACAGGTGCAAAGGCTGGTGATGTGAGCTAGTGAGCTGATGATGTGTCCCTTTCAGATCAGGTACAAACCTATGTGGACTTTAAAGGTTAGACAGACATCTGTTGTCTGCCGAACACAAAGGAATACTTTATTGTCCACTGAAGTCATTACATGCTGGGGTCAGGGCTTCATTTTCCAAGTCCTGCTGAAATACTGTCTACTAACCTTAAGGAGCCAATCAGACTAGAGCATTTAACTCAATTTCAGAGGGGACAGATGAATCAATAGCACCAGAAATGGGTGATTATAAGAATCTGGAGGTAAAGTTGCCACAATAAGAGAAAATTAGGCTAAATCCATGAGCTGCTCGTGAGACAGAGAAACACATAGGGTAAGGACCAACATTTATTTTTAAAGGAAACACAACATCAGTCATAAATCAGAAGCAGTTTACCAAGCAGACCAACCCATGACCCCCATTGTGAGATGTGACAGCTGTGACAATGAACTCCTCCACCCATTACATCAATCCCTGTTCAGAGCACCTCAGAATCCCCTCGTGGGGAAACCTTGTTCTGTACTTTACCGTCTTTAGATGCAGTCCATCTGCACTTAAGTAGTGGGAGAAGGAACTTGAAAGAACATTTGCTTACGGTATGTCCCGGAAGTTTATCCTTTATAGAAATGAAAGCCTATTTCCACATTCAAAACAAAGAATCCTAATGCACGTAGGCAGATCAAACCTGCACTTGTATATCAGACAAAAGGTTAGTATCCAAAATCTATAAAGAACTTACCAAACTCAACACCTGAGAAACAAATAATCCAGTGAAGAAATGGGCAGAAGACATGAATAGAAAATTTTCCAGAGAAGACATCCAGATGGCCAACAAGCACATGAAAAGATGCTCAATGTCGCTCCTCATCAGGGAAATACAAATCAAAACCACCATGAGATACCACCTCACACTGGTCAGAGTGGCTAAAACGAACAACTCGGGAAACAACAGATGTTGGTGAGGATGTGGAGAAACGGGAACCCTCTTGTACTGTTGGTGGGAATGCAAACTGATGCAGCCACTCTGGAAAACAGTGTGAAGGTTCCTCAAAAAATTAAAAATAGAATTACCCTATGACCCAGCAATAACACTACTAGGAATTCATCCAAATGATACAGGTGTACTGACTCATAGGGGCACATGTACCCCAATGTTTATAGCAGCACTCTCAACAATAGCCAAATTATGGAAAGAGTCCAAACGTCCATCAACTGATGAATGGATAAAGATGTGGTATAAAGGTATATATACAATGGAATACTAGTTGGCAGTGAGAAAGAATAAAATCTTGCCATTTGCAACAACGTGGAGGGAACTGAAGGGTATTATGCTAAGGGAAATAAGTCAGTCTGAGAAAGATATCATATGTTTTCACTCATATGTAACATTTGAGAAACTTAACAGAAGACCATGGGAGAAGGGAAGGGGAAAAAATAGTTTCAAAGAGAGAGTGAGGAAAGCCTTAAGAGATGCTTAAATACAGAGAACAAACTGAGGGTTGATGGGGGGGAGGGGGAAATAGGCAATGGGCATTGAGGAGGGCACTTGTTGGGATGAGCACTGGGTGTTGTACATAAGCGATGAATCATGGGAATCTACTCCCAAAGCCAAGAGCACAGTGTATACACTATATGTTAGCTAGATTGACAATAAATTATACTTGAAAATATTAAAAACAATAAACTAATCTTACAAAATGTAGTTACCTCATAGCCTCTCTTTGTATGAGAAGACACTGATGGAAAAAGAAAACCAGGGAGATCAACATAAGACATTTAATTAAGTTGTCCTGCAAACAAAGTGCAATATGAGTAGAAAAAGATTACAAATTAAGGTGCTGCTGAAAATCAATAGTAGTGGGTTTTGTTGTATTTAAAGAGTTTCTATATCTTTGATGCCACAAAATCTCTCAGCATATGCTCTGAAATGCCATGACTCCATAAATATTTGTATGATCAAGAGGTTTACATACACAACTCTTTGGCATGTGGAACAAAATGCTGAAGACAGAAAATTATAAGCAATATATCTTGAAAGATGCAAAATGTGAATGGCTGTATCTCACAGCTTATTACTTGAGATGAAGGTGGTTAAGACTTTGGTGTCTGACTGCCAGGGTTCAAATCCTGGTGCATCTGTTTACCAATTATGTGACCTTGAACCGATTACATAAGCTGAGTGCCTGAATGAGCATATAGACAGACTCACCCACATTGGACGTAAGTTGAACAAGAAATAAGTACTCCATTGGGATGTGGTAGCTGTTTGATCCAGCAGGTTTGCCCGTGTGGATCAATAAAGAAATAGTACCGGAAATGAGGCAGTGCCATAAGAAACGTTTGCTCCCTTGGTGCCATCTTCCTTGGTAGGTGACTTTCCCTTGCAGGGACCCAAGATCCTTCTGACCTCTAGTTCTGCCCTGTCCAGGTCCTTGAAATGTTCTTCATTTGCACAGTTTTTGGGGAAAGGGCTGGGGTGGGCACAGAATGTGCATTGGCAGGAAGTGCTGTGAGCACCGGATGGCTCACGCAAAGGACAAGCTTTTCACCCCTCACTTCACATATGGCCAAAAAGAATAATGGGAAGAAAGATCCTCCTAGAACGTGAAGTCAGAGTACATGGAGAACAATGGAAAGCTCCTTTTCCCTAGAGAACAGATTCAGGGACTCAAAGAACTTTCAGGATCCTTCCCATAGAAGCCTTCCCTCATTCTGCCCAGTAGGATTTCACAACTGCTATGAAAGAGTGATACTGACTATTCCCCCTTCCCTTTTTTCTCAGTGGGAGCTTTAACTGCAGTTACTTTGCCCTTACTCCAACACTGGATATTAAGTGTATTTGTGGGGTGAGGCTGCCAAACTAGGAGTCACATCCATGCTTGATGGAGTGGACGGCACATCACTGAGAGATCTTCCAGCTGATGGACTTAGGGTGGGTACAGCGATAGCTACAACGTTGAACCGTTTCCCTAGGGGAAGAGCAGTGTGTGTTCTATGGGTGGGAGAAATGGATATGTGCTAACCAGGAGTGAAGACTGACGAAGACTGATGTATTCACCAAAATACATTTCCTTTTCTCCTGCATTTCCCCCTAGACAACATTTCCCAGCCTCCCTTGTCCTTAAGAGTGGCCATGTGCCTGGATTCTGCCTAATGAAAAGTGCGTGGAAATAATGTACATCACTTCTGTGATGAAAGAGTGAAAAATCAGGTGTGCCTTTCCTAGTCCTTCTCCTCAGTCTACTGCCCAAATGAAGAGCATCTCCAGGACCCAAGTAGAATCAAAAGTTGGAAGGATTCTGGTCTCTGAATGAGAAGATCACCTATCAAGATGCCTACACTGGACTTGAGTAAGAAATAAACTTTTGTGGGTTGAACAGCTGAAATTTTAGGGATATCTGTGGCAACTGTTAGCCTGAACCCCATGACAGAGAACAGATGCAGGAGTCTGATTACTCCTGCCCCAGCACACTCTTGACATACTGACACATAAGCACATTTAGAATACAAAAATATACTTACCTTCTGTAGACATGGCTACTGACTGATCAAAGGGATATAAGAAATATATTCTATGGCAGCTTGCTTTATAGATTCTAATCACTTCCAACTGACATGATTAGGAAAGATGTCAATGAGTCTATGGCATTTGATGTAGGTCTCCAAGGATAGATTGAGTAGGAGGAAGAAAATTGCAGGCAGATTAACTGGAATCAGTAAAATTTGACAGGCGGAAGTAATGGCAGAGTCATGAGGAATCCAGCTGGTAGAGTTTGGTGTTTATAAGGAGGGAAACTTAGAGCTTAGTCAGCATGTGGTACGCTTAACAAAAGGCTTAGGACATAATATATAAGAAAAGATCATGGAAGGCTTATCAGTGAGTGACATGATCATGATGCTTTGGTATATTTAATTTGGCGTCAGTGTGCAGAGGAGAGTGAGGGAGAGAGGGGAGTCTGGAAAGAGACTGCAGGCATGAGGAAGGAAGAGAAGGCAAAAGACTGTGCCCATGGTTACAAAGATAAACAATAGATAGTTTGGAAGTCTTCCGTGAAGGAACAATCAACAGACTTGGTGAATGATCCACAGAGTTGGGCAAAGAAAGGAAGAATTTAAAAACACCTTTGAAACTATATACCAGGATGACTGGAAAGATGATGGAAGAAATAGAAAAAAATCGGAGGGCCTGGGTGGCTCAGTCGGTTGGGCATCCAACTTTTGATTTCAGCTCAGGTCATGATCTCACAGTTCGTGATCAGGCCCCATGTGGGGCTCCATGCTGGGTATGGAACCTGCTTACGATTCTTTCTCCCTCTCCCTCTGCTTCCCCACACATTCACACTCTCCTTCTCTCAGGAAGAAAGAAAGAAGAAAGAAAAAGAAAGAAAGAAAGAAAGAAAGAAAGAAAGAAAGAAAGAAAGAGGAAGGAATTGAAAAAAATTGAAGAAATAAAGAAAACTAGAGGATTTATCATATGCCAGTAGAAGAAAAAATTCCTTTAAAAATTATTGAATTTATTTATTTTTTCTTTTTTTTTTTTTAAAGTTCTTTTTTTTTTTTAATTTTTTTTTTCAACGTTTATTTATTTTTGGGACAGAGAGAGACAGAGCATGAACGGGGAAGGGGCAGAGAGAGAGGGAGACACAGAATCGGAAACAGGCTCCAGGCTCTGAGCCATCAGCCCAGAGCCTGACGCGGGGCTCGAACTCACGGACCGCGAGATCGTGACCTGGCTGAAGTCGGATGCTTAACCGACTGCGCCACCCAGGCGCCCCTAAAAATTATTGAATTTAAAATTTCACAGGACTATCTACTAGACATGACACCCAGGAAACTGTTTGTCTAGAACTTGAGAAAGAGGCCAGAATTAAATGTATGAAGTTGGACTAGTTTTTTCCACTTCCTACAGTGGGCATCTTTTCAAATTGGCACATCAAAATACAGCTCACCTTTGAAAAATTTTTTTAAACATTCATTTATTTTTGAGAGAGAGAGAGAGAGAGAGAGAGAGAGTGATCAGGAGAGAGGCAGAGAGAGAGGGAGATACAGATTCTGAAGCAGGTTCCAGGCTCTAGGTTGTCAGTACAGAGCCTGATGAGGGCCTTGAACTCATGAACTGTGAAAGCATGACCTGAGCTGAAGTCAAATGCTTAACTGACTGAGCAACCCAGGTGCCCCTCACCTTTTAAATGAATATCTAGTATTTTACTGTATTTATATTTATTTAAGTGCTCCCCTATTGATAGGCATTTATATTGTTTTTCATTTGGGGCTACAACAAACAATGTGCAATTATCATGCTTGCACACATATTTTCCACACTTGCAAAAGTGTACAGAAAAATTCTTACACATATAATAGCAGAGCCAAGGAGTAAAAACATGTAAAACTTTAATAAGTATTGCCTAAATGCCTTCCAAAATAGTTGTACTAATTTACATTGCCCCAAACAGAGCATGAAAAATGTCTGGAGACAGATTTTGGAGGTATTTGAATAGAGACGGTTAAAACTGGGAAAAGGTGTGAGCCCATTAAGAAAAGCAGAGAAAGAGACAGAGACAGACTGACAGTGAAACAGAGAGACAGACAGACTGAGAGAAAAAAACAGGCAGAGGGAGGCAACTGGAGAGCAACAGCATCTCTGTCATGGAACCAAAGTGGAACCAGTCAAAAGGAGGAGTGGTCAGAGAAGTGGCAGAACAGGAGAGGCCACGATGCTGAAAGTTAGAAGGTCACCAGGAAAAGGTGTAGACTGGGATGGACTACAGAGAGGGACTGAGAGGGAGGGAAGGAGAGAGACATGGAAAAATCAATGAGTGCAGACTTGATATCATCATAGAAGGTATGCCTTTTTCTAACTGAAGAATAAAAGAAGAAAGCGTGTGAAAAGGGAGAAATTCTGCATTTACTGTTAGAGATAGTATCATTTCAAATTGTTTAGTAAATAGGAAGTGATATTATTTGCAGAAAATGTGGGAAGGTAGATTGAGGCTGAGATGTGAGGACACGAGAGGAAACTGTAAACGGTGTTAGGGCCCTGGGATTGGATAAGGCTTAAGCATGCCCTTGGATTTCTGGCCCTTGTTCAGTCTTCTCAAGTCCGTTTCTTACTGCCTACCTTGCAATTCTCACTGCACAAAACTTCTGAACAGACGATCCACAGCATTTGCTTGTGATGTTTGGATTATCATCCCCATCCTCCACTTCCTGCTCTTGGATATCTCTTTCTCACCTTTCAAGACTCAGATAGGTATCTCCTCTTCCAGGAAGAGACAGTCTACCATTCTCTACTGTGTTATATACTCTTCCTCTGTGCTCTGAGAGTATAGTTTATACCAGTGGTCAGCAAATGCTTTCTCTATAAGACCAGAGGGTAGACAATTTAGACTTTATGGGCAATACAGTCTCTTTTACACTGACTCAACACTTTATGGTGAAAGCAGCCACAGACAATATGGAACCAATGAGCATGACTGTGTCCCAATAAAACTTTATTTACAAAAATAATAGCAGACTGGATTTGGCCTATAGGCCATGCTTTGTTCATGTCTGCTGTATACATTGTCCTGTATTCAATGAATTTATTGAGCTCCAATGATGTGCCCATGTCGGGTGGTGAGAATGTAATGAGGAGCAAGATAGGAATGTACCTGCCTCAAAAGAACTTACAATCTACTTAGGAGGCAGATAGTTAAAAAGAAAAAGAAAAAAAGGAATAATTTGAAACAGTTGTGATTCGTGGCATGAAGGAGGAAGAAAACTAGTGTTCGGGGAATGAAGAACAGGGAGCCCTATGTGGGACAGAAGTCTGAGATGGCTACAGGGCGTCCTAAGAGATCTCAGAGACTTGAAGCTCAGAAAAACCTCTGAGTCTAGAGATTCAGCTCTGGGGGCTGCCACTGGAGAGTGTCTGAGAGCAGAGAGAGAGGAGCAGACACCATGATGGGGAATACTGCCTGAAAGGAAGACGAGTCTGCGGGAGACACACGAGAGGACCAGGGCGGAAGATGGAAGAGAACCAGGGAGGAAGATGTGAAGAAGTACCGAACAATCTCGACATATTGGGTCAAGGAAGACAAGCATGGGTTTGGGCCAGATCAAAATGGTATCCTGGCCTTTTCGAGCAGTGCTGAGTAGCCTGGGACTGAAAGGGAAATAAGTAGATGGTGGATAGGCACTGAAGTAAGCAAACTGACTCTTTAAGGATGGAGAAAAGTTGAGGGGACAGAGATTCTAGAGGGTAGTTTGCAGTGACTGATTATGGGGCTTAAGATGGACCAGGAGGAAAATAAAATCAGAAAACTGTTTGTAATCAAGAATAGGAGGTGTTAAGTATCAAAGACAAAGAATAGGTCCAGTAGGAAGAAGGGATAGTGGAAGCAGGAGCTACAGAGACTATATCCTGGAGAGTGAGCTTCCAATTTAAGATGTTGCTGGTGGTAGCGTTTCCAGTGAGTGGCATATACGACAGGAGAGAAGAAACCGAATAGCTGGAATGTAGAACCTTAAGAACACTGAGACCAATGCCCCTGTCATTATAACAAAGCACAGTATTAAGTAGCTGATTAAGAATTGATAAAAGATCTGTTTTAAAAAATTTCTCAGGGTTGGGGCACCTGGGTGGCTCAGTTAGTTAAGTGTCCAGCTCTTGATTTCGGCTCAGGTCACGATCTCGCAGTTCGTGAGTTCGATCCCCACATCAGGCTCTGTGCTGATGGTGCCAATAGTGTGGAGCCTGCTTGGGATTCTCTCTCTCTCTCTCTCTCTCTCTCTCTCTCTCTCTCTCCCTCCCTCCCTCTCTCCCCCCTTTGCTCCATGTGCTCTCTCTCTCTCAAAATAAATAAACTTTAAAAATATCTTTAAAAAAAAAAATCTCCCGGGACTCATTTGTTTCTGACTCTTCGAAGACCTCCCAAGTGTAAGGTCTTTTCCTTGTAAGACTACTCCAAACAAATGCAGTGATTTGAAGGCTCCCAGAATAGGCACCACAAATTCTCTAAGAGGAAAGCTTATTTCTCTCATGCCCAGCCTTCCCTCTGCCCACCTGTCAACATGTAAACCTCGTGGTGTTTGGCCAAATTCCGTGCTTTATATGTTAGTGTCCTTTATCACATGCTATATTTCAAGGCAAATGAGCTAAAACATGATAATAGCCATTCCTTTCAAAAGATGCCATTCCTTTCAAGAAGGGTACCGTTTAGACAGAGAATTATAGGGGGAGAAAATGGAACAAAAACCAATAAGGCAAATCTTAAGAATATGGCCAAAAGACCACCCTCTTAGAGTTATTCTGAAAAAGGGAGCTAAACACCATGTTGTCTGACTCATAGAAGCATTGGATTTCAAGGGGAAATGGATTTTGGTCCATTTCCTTGAGAAGAGTTGCTATGAGACTGAGAGCCAGCATTCTCTTCGCTGAGTGTTTGAGGGATAAATGCACGGAGCAATTTAGCAGCATTTCAGAAATGTAAAGTTCTCAGAAGCCACATTCCAAGTGAAGAAGATCTTGCTGAAGAAGTTGGGATGTGTGAGTCTAAAAAGAATGTTTTGAGCCCTCTGCTTCTCTCAGCTTAAATCCATATATGGCTTTGTTGCTGTTGCTGTTTTCATTTTAAACATAACCAAACAACACTGGTGCCCAGGAAATGGACTTCCAATGAGAGGAGGGAAAAGCCAAAAAGATTCTTTCAGCATAAAGAAGACCAGGCTTCTTGAAATCAAAGAAAGGGGTGAGTATTTCTCTCAGGCAGTGTCCTTGGGAGATTTTTACCTCAAGGTAATAAATGATGACTTATGTATGGAAGAGGCTGCTACAGTTACGAGGCCACCCACACTCCATACCCGATCCCTTCCAGAAGGAAGGCCTTACCCATGTCCCCTACTCATGCCCCAACACAGGACCTGGGGGACTCTCATTCCCTCCTCCTTTCTTTTTATATCTGTCTCCAGGGGTGGGCTCCAGCTTTGCAAAATTTGTTGTGAGCCTCCCTTTCAAACCTGGTGCCAGGGTACAGATAATTGATATACCTATTACTCACCCAGAAGGATTTAGACTCTTTTTTATCATGCCAGTGCAAATGGTTGCCATGAAAATTACACAGGAAACATTAGCTTGACCCCCCCTGAGAGACGTGTCCAGATATTAGCTTCCGACACTTAGTCACCTCACGTCCATTTATCTTTATTAAGCTATCTGTCATACAGGAGTAAGACTCTAAGTAACTCTTTGCTATTTACTTTTCCCACATCAGGAGACCAATAGGCAAAACAGTTTTTAAGCCAAGAGATATTTTTTAATAAATAGAACACACCCTAACATGTTCTCCTTTCCTATACTTTTGGGTGCTAAAGTGGCGAGAAAGGAGGTTAGAGTTGGTGATCACAGAGGCTTCTGTCAGAATGTGAAAAACACACTTCTAGGTTTGAATGATTTGTCAAAGGAAGATGGAATTCTGTACTTTTAGATAATGTTCCACTCAAGTTTGCTTGTTCAGTGTGTACAGTTTAAAAGCTAAAGCAGGTCCCCAGAGGAAAATACTCCAATGGCTGTGTCTACTCAAACACCCAGCTGAAAAGAGATTCAATCAATCTTTTAAGATACCTATAATCACGTACATAAAACATAAAGAAGAATGCCTCAGTTATTCATTTTTCATTTGGATGTTTTGGAATTATACAAACAAGCAAATAGGTAATTTTTCTCCACTGTACTTAGAGGAGCAGATTCTGTTAATGGGACTGAAGGTAAACGAGCGAACAGAGAGAGCGCCACAATGCTTGGATGTGAGAACAGGCTTTCTACTTTTGATAAGCCATTCATTGTTTCTCCATAAAGAAAATACAATCAACACCTCATGTCTTCATTAACTCCATTTTAGTTGTGCGCTATTTTTTTTTGAGTCCATTGTATACGTCAGTCTGTGTTAGACCCTAAAAATTCAAAGATCAATTTTATTCATAAATATTTATGGAGTCAGAATCTACCTACTGTTGTAGGCACTGAGTTGTGTCGGGGGTATAACAATGAGCACAACATTGCCCTACTGCAGTATCGTTCAGTATTGTAGACAGATATGAAACACACACACACACACACACACACACACCAGAATAAAATAAAACTATTAACTGCAACAAGTTCCAAGAAGGAAGAGTATGGGGTCTAATGAGAGTATAACAAGGGAAGTATGATAGGTAAGGGGAATGTGGGTGTCATTGAAGGCCTCTTTGAGGACATGACATTTAATCTGGAATTCAAAGAACTAGGAGTTAGGACAAAAACTGGCAAGAGTGTACCAAAGAGAGAGACTTGTGTTTAGGTTTTAGAAGCAAGAAAACGCTTGATGAGTTTGAGAAACTAAGAGTAGGTCAACATCCTGAAACTCTGGAACTCGGTGGTCCCAGGCACACCCTGGGTGAGACTGAAGAAGCAAACACAAAAACTGGGCCTCAGGCTTTGCTCAGCAAGGTGGTCTTTATCCCCAGGCCAAAAGAGGCCACAGCACTTTCATGAGAATTCCTGAAAGAATTTAAGAGAAGGGTGACCAAAGATGAGATTCACAGGGGGAATATTCCGTCAAGTCTCTACAGCAAGAAGAAAACAAAATTCATATTTCTTAACCGGTCGTCCCAGTTGCAAAAGTTCTCGTGCACACAAAAACCAAACAAAATACACCACAGTCAGTCATGGCCATTGAAGTGCCTGAAGAAAACACAATTCTTCTCTTTCCCTTTTTTTTTTTTTTTTTTTTTTGATATGAAACCTTCATCTATTCTCTATCCTTTAAGACAAATGGCACATACCTGGTACAGAGTGTTGGAATTCCAATAACTAAAACAATGGCCTAGAATTCTCACAGGGATTCTAGTTACTCATCCATTTCAGATTTATCCCAAGCACTATGCAAGTTAGTCTAAGTCCCTAACTTGCCTGAAGCTTCCACTCGAGTGGTGGAATCAGATAACAAATAAATATAGACAAAATAATCTTGGATTGTGATAAGTGCTTTCAGGAATTAAAACAGGGAATGGCAGGTGAATTGGTAGAGGGCCACCTTATGTAGCTTAGACGGGTCCTTGCGGAGGTCACATGGAACTGAGGCCTGAGATGTTTTGAGGCAATCCAGACTCCATTTTTAGAAGAGAAATGTTTCGTGTTTTTCATTAGGATAAGAAATAGGAGAAGGTAGTTATTTTAATGGTTGTTTTCAAGGTTAGGAAATACTGTTCTGGCTTTGAAATCCAATTAAGACCAACAAACGCATGCCCTTTTGCCAAACAATCCAAGAAATTTGAATTAATAAAGTACAATCAGAAGTGACCTGAGCACCACCTTCCTCTTGGAATCTTAGCCTTTTCATACTAAAATTATAACTGCCACCATGAAGAGAATAACAGCTTCCCCTAAAAGCCAGTGAAACAAACGAGGCCCATGAATAGAGTTAACCAAAGCTACCAGGACTTTTTAGCTCACATTTGAAACAATCCTGCCTAGTGAATGCATCTTTCTTTAATGTTTACCGTTCTTTTGGAGTGCTTTTGGAGTGCTTTTGTTCCCTTCGTCAATTTCTTTTATAATCGACAATCTCTGCCTCGAGTAAACCATATAATTTCCACTTTCTAATAACTTCATGTAATGTTTCCAAATCTAAGTTTGAATCAAAGGAAAATCTGGACATAAACGTATCTATTTCAAGAAGGGCAAGTGATACCAAAAGCTGCTTCCAGCGTGGTGAAGGCAGTGGATATGTCTCTGCCGAGTTATTGGCAGCTGTTTCTCGTAGCTCTTGCATTTAGGTGCTCAGAGAAGTGGATTTTTACCTTTTTCCTTGGGTTTTGCTAAAATCTGAGAAAGGTAGCCACCGTGCACTGGGCTGCAATTGGTAGCATCATGTAACCAGTGCTGTACCAGGAAAGGCGGATCTGTGTTCTCGGCCCCCCTCCATCAGTAAATGGCTGTGCAGATCACAGCCCCTTTCTGCGATTCCATTTGGGCAAATGTGGGCAAATCACTTCCCCTTTCTGCAATTCCATTTCTTCATCTGTAAGCAAGGAGGCCGGAACCCATCAATGGCATTCAAACCGTTCTTAAAAGTGGTATCCTTATTAAATAAAATATGCAACTCTCCAATTATAAAACAGAATAAAGCGCCTCTGCTTTGGGAGAACTGTGAGCATGTCCCAGAGACTCACTCATACCTTCCTCCAAGGCCACCTCTTAGCCATCTCCTTGGAAAGACCCACGGAAGACCAGTTTGAAGAGGACCACCCTAAGCCTTAAAAGCTATTTCAGTTCTTAAATAATGATGCAGTGACCTTGTAAGTGCAAATAAGGTAAGTCCCCAAAATAACACCTCATAGAATCAACGTTACCTAGACTTACTAACATTTGCAAAGAAGGTAAAAGCATTTACTCACTCTCTTTCATTACTTAGCTCCACTTTTGGTGACGAAACTTCTTAAGATACGGTTACTCTTTTCTTGGCACCAACGGAATCTCACACATTAGGCCATGATGCAATTTCGCTCCGCTATCAATCCAAACAATAGGAACAGAGTCACAATATCTCTTCTCACTGTGTGCTAACAAGCATGGTCTAAGCACTTGACATCCACTCATCGAATCCTTATCAAATTCCATGAAAAGGATACTATGATTACAGAAAAAGAAATTGAAGCATGGAAAAGTCAAGTGACTGCCCCAAGTCACAGGTAGTTAATAGCCAATCTGCAGTCTGGCTCCAGAGCCTGGGCTCTCAGACATCACACACGACGGCCCCTCCACAACCATCCAGCTGAGCTCGCATTCGTGAGCCTTCACTCTCTTTTGTGCCCTCTCCCAGGCTGAACCCTCCTTCTCTCCGGGAGCCTCGTCACACACGCATCTGTGGATCTGAACACGAGGGTGGAGAACCGTGGCCTGGTTGATCTCCACGCTACTGCTGTGCCGAGACTTTAAAGATCCCTACAACTCTCTTCTCAACAGGTTCCAAGGTGGGATTAATGATCAAGTGCGCCGTGCCTGTCCTGGGACTGAGACACGGAAGCTCGGCCCCAGATTCATAGATTGAAGACTCCACAGCACTCCTTCCTGCACCCTGGGAGTGAACCATACATTTGCCCACAGTAAATAACCCTATGCTTTGCCATCTACTACTCCCTGTGCCACTTTTCCCAAAATTAGGCCTGGACTATGTGTGTACCTACAGACACACCGCTTCTTCCCCTCATTTGGTATTTGTCTACTTTTTATGGACACATGAAGCCTTATATAGTCATGTAATGTCCTTTTCCCCTCAATAGATTATAGACATTCGGAGGACAGGGTTGTATTTTATTTGCCTCTATATTCCTAATGCGTAGGAAAATATTGATGTTAATAATCAGCACCACTTATTTATGGTACAGGGAGAAAGCAATGGAATTGGAGTAAGGAGTCTTGATTCCTGCCACTAACTAGCCTTGCGGTCGTAAGCAGATACCTTAACGGCTGTAAATCATATTTTCCCGAAGGGAAGATGAACATTATAATGTCTATCTTGATATCCTCAAAGAGCTGTCCTAAGGATAAGTGAGAGAATGTGTGGGATAGCACATTACAAAGCATGATCATGACACATAATGTAGAATCATCATCACACTGAAGACTTACCCTTTTTTTCTAGAAGGGTTGATGCTGAGGCCTTTTTTAAGCAATGCGATCTAACAGAGGGAAAGGTCATGAATGCTTATTAGAAACTGAAATGAAAATTAAGAAAATTTCACTGGGTTTCATTAACAGCAAGGCTCAACATCATCTATGTGACTTCAAAGGCCATATGAACCTGTTCTACTCGGAGCAGAGTCCTATATACTGACATTTTCAGGAAAGAAATGAAGACGATCTATGCGTCATTTATGGGTAAATGTGTCTTTCTCATCATCCTTACCATAAAGGGCAACATTTTGGCCTTCGGTTTGTTGTTCATTTGTTTTTATGATATCTCCCTCTCTTTCATTTTCTCTTTCCCCTTATTAAATATTTCCAAAGCTTCAGGCCACAGTACACGCAGAAATTATATCTTTAGTCTAACAGAATAACACTAAACTGGGCCAATGCCATTACTCTAAGTTACCAGAAACTTCTTTAAGAAACTAAAGTAGGGACTGAAGTATAATCCTATCATCTCATCAGTGGTTGGCACTATAGCGTTTGTTCTGGAAACAAGTGGTAAACAAAACTTGAGCCCATCCTTGGGCTTTTAGAAAAACATTTTTATCCTTTTTCCCCTACCCAATGTATTCCCAAGGACTCCATGCTGCACTCTGACCTCCCAGGCCTCAAGGATGGCTAAAATTGATTCTGAACCAAGGTAAACAGGGTTCCTCCCAAGGGCTTGGAGAGCTCCAGTCTGCAGAAAGCTAATGAAGCCCTTGAACTAGCATGCTTCTCTTCTACCCACACTTTATTGAAATGCTTTTGAGTCTTATTGTGTTGTAATTACATACTATAGAAAACTCAACCAACATCTATTTCAAGGATTGGGCCCATGACTCTTACTAAAACATTTCAATTCCATTTTCCTGAGCATACAATCTCTAAATGCATCTGTGAGGGCCCTCCACATGTATTTTCATTTCACATTTCAGAAAACTTAAAATGATGCAGGTTCCTGACTTTGCTGATGATGGATGTAAGAGAATGATGCTGTGGGCTGTTCAGATTGTTCTCTTTCTTTACTATAGTTTCAGTGTAATATTTGATTCACACAAAAGAATTTTAACAATATATATGTTTTGTAAAGCATAATAAAAAATGAATAGCCATTTATCTACAACCTACCTTCTTTTTATTTTCTTTATAAACCCTGTTAATTGTAGAGGGATCAATTTTATCAATATTTCTTTCACAGCTAGTAATTTTTGCCTCATTTTTCCAGACATAATTTCCAACCCTGAGATAGACATTTTCTTACATTTTCTTATAAAAATTCTACCTTTGTCTCTCAATTAAGTCCTTCATTCATCTGGAATTAATTTTTTCACATGTTATGAATGAGGATCAGATTTGTTTATTTATTTTTCTACATAGGTACCCAGTTGTTACAGGACCATTACTGAAATCGTTCTTCTTTTCCCTTAAAATCTCAATGTTCTCTCTCTCATAGGTCAGTTGTTCATAAATGTCAGTTTCTGAGCTCTCTTTCCTATTCCATCAGCCAATGTGCTTATTTCTAGGCCATACCACATTGTCTTAAATATAATAGCCTTATGACGTTGTAGCTTAGTTATTAGAGGTTTTTTTACCCAACTTCCCCACTTTAATTTCAGCCTTCAAAAGCATTTAGGCTAACTTGGTCTTTGACTTTTACCACATATATTTTACAATAAACCCAGAATTATGATTGGAAATGCACTGAAGTTATAGATCAATTTGTGGTGAATTGATAAATTTTTAATAATGAAACTTCCTAGCCATAAACATAGTATAGCTTTCTTTTTAATGCTTTATATTCTCAATGTCTTTCAATAGAGGTACCTAATTGTCTCTAAAGAGCTCCTGCCATTTCGTTATTAAATTCATTCCAAAATACATTATACTTTTTATTACTACTATAAAAAGGATATATAATTTATAAATTAAAGTATTCTAAATATATATGTAAGTATGTAATATTTAATTATATATGTATAATATATTATGTATATATTTTAATTTTGTGTTTGTTGCTAATGTAAAGAAATAGATTTGTATGTTGATTAACTGGACCTTATAAACATTCTTCTGGAATTGAATATCAGAAAGATAACAAGGCAAGTTCCTATCTAAGACTGTTTGAAACTGGATGTATCAAGTCTGTCTAAATTGCTCATGGTAAAAAACAAAAACCTGGGATTTTTTATTTTATGGGATGCAGCTGCTAACAAATGGAACCTAATCTCATAGGCTTTTTTTCTTCATGACTAACAAAATACAGAAACTGAGTAGCATGTGCCATCTCTAGCTTGGATCCTTTGCCAGTTGTTAGTAAAAACCTGGTGTGTTGAGACCTATGATTCACTGGGGTCTGTGACAATTCAGCTCTTGGAGGTACTGCTATCCACAGAATAAATGAAAACTGTAGCTTTATATTTCAGAATTAAAAATACTGAAGACAATGCCAAAAGCTTTGAGTAGTTGCACATATTATAAACAGAAAATATAGAAATGATATGGTCAGGCAACAGAAACAAATAAAACAAGAACTGAGACATTTTAGAAATAAATCTGACAATCGAGGGAAAACATTCAGAAATAGCCTAGATCAGACAGGACATAACAGCAAATAGGCTGTGTGGGCAGCATGATGTGGGGGACAAAGGATGCAAAGATAAAGAGTGAAGGAAAAGAGTAAAAGGATTTAACAGAAAGTCACAAATAGAAACTAGGGGTAAAAAGTATCCTTTGTGTGTTTAAATGGGCCCCTAAAGAAGTAAACCAAAACAATGTAGCTAAACCATTATTTAAAACTATAAATTAAGAAAGTCAAGGAGTAAAAGAAGATTTCAATCTATGTATTCAAAAGCCACACCAGGTACCCAGGAAAATTGGCTGAAAATGGTCAGCAAGATATATGTAGCTTCATAAGATTACTAAAAATTTAAGTCCATGGGGGGAAAAAAACTGTAGCATTCAGACAGCATCCAAATCACTAATAAGGAAAAGAAAACCAGACTGCCATCCAACTTCTTGCCAGCAACATTTCACACTAGAAAACAATGGAGCAATCATTAAAAAATACTTGAGGAAAAATGTGAGCCAAAGACTTTATATATAGCCAAACTTTCCACATAAAGGACACAGAAAAACAATTATAAGCATTTTAAAACTAAAAAAAGTGTCCTCTTGAAACTTTCCTGATAAATGAGGCCCCAGACAACCAAAACGGAAAGACTAGAAAACTTTCAGCATATGGTCTGAGAGTGGTCATTAAATATGTTAATGATAGAGTTAACGCTAAAAATTGGGGTTAGGTGTTACAAAAAAAGCATCTAAGTATCATAAGTTCTAACAGTGTATAAAAATACAAATGATGAAAAGAAGATGAAAAGGGAAGAGTCATAGGCATTATTAGCTAATAATTACCTCATAGGTATTAGGTGAATAAGTTGATAATATCTGTAAAGCTTAAGTATATATAACACTACAAAGTTTAACACTAAAATAATCCTAGCGGCTAAAAACTTGGACCATGGTTGAGGATGTTAAATTGCTAGCTAATTTCACTACTGCTCAAAGTAGCAAATAAACAGTTTCTAAAGGAAGAACTGACTAAATATATACAAATCTAACAACCAAAAACAAAAATGCAAAAGACCTAACAACAAAAGAAAATAGACAAAAATAGCAAAGAGACCTTTTAATACGTGGGAAACATAAAATAACAGAACTCAGAATTTGAATCAAATATAGACGTTGTATCAATAAATATACATTGGCTTTACTCATCTATTAAAAATATTCCCAGCTTGACTGTTAAAGTAAAATCCAATTATTATGAAGTAAAATCCAATCTAATTTACTATTAAAGTAAAATCCAACTTATATAGACTATATAAAATAAGAGACCTAAAGCAAAGATAGTCAGGTATTAAAAATCAAGAATGAAAATAATATATTAAGTAAGTGAAAATAAAAAGACCCCAGGGTCATGAT